>NC_137883.1:23830150-23860150 GCF_963924005.1 Protomyctophum bolini | reverse complement strand
AGCCGCCCATGTTTACTTTAACGATCAATCAAATCAATCGATTGCGTTCCAGGCCCGCTTGGATCAATGGAACTAATACAGTATACTACAAGTTCTTGTTTATCGGTATCACAATACATTGAACATCGTAACTGTTTCGCCAATAATTTGGAGGCCCACTTGCAATAACCACATGGCCCATCGGTGGACCCCGGCCCGCAGGCCCACACAGGCATTGCAAGCGCTTTGTCGTGCAGCTTGTAGATCTGCTATTTCCAGGCTGAATAAATGATAGGCACGGGGGACAAAATGGACATCTTTATAAAAAGACAAAACGAGCTGTTTATGGAAACTCACCAAGTGGCCTTTGTCGCCAGAAGGCCCTTCCTTTCCAGGGTGACCCTGAGAATGATTAAGAGAAACATTAATTGCGTCTCATGCCAAGATAATTACCGTCATAAATACGAGGGTATTACACGCTGCCTATTACTGAGGGATTAGGTTGTAAAAGTAATGCTGGAGCGAACAGGCCCATTTGAATAGCAGCCTTCACACCGTTCAATCACTGCATCGATTAATCACAGTATTATAGAGGTACTGAATGCTATTACTGGGCTATTTAAAGCCCAGGTCTGTCCGTCATGGTGTGCCAAGGTGCGGTGCACACATGCATGCACGCGCATGCACACACACACACACACACACACACACACACACACACAGAGAGAGTCACGCACTCATGCACACACACGTAGACAGCATATGCATAATGCAAGAGGACAAAATAGGAACATCTAAACAATACAAATTACACAGTGCAAAAATATGCACATCTAAAATTGGATATCCAGTCAAAACAATAAAGGATAGTTAAGGTAAATTGATTGTATATGCTCTTGAGAGAGAGAAGAGGGAATGTAGACAATGGAACAATGGATGATATGAATAAATAACACAATATCGGGTCACTGGTAGGGTTTCTCCACAGACCACAGTAAGCATGTGTGTGTGTGTGTGTGTGTGTGTGTGTGTGTGTGTGTGTGTGTGCGTGCGCGCGTGCGTGCGTGCGTGCGTGTGTGTGTGTGTCAAAAACACTCACCGGGGGGCCATCAGCTCCCGGCATCCCTGGCAGGCCTGGTTTTCCAGTAGGTCCCTGATGGGAAGAAGATGAAAGAAGATGAGATGAGATGTGAGTATCTATTGTAAAGTATAACCCAAACAATACAGAGATCTATGCACAATATATTGAAATTGTGACCTTTATCCAATCTCTGATTATTTGCCGGGTCGTGTCAGCTGATATTATTATTCATATTGAACTCAGTGCTGAATAAACAATAAAACAAAATGTTTTGCTGGTGAAAGTAGATGGTAAGCCCCCCCTCCCTCCCCACTAACAGCTGTCAGAGACAGAGACAGGCTGCTCTCCTCTGTGAGTACAAAGCCATGCCATTGACGGTTACATCCATATCGGTGACAATAATCTATTTTTTTTTTTTTTTTAGATCGGTTCGATTCCAATATAGCATTTTTCATGGCCGATAATATGGCCAAATTCGATACGCTACTGATTATATATATCATGAGTCGTGACAGCCAAGTCAAAGAGAATGTCTGACTGGCGTCACGCCATCCCGTTTCTTTGGGATCTCTCCCTTTGTCTCACCGATTGAATCTTTACATTATGGCTACTTGTTTTCAACATAACAATAGGCTGTACAGTGTACACACTGTATACTGCCTCAAATTGTCTACAAAATTAAATTGCACAAAATTGATAAACCACCACAGAAACAGAAATGTTACACAAGGACACATCATTTACATAAGAAAGTCTACAGAATCGGGGACATTTTGTACAGAAACTTTGCATAAGAAAATCTCTTTTGTATTTCCAAACCAATCTTAGAACGCGACATTTTATGACATATTTTTTCAGAGTTCCACAACAAAGTTTGTGTGACGTAAGTGACCGGGAGACCCTCACCTTCTCTCCTGGGGGTCCGATGGCTCCCTGGGGGCCTGGAAGACCCTGTTGACAAAACACACGCAGTGATCATGAGCGCCAGTGGGTGAAAAAAACACACTAAACCCCACCCATCAGAGGTGTGGCTTCCAGAGGTACCTTTCACATGAAAGGTTGTGAAAGGTACCTAGATGTCAGCCTGGAACAGACCAACAGACTGGACTGTATTTGGTCTCTTCATTCAAATGACTGGCGAACAGTGGTGGAAAGCAACTAAGTATATTTACTCATGTACTGTACTCAAGTAACATTTTGAGGTACTTTGACTTTACCTGGAGTATTTCCAATTTCCAATACTTTTCGGAATCCAAATATTGTACTTTTACTCCAATATCTGAAAACTTTAGTTACTACCGGTAGTTATACTTTGTACATTTTGATTATTATTATAAAACATACAATAACGACTTCATTTCAGCCATTTTAAAATAGCAGATCTACAATCTCACATTGCGTCGCAATAATAGATCTGACATATTCGAAAGATTTTGAAAACATTCTGCATAATGAGTAATTTTACTGTTGCTACTTTAAGTACATTTTACTTTTACTTAGTACTTTTAAACTACAGTATTGATACTTTTAGTACAAAAAAATACAAAATGGGAATACTTTTTTCCACCACTGCTGGCGAATAGACCATCAGGGGCGTTAGCGGGACAGGGGCTGAAACCCCATAAGAGGACACTTTTGGACCAAAAATAGCGACCATAGCAGATCTACAAGCTCACAACGCGTCGCGTTGAGAGCTTGTAGATCAGCTATTTTCGGGGCGCAACCCAGCACTCTTTAGCTAGTGGAGATGTGGCGTAACGACATGGATTTTTAAACAAATTTGTTCAACGCCAAAATGCACAGACAAACGTTCAGGCGATACTGACCTGTGTGCCCGGGTTTCCTTGCTGTCCGGGAGGGCCTGGCTCTCCCTGAGGTCCCTGTGTAAAAGAAAAAATAGATATTGACTTTAGAAATAGGTTTTCATTAATTCATGTAGTAGTGCACACATTCCCGGAGGGTTTGTGTGACTAACATGACATTCATTACACATTAAGTGAATATTGATTCGCGGCTCTGAATTAATCAATCTGTTAATTAGTCAAGGGCTTTAACCACTTAAGCCCTATAATGTACTCAGCGGCTTGTAGGTCTGCTATCTTTTCTAGAACAGAAAATTGAATTTTTTATCCAAAATTTGCGATGCCATGGTTAAGACAGATAAATTAAAGTCTCTTCCACAACGAGTTCGATGTGATTTCCTTGTCGGTCAATCAGTATTTAACACGCAGCAGTCGAACTGCGACGACAATCTAGGAGGGGCTATGCAAGAGGTCATATAAATACTTGTTTTTTCATTGTCATGTTCCTATAAAAAGAAATAACTGGGGCTGCTGAAGAGCGAGACAGCCAGTATAACTACATCAGTCCCTACCCTCAGGACAGGCCATAACTAACATCACTGTAGCCTTATTTGGCTGAGGAGTTGAAAACGCACGCACGCACGCGCGGCGCCACACATATGTACCCACGGCCATGCACACTGTCTCACACTTACTTTCCTAATGAAAGAAACTGCTGAACCTCAAACTCAGAAGAATGCCTCGCCTCTCAGATAATTGACAATCAATTATGTTCTTGGTTCAGTCCAAGAGTCTGGGAAAGATGCGGGATCTTCCATCTCTCTCTCTAATTGGAGCATTCCCCAATAGACAGGAGGATGCTCTGGCCAGGCATTCTCTCATTATGGCCCAGCACTCCCACAAATGGACCTGGAATAATACTATCCAGTTATCCCAAAATGAGCCTCCGTACGACTACTCTATTCTTCATTAGCTGCACTGTCTTCTGAGCGCAACAGAAACTAGTATGTGAATGTTTACGCGCGTGTGTGCGTGCGAGAACCAATAGAGAGTTCATCAGAAAGTCATGCGTATTAGACAGTGAAATAGAGACAAAAAAAGAATAAGTGCGTGTAGTCGTGTATCACGCACGTGTGTGCCTACACGTGTGCATAAGTGTTTGTGTGTGTCTGCGTGTGCGAGTGAGTGTGGAAACAACGCGTAGGATTTGGAGCCTTGGAGGCCATCGTATCGTATGCGCCTTTTCCTTCCTTGATGTCTCTGTATTAAAAGTGGTGCGGAACTGCTTTTTATTCACACGCCCGCCCGCCCGCCCACACACACACACACACACACACACACACACTCTCCAACAGTACTACTTACGATGTTTCCTTTGGGTCCGGGGTGGCCATCCATCCCGGTAACACCCTAACACAGAGGACATAAACAAAGCATTCAGCAGCTATACAGCGTCTACAGCAGCACACAACAGAGGAATGGAGATGAAACAGATGAAAACTGCACCATTGCCGGTCTGCTGCAGGGCACTTACTTACTACTACATTATAGTACACATCAACAACTACATTTCATCATGCTCAGGTTTCTCTGTCAAAACCCATAGAGCCAAAGCAGATACTAGGATCATATAAGGTAGAACAGTGCTTCTCACAACCTGGGATAAAATGGCCCGCTTGGCGAATGCGTTCGCCGGGTCCACCCATATCTGACCACTTACCGGATGGGTGTGCCGCGTGCATTTTTATGTTAATGATCAATCGATCAATTGTGGATTATTGGACCATTATTATTATTTTGTTATTTTATCATTCAAATCGTCTTTTTTTTTTTTTTGGTCAATTATTTTCGGGGCCCACTTGCAACATCCTCAAGGGTCCACACAGATTGAGGAGAACCACTGTGCTCAAAGGAAGGTTGTCCCGTGAAGCCTGAAGCCATGGAAGGAGTGTGTACTATATAGACATGAAGCCTGAAGCCATGGAAGGAGTGTGTACTATATAGACATGAAGCCTGAAGCCACCATGGAAGGAGTGTGTACTATATAGACATGAAGCCTGAAGCCACCATGGAAGGAGTGTGTACTATATAGACATGAAGCCTGAAACCATGGAAGGAGTGTGTACTATATACAGCATTGTGTACTCACAGGAGGTCCGGGGGGTCCCTGAGGGCCCTTTGGTCCCAGCAAACCACGAGGCCCCTGAGGAAAAAGAACAGGATGACGTTCAGAATGGCATCAGAGAACATGAAGCATAAAACATTTAGCAAGTTTAACCCATTTTGGGCGGGAACCCCTTTTGGTGTTAGCATTACGTTATGCTTTAGCTATTGAAAAATAGCAGATCTACAAGCTCATAGCGCGCCACCGAGTGGCCGCTACGAGCTTGTAGGTCTGACATAGAAACATAGCTTTTTCAGAAAACTGTCATTTTCAAACTGGGTTCAAATTGGGTTAACAATCATTATCTCTGGAAACAGGCTGACATGTAAAATGTCCTTGAGGATATACGTTATCCAAATAGAAACACTAAATGCAAATCATTCCTATTGTAGCTCTTGATACTCTGCCCATCAAAGACCACCTCAGTGCTTCCTAAACTATGACTGACTGAGAGTCCAAACAGCACACCCTGGTGGACAAAATAAACTACTGCACAAGATTATTTGAGAGGTTAGGAAGACTTATAATAAGTTTGACATGGTGTGTGCAAAATGTCCCACTTCAAAGTCTGTGTTCTTTCTTCCCCCCACTCTTTTTTTCTTTTTACAAAACAGCACAAAACCCTGATTTATATATTAGTTGAGCAATGTGTCGCACACTGAAAATAACCCACCTACAAGCTCACAGCATGATGCGTTGTGATGCTTGCAGATCGGTTATTTTAAATCCAGGACGCGATGCGCGGCATGATGTATGAATCAGCGCAAGTCTGACACTCAGCACAGTCGGCCTGTGATGCGATGGTGGCGACATAATAAGAAGAAGCATTGGAAGAACGCTGCAAATTGCTTTCCGCAATCAAGGCCTCGACACCGAGGCAGTGAGAACGGAGCTATAGCTCACAGAGTGTGTGTGTGTGTGTGTGTGTGTGTGTGTGTGTGTGTGTGTGGAACCGAAGGCTCTCTCTCTCAGGGAGTCAGTGGAATGTGATCACTCACCGGCTCGCCGGGCAGTCCCCTGGGTCCGATCTCTCCGTCGTCTCCCTGGGAGACAGGAGGAGAGAATGGGTCAGAAGGATAGAAGCGTTGGAGGAGCACACAAATGACAATGGAGATGGAGAAGGAGGAGGAGGAGGAGGAGGAGGAGGAGGAGGAGGAGGAAGAGGAAGAGGAAGAGGAAGAGGAGGAGGAAGAGGAGGAGATTATCATTAGGGGCAGCAGTAGCTCAGGGGTAGAGAGAGAGGGGTAGAGGATGGCAAGCGCATTTCGAACCCGGGCTCCCCCAGAGTTAGTGTCGAAGTGTCCTTGAGCAAGACTCTGAACGCCTAATTGATCCCGATGTGCAGGTTGGAGCCTTGCATGGTTTCCCCCGGCATCGGCGTGTGAATGGGTGTGTGTGTGTGTGTGTGTGTGAATGGGTGAATGTAAGGCACAATCTCTGTAAAGCGCTGTAGCTAAAGGTGCTATATACTGTATATATGCACCATTTACCATTTATTATAGCACTGGAGGGAGAACAATGCAGCGAGGAGGAGGAGCAACGCGTGGCAAGAGAGAGGAGGAGGATGGAGTCACGACCACGATGGGCTAATGAGGAGGAGTACAGTTGCGTGTAGTTGGGGGGGAGGGAGGGGGGAGGGGGTCTCACGCTATTGCTTTGAATATTTATTCATGGCATTGTTAATTGAGAGAGGAGAGAGAGAATGTAGAATATTAAGGTCAAACAGAAGATGGAACAATGAATGGATAAATAATGTAATTATAAGGAAAGGAACCCAGCCATTGGATGAGTAGCATACTATGAGATAAGACAAGATTGCGTACAGCAAATGTATTATTGTCATATCTACGTGGCGATCTCCGCACCGAGTTTCAGGTGAAAAAAGTCTCTCGTTTTTTGAGGATTCTGAATCTGTGATTGAATTCTGATTTTCTTTACGACGGCACATCGTACATTATGGAGCATAATTATGGAGCATAATAACATTTGACCTAAATGCTTTTCTACTCTACTGTTCGACAGTACAGCGTTAATAAGATAGGCCGCAGGGAAAACCAATGGAGGAAGATGAATGCTGTGGTACAACGAGAAGAGAAAAACAGCATCTGAGAGAGAGACAGACAGACAGACAGACAGACAGACACAGTCAGGGAGACGTTCTAACGCAGTACTCACTCTCTCTCCATCCTCTCCTGGGCCTCCAGGTGGTCCTGAGGGTCCTGTATCTCCCTATAAAGACAAACAAACACCACACACCCATGAGGAAAGGTCAATGCACGCACACACACACACACACACACACACGTCTTATGGACACGCGGCGGTATATGCAAATACACGCACGCGCACGCACGCACACACACACACACGCACACACACACACACACACACACACACACACACACAAAACGCATACTTACTACAGATAATTGCGATCAATGATTTAATTGTGTTGTTGGCAATGGACATTGGACGCACACACACGCACAAGCACACATACACGCACCCACACCCACACCCACACACACACACACACACACACACAGAGAGAGAGACAAAATGAGCCTTACTCTGTGTCCCTTTTCACCTGGAAGCCCGGCTAGCCCATCAAAGCCTCGGTCTCCCTGGCAACGAGAGACAATCGTGGTTAGAGCAATATTTCAGGCAAATGGTGTAATGGTGAAATATGCTGCAATGTAATGTAATAAGAAGATGTATACAGTTCAGTGGTTCTGAGATATTTTCACGTCAAAGAGACCCCCCAGGGTTCATTATGTATTTGGCTGTGGAATACCCCATCTGGCAAGATGTTGAGCCAAGGAACCCCCGTAAAGAAGATTTGTCAAGATCTGGCAATATTTGTCAATAATCTACAAGCATGCAACACGTTGCAATGTAACACGTTGAGCTAAAATGGCTTGAAGGGATAGTTCAAGCAAAAACTAAGAATAATTTTCACTTTGTTACTCACCCCATGGAGACTTGAATTCATGTATTTTATTTATAATTTTTTTGTCGCATTCCTAAGCCAATAATTTGTTAACCAGCAGTGGTTCAGTGGACAGAAAGAGTCTCCTTTGTGTCTCCATAGGGAGATGGTGATTCAATTATTGGCTTAGGAAAGTAACAGAAAACTAAAACAAAATCCATGATTAATTCAAGTCTCATTTTTGGGGTGAACTATCTCTTTAAGCATTTTCCAGGGGGTCCCCCAGTGCTGGTGTACAGCAGTGGTTCTCAAACCTTTTCAAGGACCCCCAAATTGACACTAATTGGCCCACGGACCCCCAGTTTGACACCCATTAGGCTACGGACCCACATTTAGTGGCATTTCTATCTCTGGGATCCCAATTTATATTGCTAATCAATCAATGTTAATTTAACTCTGTGAGTTCTCTCAGAGTTACCGACCCATCAGGGTCCATTTGGTTCCAAGCTATCATTTAGCTGGAGACCCCCTGGAACTCCCTCAAGGACCCCTGGGGGTCCCTGGACCCCACTTTGTCCAGGCCAGGGATCCTCAACACACACATACCTTAGATCCAGTCTGGCCTGGCATGCCTCTGGCGCCATCAGCTCCCGCACGACCCTGAAACACATCAACGAGAGAACGTCACAAACACGTACTGTACATACAGTACCCCGTCAGAACAGCACAGGATCAGCACAAGGAAGAATGTGACGGGCAGGAAGGGCCTGCTTTGTCTTTCGCCGCGGTATCGTGATCTTAGTATGTGATATCAGAATATCGGTGCTCTTTCTGTTCGGAAGTGACAACATTCTTTAATGTCATCATGTTACTGTAATGTTTGTTTTTTTGCAGATGGGTTTCCAGATCGACGGAATAGTGACGCGCTTGCTTACCCTCCTGCCAGGCTTTCCAGAAGGGCCAGACGATCCCATTGGTCCACGAGGTCCCTGGAACAAAACATAAAACAACATTCACGTCAAAATATAATGTTTATTTCTCAATCAGTGACATCACTCTGAGATGAGGTCTGTTGTTGAGCATGTTTTCTCCTCGCTGTGTCTCTTTTATGATGTGAGAGTAGCTATCAAAGAGGGAAAGAGTCCAGTTATCCCGGTGGTTCGCAACCTCTTTAGCTCAAATTCAATTGTCTACTAGTGAAAATAGCTAATCTACACGCTCATTGTGAGAAAGGTAACATGTTTTACTCTGTCGGCCTCCACGTTATCAAATTTAGAAAAAATCATTATGTCGGATATATGTTTAAAGTTATTTTTCCCTGATGAAAGAAAAGATGATTGTCTGCCCCTCCAGACAGCCTTTGTTTACATCCTGGACACGTCCCGTGGGTCGACAAAATAAGGTAAAAACACTGGCGGGGGAGGGCGGAAGAATTAGTTAATTAATTAATACCTGGCAACCAATGCAACAAAACGTAGGAAAATGTATAAATAAAGGAGTATTTACGTGGGTCCGCGGCCCACATATGGGCCCCGACCCTCTGTTTGGGACAGAGTATGGATGGAGTTAGCCTGCTGAAGTTAGCGTTAGTGCGGCGGCGACATGGTTTCACTTACCTGGGGGCCACCCTCTCCCGACTCTCCCTTCAGACCAGAGGTTCCAGGATTGCCCTGAGAAATTAACACATCTTCATTAGTCACCAAGTCACCCATCATGGGCAATAACATGTCAATAATCTCAATATTATAGATTGCGGCCCCTGCAGTCTAGACATTGTCTGGGAGTTTGGATATCATAATGTCATGATGTGACATTGTGTTGTCCTTTCCCGGTTCTAATCACTTAAGCTGGATTTTATACTGTCTAAAATGTTTACAAATGTGTCATTTTCACTATGTTTGAAAAGCCTTGAAGAGTTGATCTTATTTTCACCTGACATGTTGTCAAGATATCAATGGCGAGGTTTTTCCATCAAAATATATTGTGCTATTTAATCTTGTCCATATTATTCACTAGTTCAGACTGAGGTTGCTGAGCTGTGTAAACGATGGCATTGAAACAAACTTTAGAACGCGTTGAAGGGCATTCAAAGAAAAAAAAAGTAAGGCATTCATTTCTCAGCGAAAAGTCTTCCTTTGATGAAGCATCAGAAATATGAAGTGTATTTATTAGCTGGGTGCTGAAGTGCTGTATTGTATTGTACATACCAGGGGTCCGGGTCTCCCAGTCAAACCCATCGGTCCTGTTGGGCCACGCATAGCCAACTGCAAGAAAAGAATACACACAATCACATGAGTGACATGAAATGGACATACCGGTGTTGTGCAACGGTGTGTCAGAGAGTAAGTGTGTTCACAGTACTTCACAGACACACACGCAGGCACGCACACGTGTGTGTGTGTGTGTGTGTGTGTGTGTGTGTGTGTGTGTGTGTGTGTGCCCGCGCATTTATTTAAAGCGGCGGTTCCCAAGCTTTCCTGGACCAAGGCCAGATTTGAAATCGTTAAAGCGTAACCGACGGTCCCATCGGACAACTTAACGCGGCAGCTTAGCAGTGGTCAGATTGGTGGGCCCAGTTTAGCAGTGGTCAGATTGGTGGGCCCAGCTTAGCAGTGGTCAGATTGGTGGGCCCAGCTTAGCAGTGGTCAGATTGGTGGGCCCAGCTTAGCAGTGGTCAGATTGGTGGGCCTAGCTTAGCAGTGGTCAGATTGGTGGGCCCAGTTTAGCAGTGGTCAGATTGGTGGGCCGTGGACACTTTTCAAAACATGTATCTTTTTAATGGTCAATTGATTGTGTTCTGGCTAGAATGGAGCAATGACAAATGAATCATCATTATCATTAAAACTCAGTGGCGTGCACATACATTTAGAGGGGCAGGTGCTCAAGTGAAAAAAGGGCACCTTGTACAGCACGTGGAACCGCCCATTTGCCTTAATAGTGTGAGATTTATAGATTTTGGGGCCTAAATAATATATTAGAAGCTTTTTTTATCAAGAATTGACCAAGTTTTGGACGGAGAGGTTAAACCTCATCAAATGATAATATGGTCCGTGGCTCACATGGCGAATAAAGACATGAGAAGGGTTGAAAAGCACTGGAGTATAACAAGCGTTTTACAACTGTATGTAAATTAAATTAAATTAAATTCATTAAAATGTAAAAGCAAATAAAAGATAATAATTAAAAAGAAAGCACTGGAGTAGAGTGTTACCCTGGCCTGCTGCATGATGGCTTGCATCTGGGCCTCCTGGGCGGACATAGCAGGTCCTTTCTGACCAGCGTCACTGCCTGAGCTGAACCGGAACTGCAGAGTCATAGAATATAAAAACAATAAGCATTATTTTCTAACAGGTTGAAAGAAAAATGTACACATGTCCAAAGAGTAGGATTAAGAACAAAAGTATACTATCCATTTCTCCACTATTCAATTCCTCAATTTGATGTCCATATTTAACAGAATAAAAATAATGTAAATATAAACCAAATGTAGCAATTGCACGCACGCGTACACGCATGCACGTGCACACACACACACACACACACACACAGTCTCACACACACACACACACACACACACACACACACACACACACACACACACACACACACACACACACACACACACACACACACAACAACAACAACTATAAAACAAAAAAGATTAGAGTGAACTACAATCAAAACAATAAAGGAATATGTTAAATATATTCTGAAGTTTTTCAACTTCAAATCAAACAAAAAACTAAGAAAACAAAATTGTTGCTGAATAGAAAACAATACTTCTTTGTACATTATGTGGACGTATCAATGCACCTACTGAAATGTTAATGGCAACAGTTTAGTTCAAAAAAAATAATCTGCTCATGGAGGACACTATAGTTGCCACTCTTTCATGCAGTTCTTCAGCAGGTTGTATTCTTTAAAACGACGGCTTATCGCTCAGTCTTAGAATCATATCGTGTCTGTCGGGTGGAAACCTCATTATGTCTTTGATTCAAATTTAAAATGAGCAAAAAGTAGCAGACCTACAAGCATGAAACGCTTCTGCTACTTGTGATGCTTTTGTGTGACGCTGTAGTATGATCAAGTAGGGCGCTAATTAACCCATTCTGACCTGAGATCAGATTCATACGAGGTTTCCACTGGGACACACACTGGTCTGATGAACCCATTCTGACCTGAGATCAGATTCTAAAAAATGTCAGTCGTTCTTCGATTTTTCAAAAATAGCAGACCTACAAGCTCATATCGCGCCACTCGGTGGCGCGATATGAGCTTGTAGATCTGCTATTTTTCAATAGGTAAAGCATAACATGATGCTAACACCAAAATGGGTGCCCGGTCAGAATGGGTTAAAAATTAGAAAAGGGGTCCTACTCCTACTACTGAAACCAAAACAGTAGTTTGACAACTACTGGACTAGTTCATCATGGAGAGAGGGTGGGAGGCAGTGAGCTCTGACACCACTGCCTGCCGGCAAGTCCATGCAGCTCCACGCGACCCCCACAATGTCACCAGCCTTCCTAATCAGTTTGGTGAGTGTGTTACTGTGTTGGTGACCAACATTGAGATAGAAAGGTAGACGCCTCCTTCGGCTCTGGGGCGTCTGTATCTCGAGGGAGGGCAAGCTTCTGTGACGCACGCGGGAGCTTGCTACGGTAAGCTTCCGTGTGCGTCTCAGAAGTGGACGTTCGGGTAGGCCAATCAGATCATGTATTGTAAACGTTCGTTTTCTCATGCTCAAGCTCCTTTGAATTGAATTGATAAGTCCCGGAAAAGACACGCTGTGATTGCCCAGTGGGCCTTCTGCACTTCCTTCGCACTTCCAGGGCACTTCCGCCCCCGCGTGTGATACAGGTCCCAGGCTCCAATGAAATGCAGCGGCCAATGAGGCATCTACTGTCTGCCTTCAGCCTAGTTTTCATCCATACAGGGACCTTATGTATGTACCGGCTCCAATGCCACATAAGAACTTAATCTTATGCTCAGTGCACTACGCACACAGCAAGCAAAATCGATTTAATCGATTATTTAAAAAAAGGAGAATGTTTTAGATATTAAACATGCTTCAAGATGTGTGCAGCTGATGCTGATCTGTGAAGCGTGCATACAGTAGGCGACTGGGCATCAAGCAGCTCAGCCCGCCTACACTACTGAGCAAGAGGCTATGTGAACAATACTGGCATCTTGTGGCGGGTCGCGGGTATTGCAAGATGCACGGACAACAGTGCAAAAAAAGTTCTGATGGTGCAACTTTTGAGTCGTTTCCACTGCCAGCCAGGCATCTGGTGTTGAGTTACACACACTCACACACAGTACACAGTGCTCCAGAGAGGCTGACTGTTGGTTCACAGATGCGTGACAACAACACAACAGGGAAATAGCGGTTAGGTTGGTTTCACCATCACAGAAAACATTGTAACCAAGGAGCAAAAAATACAAACAGTTGATTCATGGCGTATACAGACTACTGCAACGTGTGTCTGATCTTTGTGCAGCACACAGACCTCAAAACAAAACCGCTGGATTAATGTGAATCGTTCACAAAATGCCATGCACTTTTCAACCGAGGTTCTTATTGAGATAGACCACCTAAAGGCAGACAGGCTTTATTAGCCCCATAGTCGCTTTAAATATGAAGAATGAAGAGAGGACTTTTGGGTGCCTTAATTTTATCGAGCGGTCCTGCAAAAACTGCAACCAAACAAATCAAGGGAACAAAGTGTTCCCTTAATTTCTTTAAGCAGTATACTTTATCCTGATGGATAGTGTGCTTGTTCTGCTCTCAGATATATGTTCTTCCTTCCATTTCACAGTTTATTTTCTCCTGGCTTTATTTGTCTACGTCTTAAAGCTAACTAACAATCCTCTGTTTCAGGCCCTGCATAACTAAAAGGATGCGCTGCCAGTGCCAGCTGCAGAGAACAGAAAAACAAACTGATAAATCAAATCACTGACTCTCGGCATCCATGCCGTTCTTCTTAACTAATGCAAGTCCAGATTACATCGAGTAACGTCCAAGGAAATCTGAGACAAAACGAGTTACCATGAAGGAAATTGAGGGTATTAAAACGACAACGCCAATACAATAATGGGGTTCAAATCAAATCGACGGTGAATTATGAAAACCAGAAAAAATTAAGAAAATAAAAAACCCTCTTCTGCTACTTGTTAGCAGCGGTGAAACAACAATGCATCATGTTTATCGTTACGGCTTTTAAAGTTTAAACCACATGAAACCTAGCATCGTTATTCTATTCTGGGAAATTCTGAATAGGCCTGAAAGCATTCTGTGGAAATATTAAATAACCAATAATACAGCCAAGCTCAGGCATCATTACAATTTAGGCAGACCCTTTACAGACCCCCGGGGGTGGCGGGACCCGGGTCAACAAAGAACACCCACCCAATCCGTATTCAAGTGGTGCTTCTTTTGTACAGGACAGACGAAAAGGTGTAGAGGGGGATAAGGAGGGGGCCAATAAGACGCCATGAGAGGCATCTCGGTCAATGAAGTATATCGTCTCTGTCGGGTGGAAACCCCGTTATGTCCAGAACTGTTACTTTTGAGCAGTGGTTTCAACCATTTTTTGTTCCTTTTTTCCTATAATTTTTATTCTACGATTTTGCGACCCATTTTTTCACCCAGTGTCAATTATCTAATGTAATCCTGTGTGCTACACTTCCTCTGCCAACCTGGGGGGGGCAGCGGACTGACCTCATGCTTCCTTCTATCCATGAGGAGTCCAAGCTGCTTCTTTTCACCTGACAGGGGGGAGTTCCCCCGGCCGGACGTAGCGTGTGGAAGGAACACGTTATTCCGACCAGTTCCTTTCCCCTCCATCAGGCAGTTTAGAGACCAGGATTACTGCATGTTTTTGTGAGGGTACCTACCCTATAGGGTCCCCTCAAGGACAGTGGTCCTTGGGGGTTCCAGGTGGTCCACAGCTAAATGATGGAGAGTTGGTAACCAACCAAATGGACCATTATAGATCTTTAACTCTTGAGAGTGTAAAATGCAACGCTCAAATGCAACGCTCACTTAATTCACAAGAAGTCTACACAATTAGAGAATGTAGAAGAATCTGTATTTTGATCAACGTTTGCCCGTTGTCTCTCCTAATGGTACCAACATCAATACAGCGTGGAATGGAGGACAAAATATATTCTTTAGTCTTGGATCTGAGAGGCCCTAAATGTCATCAAATGGTGGTCCGTACTGTACATGACTCAAACGCAGAATAAATAATGGGCCTTGAATAATTATGAAAAGGGTTAACCCATTCTGACCTGAGATCAGATTCATATACGAGGTTTCCACTGGACACACATTGGTCTGATTAACCCATTCTGACCTGAGATCAGATTCTGAAAATGTCAGTCGTTCTTCGATTCTTCAAAAATAGCAGACCTACAAGCTCGTAGCGCGCCACTCGGTGGCGCGCTATGAGCTTGTAGATCTGCTATTTTTCAATAGCTAAAGCATAACATGATGCCAAAAGGGGTTCCCGTTCAGAATGGGTTAACAACCCCCTTCTCCCCTCACTGTATATGTTTCTTTTCCCTTTTTGCTTCCATTATGATGAAGTCCTGTTCTGTTCTTTAACTATATAGAAGTGTCTATTTGTACGTCTCTAAATGTTTTGATGAATTGAACAAAGTGGACCCTCTTGTAAAGTGTAATGCTTAATTGGGTCGTCCACTCACAGTTAACACTAGTCTTTGTAATTGAGTTTGTGCTTGAAATGTACTGTAATTCTGCAAACTGTTAATAAATATTTCAATCAATCAATCAATGCTTTTGAGGATCGACATAGTAAAAGTAAAAGCGCTACGAGCTTGTAGGTCTGATATTTTTGAAAAATGTAAGAATGACTGACACAGAAAACTGTCAGGATGTATTAGTCATTTTTAGAATCTGGGGGAGAGGGGAGTTGCACCACTCAGTTCACAGGGGTGTGATTTACTTTTTTACCACAGGATAGAGCAGCAGACACTATGGAGTTCCTGTCCAGACAGAGCCCGACACATGGCTTTCCCAGACAGCTCCTTCAGCCCCCGAGACCACAACAGCAACATCTGCTCAACTAATCAACGCAGGCGCAGCGACAACCACAGTAATTACCAGAGTGTAGAAAGAATGAGAAACAAGCAAGTTATCGGAGCTAAAAAAATAAATAAAATAAAAACCCCACTCGTGTTTCAATCTGCAAGTAGAACAGCTAGATCCAGCAGCAGCCACAGTTAAGAGATACTAACAACATTGTTGTTTTTTTCCCCTGATAAAATGTGAATGATTGCTTTGAAGATCACACGATAAATTAAAATTTGGTTCAGAATTACGGGAAATAATCCAGGTCCAACTAAGCCATGTGAGGAGAGAAGAACTTCTCTTCTTTTTCTTCAAAGCAATAAATAGGTAAACAAAATGCAAACGTTTAAGAGCTCTGTGGCGGACAATGATCATCAAAGTGATATAACTTCTATGGTGTTAGGAATATCCTCCACTAGGGGGTGCTAGAGTGGGGATTTAGCAAATCGTCATTAACCACTTTAGCCCAGCCAACCTCATTGTGTGAAAACAGTGAAAACGGACGCTCTGCAAGCTTGCAAACGCGTGACATTGCGACACGCTGCGAGCTTGTTGTACATCGGCTGTTCACAAATGTTTAAGACGTACAATGTAAAACAGGCCCATGGAGGAAAAGGGGGTTTGATAGGAAACTCCCTTACATTCCATAAGACAGTGTAAAGCTCTTATCTGTGCTGGGACTACTGATAACGCAAGTGAAAAACCTACATCACACTCAACTTAAGCCACAGTGCGCACACACACACACACACACACACACACACACACACACACACATGAAACACAGTCGGAGCCAAGGCCAACAGCTCCGCGGTGGTGAGTGAGTCATTCACCATGTGCAGAAAGAGATCAGGGGACCAAACACAACAAAAACGGCACATTTTCCTAATTTAACAGCAGATATTAAAAAAATATATATATTGATTTACTCACAGGCAGCATCAGGACAGTTCCTGGGGGTCCTGGCAGACCGTCGGCACCGGGAAGACCCGCGCGGCCGTTAGGACCCTGGAAATGACGCCCCCAGAAGAGAAGAGGGGTATGAAGAGTCAGGGTTGCGGTTGTGATTTCCATTCCGTGGCATTATAAATTAGACCTGATATTTTGTATTCTAATTTCTAAGATGTTGGCACAGCCAAGTAGGCGACGGCTTAGCGTAGTCCTGAGGCAGTGGTGCAAAGTGACCAAGTACATTTTAACTATAGTATATTTATAGTATAGCATATTTAACCCATTTTGGGCGGGAACCCCTTTTGGTGTTAGCATTATGTTATGATTTAGCTATTGAAAAATAGCAGATCTACAAGCTCATAGCGCGCCACCGAGTGGCGCGCTACGAGCTTGTAGGTCTGCTATTTTTGAAAAATCGAAGAACGATAGCTAGAAACATAGCTTTTTCAGAATACTGTCAGGATGTAGAAGACATTTTTTAGAATCTGATCTCAGGTCAGAATGGGTTAATCAAGTATGCGGTAACTGTGTGTATTTCAATTTCTTGATACTACATACTATACTATACTCCACCACATCTCAGAGGCAACTGGTGTACCCTATTGACCTGAATATAAGACTAACATATTTTTCCAATGGAACTATCCTAAAAAAAAAAAGGGTCGTACGCGGGGACTAGACAATTTGACATTCAATGTTCTTTTTTCCACAAATGAGTCTTAGAAAATGGCGGTCGTCTTATAATCAGAGTCGTCTTGGATTCTGGATAATACTTTGTTGATTTGAAAACTTTGGTTACTGGTGACAAATCGCAGATTTCGATTATTTACTTTCAGATTATTTTTTGAAAATAGTATACAGTAGATAGATACCATTATTATCAGTATATGTAAAATCAGCATATGTATACATCGGCTATGTTCAAATAGCCAAAAGCCACCAATAAAATCGTGATAGTGATAATAATTATAGTCCAATAACATGATACAGTAGAATCTGAAATGGGACACTACTCTCTTGCTACTTCAAGTATATTTTGCTGCTAATACTTTTGCACTTTGACTTGGAAAACAGGACCTTTACTTGTAACTTACTTGAGTATTTTTTTACACTCTGGTATCGCTACCTTTACAGTAAGTAAAATAAAATAGTTCCACAACTCACCCTCTCGCCGGAATCCCCGGGACCACCTGGACCACCGGACACACCTGGAGGGCCAGGGAGGCCCTACAGAGAACAATGGAGTCATGTCAGACAATCAAAGACCACCGTGGAACAACACCAGAGTAGGACTGGGCAAAGAAACTGGACATATACTGTATACACAATACTATTATCGTCGCAAGGTTGTGATCTTTTAATTTGTCGCCCAGGCCTACGGCTACGAGTAATGTTTACCAAAATGTGCCCTGCGTGGCTTCCAACCAAGTATCTGTGATACTTCTAACACATTAAAACATACGTATGAGGTAGTTATTGGAAAGCTTGTCAATTCGTGACCGCGTGCCTTTTCTTGTCTTGTTTATGACTGTAGCTTTGTGCTTTTTGGCTAATTTGCTTTCCCATTAGCAGGGTTTTTTTTTTTTTCCACGAATTGAAACATAGCATGTAAGCAAATATACTGTAGAACTCCATAAACATCTTGGCACGTCCTCACAGTGTCTGTCTTAAGGAGGCTGTTTTCTGCCTCTCTCTTTGCTTTTAGATTAAAGTTGACAGCCAGTCGTGGCAGAGACCTAACGTGTCTCTCACACTTCATAATGCTTGCTTGCTTTTTTTTCTTTGTTTTTTGTGTCACAGTCAGTCCTCTGGGGAAAACGCTGAACATAAAAGAGGTGTTTCCATCCACACAAGCAAAAGAAGAGAGACATAATAGAGCAAGAGAGAGAGAGAGAGAGAGAGAGAAAGGGGGAGTGGGAATAGATATCAATCTGGAACAACGTTAATCTGTCTGCCGGAATGATGAGGCGTTTAAAAATGAAGTAACGAAAGATGACAACAAGACAAACGAGAGGAAGATGGAGATAGATAGAGAGAGAGAGAGAGCAAAAGATGGCAAGAGAATCATGGGATTTAGACGAGACTTACTGTTGGCCCCTCGGGCCCCGGTGGGCCCTCCACCAGCATTCCCTGGAACACACAAGCACAAGAGACACAACATGAGGTGAGGAAGTCTTGTGTTCTCTTGTTCTGGTCCCCGGGAGGACAGGGAGGAATTGCTCTTACTGTTGCACCCAGCAGATGTCTGCTCAGATGGCTCAGATGAACGCAGGTGGGGGAGCTAGCAATATACCCACTCAGCTATGGCTGCCACCCACCGTAGCTACTATAAGAAGAGCAAAACCATACAGATACTCTCTTTCATAATATGGCATGTTGGCATGACGTGCATGTCAGTATTGTGTCAATAATTAACGCCATTATTAAACATATGAAATTAAGCACAGAAACACATCTGGACGTTTCCAAGCAAGCGTTTTTGTGAAAATTGCACAAGACGTTGTGAGCTCTTGGCTCTGCAATTTTCGAGATATGGTGTACAGGGAAAAATTCAGCTGCTGAAAAAAGTTATTTCCTTTTTTGTTAGTGAAAGTTAGAGCATCTTCTCTCACATCTTTTCTGGGGGAATCTCACTGTGTCACTTTCCCTTTCGCACGCTGTCAAAACCCTTTCACTCACAATTCTAAGTGTGAGCCAATTAGATTATTTTGCAGTCAGCCAATCGGGTATGTCTTTTGCAAACATTACTGCTTCCGAACCTGTCGTTCTCTCTCCTCAGACAGAGCGTTGAAAGGTCATGAACAGGAGTTCAGCAGGAAGGAGGAATTATCTGCACTGCAGCATCTGCAGACTCCAGGGGGGGATTCTGGATTCTCTATCATCATAGGCTCATCATCATCATCATCATCATCATCCATCATCGTCTAATCGTCCATTATTTGTTTTAACTTTTATTCTTTAATTCAATAGAGAATGTGTTTGGCTCTCAACTTGATCTCTCCTTATTGAATTTCCTTGGGGGTAACAGAAGGGTGAACGGCAGCATACAGAGACAGGAGGTTGCGCTGTGCTGTGTGGGTATACTGTAGCAGACTTTTAGTCTTTTCAACCCCATCCAGGAAAAAAAGCACAGGAATCGAACTGGGTTTCGATTGAAAAAATCTGTTGGACGGCATTTTGGAGTAGAGAGAGGTCAAGACTGTTTTCGTTTAAAAAACCGTTGAGTTTTTCCGTGCACAAGAACGGCATTCGTGTAAGGGAGTTTAGCTTTTACAACAATTGAAGTTCAAGTGAAACAAATTTGATTAAACAGCATCGTGTTTTTCCACTTTGAAATGACACTGGCGTATATATACATAGAAAAACACACGTTGACCCTGGGGGGACTGCGAGACGGGACTTTGAGCACAATGAGAACGGCTCCGATGTTTGTCAGATCTGACATGCGGCTTTGATACTGCAAACACAATAACATCTTCCTCACGTAACCATACATACTGTACACACAGTAGTAGGCCACCTGGAGCTCTGCGTCTCTCAGACTCCGTGGCATTGTTGTAGACGGTTCTAAGCATTGTTGTAGACAGTTCTAAGCACCTCCTCGTGGTCTCATAGATCTATTGTGTGTGTTGTTCCCGTGACATTTTTTGGTTTTCCTGCTTTGTTGTGGATACAGAAAGCCACACATACCCTGAGTCATGTGATTCCACACGTTCTTTCCGTTGGGCCCACAAACCCTCAAGTTAATTCTATGGTGGGGTTTTTTTTTTCTGAGTACAAATGTTACGGTGGATTATTATTTTTTGTGTGTGTGTAATATTTCACAGGTTATTCTTTATGGGAAGAATGTGGATGAGAGAGAGAGAGAGAGAGAGAGAGAGAGAGAGAGAGAGAGAGAGAGAGAGAGAGAGAGAGAGAGAGAGAGTAAGACAGAGAGACAGAGAGAGAGACAGAGAGAGAGAGAGAGATGAGGTGACTGTCAAAAAGCCATTGTGCCCAATTCACTAAGCAATTTACGCTGATATTTTGATAGTACCGACATCGGATATCTTTTTACCTCTGCAATGGTGAGTGAGCAATTGTTCAGGAGAAAGGGCTTTTATAATATCCTTGCCAAGTTGTATTAGCCTTTGCTCGTGAGCTTATTTACATGGTATTTACGACCAGTGTTTTGTCTCCATTGTCTCCCTAAACCCCAACCCACACCAAAGGGCCGCGTTGGCACAAGGCGGTTTTTAACTCCACTAGGTGGCAGCAGAAGTGTAGTTAAGCTGTGCCAGCATGCAGACTATCATTGTGTGACGAAGCACATTTCAATGTTTTTCTGCTTTATTTGCGCCAAATGCATGTTATTATTTATGTGAAGAAAGGTAACATGTGATGCTGAGTATTTAAATATTATCTTCTGTTTCTCAAGTATGGTAATGGGTCTTGTACAGGGGTGAGTGACAGCTGTCTTTGATTGGTTGATTGTCACCACCCAAGGTTATGAATAGAGGGAGTGACGCAGGGGGACAAGAGATCTCACAACAAACAGAGTGCAGGCCTGCACAGAGGAGGAGAGGCGCCAGATAGCGTTTACAGTACGACCGCGATTTAAGGTGTAAACAAGCTTATCTGCAGCCATTGTCGTTGTAAAGAACAGTCGAGCCCAGCGGACTGGGCATCACGGGTGCTGCTGCCGAGGGGGATCGGAGTTGGAACGGAGGATAACCAGCCGGCGAGTGGAGGCTATCAGGGCTACTACTACTGCTACCGGTGAGACCGTTCCGAGGTTGTTCTGTGGATTGGATTACAAATATAGGGGTACCCCGAACACTTTCATATTTATCTTGGATCGTTTTTTGGAGAAGAGGAACTTTGTGTTGCGTCGGAAGTTTGGGACAATGTTATACAGACTCTCGCGTGCGCGCGCCTCATCTTGAGGGGGACGCGGACATTATTATTTGCTGACTTTGGGGGGGTTTGAGAAGTAATTATTGTTTGTGGGTTTAAGTTTGTATGCTTGTTTATTTTGTTTAATAGGGAAAGAGACAGGGAGAGGCGTTACTAGCGAATTGTACTGTACTGTAGATTCTGTCATTCAGGTCTGGCTAACTCTCTATAAATAATTCTGAACATAACCCTACACGATCCCGCTTAATTTGTCCTTAGTGATTTTTGCCTTGCATGAGTAAAGGGGCGATTGTTACAATTGTAAGGATCGGCTATCATTAGCATTAGCTCACGCTGTTTACATTTCGCCAGAAACGTTTACATGTTACATGAGATGAAAGGCTCACCTTTTGGTTTGTTTACAATCTGTTAGATTAACCTCAGTGAATGGTATTATGCGTCCGTCTGTCTGTCTGTCTGTCTGTGTGTGTGTGTGTGTGTGTGTGTGTGTGTGTGTGTGTGTGCACACGCGTGTGCGTGATGTACATATCAGCATGTACTGTATGTGTGTGCAGTGTGCACATGAACATACAGTACATGCCGATATGTACATCACACACACACACACACACACACACACACACACACACACACACACACACACACACACACACACACACACACACACACACACACACACACACCAACTCTCTGAAAGGGCATCTGAGGTCTCTTTCATTCTCTCTCTCTCTCTCTCTGTCTCACACACAAACATAGAGAACAGAACGGTGACATTTGTTTGAACGGAGACAGCTGCAGCTGTGATGTGGAAGAGGCTTAAGTGTGCCGAAAATTCCGCCACCAGGGAAATGTAATTTCCTTTAGGATTCTTCAATCATTTCTGTCATATTGCATTGCATGCTATGCAACGTACGTACATCTTTAATTAAAAGCAAACACAGAAATAGACACAAAACCTGGTCAAATTGACTGATCTATCAGCAAAGCTTTAAAATCCAGATGAATGTAGTGTTTTTACATCCTGTTCATGCATGTGAAGCCTGATGTGTACTTGATCGCACGCCAGATATCTCACTGCATTGCAGCGTGACGAAAAGAGTTGAGCTTGTTGTGACAAAAAGAGTTGAGCCAGAAGGCAAAGCTCTTCGTCTACCTTGCAATCTTCGTTCCTACTCTCACCTATGGTCATGAAGTGTGAGTCATGACCGAAAGAATAAGGTCGCGAATACAAGCGGCCGAAATGAGTTTTCTTCAACGGCTGGCTGGCATCTCCCTTAGAGATAGATAGGGTGAGAAGTTCAGTCACACGAGAGAGACTCGGGGTAGAACCGCTGCTCCTTTGCCTGGAAAGGAGTCAGCTGAGGTGGTTCGGGGCATCTGGCCTCTCGGGCGCCTCCCTAGGGAGGTCATCGATGCACGTCCCACTGGGAGGAGACCCCGGGGCAGACAAAGGCGCAGTTGGAGGAAACACATCGACTCACTGGCCTTGGAACGTCTCGGAAACCCCCAGAAGGAAGTCACTAATGTTGCTCTGGAGAGGGAAGTCTGGAGCACTCTGGTGGAGCTGTTGCGACCCGACTACGGATAAGCGGTTGAAGATGGATGGATGAATGGATGGATTGCAGCGTGACATAATATTATTGTGAGATCATCATTGAGAGATGTGTGATTAAATGTGTGTTTTATTTGCGCGCATCTATTGATTATGCGTTTCGTGATTATTTAGTTTTTAACCTCATCGATTAAGTTTAGTCCTAATCCACCCCTCTCCCTCAAATGGCCTTGCCTTTGCCAATTAACAAGGAAGTGACTGGCTTGCGGTTTTCATTTGTGAATTCTGGCATAATAAATGAGGGTCGGACAGTCCCACATTGTAACACATTGGCCTGTCAATATCTGATGTGAGAAAGCACACGAGGACACATACCGGGGAAAAACCTTTTAGTTGTACAGTTTTGTGGAAAAGGCTTGTCAATATCTAGGGTAAACCCTTTACTTGTACAGTTTGTGGTAAAAGCTTTGCTCTCATGCATGCATACGTTGGCGAAGAGCGCAATCTAACGTAATCAATGAAAACCCTGAAATGATGTCTGGGGACATCAATGACAGTTAAGGTTCCTTCAGCTGTGTTTTTGGTGGAGAGAAAATACTGCACATTGACAGAGATGATTATTTTCTTCCCTCTGAGGATCACACTAGGAGATATGGGGACTTAAAGCATATCCTCGCATTATTTCCCCTCTCTCCATCTCTCCCTGCTGTTTACTCTGGTCCCAGTGTGTTTAGATACCAGAGACCATTTACAATCCCGTGCGGTGGTCTTTCTCCAAATGTTTACGCTGTCGTCCTGATGTGGGGGCGGAGGGGGGGGGGGGGGGGGGGTGCGAGGTATCAGGACAGCGCCGCCGCCCCGCTAGGGTCTGATGACCGGCCACGGCGAGACGTAAAAAAAGAGAGGCTTTGGCCTCTAGGATCGTCAGTCAGAGGTTGAAGGGGTTCAGGGTTGTGTGTAGATGTGGATCTCGGATGTAAACACCCGGCGCATTCCCAATACAGACTGCCTCACACAGTCCTACAGTACATCTGTATATACATACAGACTGTCCTACAGTACATCTGTTGCTCAGAGAGATGGATAACAGTACAGTATACTCACAGGCTCAATGACAGCAGGCTCTCCCTTCTGGCCCTTCTCACCACGAGCTCCATCGACCTACACGGCAAACACAAAACATGCCGTCAGCATCCTCTTGTGATGAGTCTAGATATAGTAAAGCTGTGATCTGTCACTTAGTCCTTGTTTTTTGGGTATTTTCTTTTTTTGAAATATATTTTTGGGGCTTTTTTGCCTTTATTGATATAGCTCGACAGGAAATGGGGAGAAAGATGGGGGGAGACATGCAGCAAAGTTCATAGAGATCGGGACTCGAACCCGCAACACACATGTCATGTTGGATTACCACCCATGGTGCCTGGACCGCAAAGCCGGCACAGGCCTATTTTTTGTACTTATATTTGTATTTTGTCTAACCATGTCTGGCATCATGGTGATTCAAACCTGGTTATGGTCTCACCTGTCCATAGTACTCATCGGTCTCGGCGGGCAGGACCTTGCCCGTCGTCTTGTCTCCGTAATCCCCGTTTCCGTAGTTGTAGACGTCCGTGTCCACGTCTCCGTACTCGTTGGTGTGCTCCTCCTCCTTGAAGATGTCCAGGTCGGCGTCGGTGTAGTCCGCCTCTGCGTCCAGGCCCAGGTCCGTCGTGGTGGCCACGGAACCCCCGGCTCCCGCTCCGGCTCCCGCTCCGGCGCTGGCTCCGGCGCTGGCCGACGATGTTGAGCTGCTTCCCGTCCCTCCGCTGCTGCTGCTGCTGCTGCCTCCTCCTCCTCCACCTCCGAGGGTGATGGTGCTGCTGCCTCCTCCTCCTCCTCCTCCACCTCCGAGGGTGATGGTGCTGCTGCCTCCTCCTCCGCCACCACCACCTCCGAGGGTGATGGTGCTGCTGCTGCCTCCTCCTCCGCCACCACCGGTGGTGTAGCCTTCCTCGCCGTAGTCATAGCCGTCGCCGTAGCCGTCGTCGTAGACACTGCCGACCTGCGAGAACACGGATCGAGTTTT
Organism: Protomyctophum bolini; assembly: GCF_963924005.1. NCBI lineage: Eukaryota > Metazoa > Chordata > Actinopteri > Myctophiformes > Myctophidae > Protomyctophum > Protomyctophum bolini. The sequence continues at coordinate 23,834,639 of NC_137883.1, read as the reverse complement.
ATGAAGACAAAGGAGTACCACCCGGATCAAAGCGTCCATGAAGAAGTGGGGCCTAACAGACAGTGCAGCGTGCGAGTGCGGGGAGCCTGAGAAGACTGCCAACCACATCATCAGCGCCTGTCCCCTGCATAGACCACCTTCAGAGGAGGGCCTCTTCAGAGTGGGACCTGAGACGAGGGCATGGCTACACGACACAACGCTGGACATATGACGATACACGAAAGAAGACTAAGGGGAGGTCGCAACGGAACAATGACATGTCCGAATTGTCTATATAAAGTTCAGACGTGTGGGGACTGCACTGCATTCTAAATATGTTGCAGAAAGACTTCCAATCCAATCTTTTTAATTTATCTGGTTATGGATAAAAATCTCTTTTGAAATGTGTTTCGTTATTATTTAGTCTTCATATCTGTTTTCTGTTGGCAACTGTGTTTTTAATCATGCAGCTGCCCGTCTTGGCCAGGTTTCTAATCTCAATGCTGACTGTCCTGGATAAATACAGCTCAAAGCAGCTACTAAGGCAAGCTAACACCAAGGCATTGATAACTGAAACTCAGGTCTAAGTTAACCCAATCTGTGCCAGGAACAATAGGTTACGTTTTAAGCAGCAGGTACTACCTGTGCCAAGACGTAAAGTTACGTTATTTTTTATTTGATTTTATATATATATATGTGTTTTATAGGTATTTTATAGGCTATATAGGTCTATCAGTAAACCCTCCTCCACGTGGAGGGCAATAACTCACTGAAGTCCTGTTGGCGGTCATGGTGATGGTGTCCTCGTCCCCGATGACCTTCCTCTCGATGTCCGCTCCGGTGCCCAGGTCCACCTTGGAGGCCAGGCCCAGGTCCAGCTCTCCGCCGGTGCCGGTGCCGGTGATGGTGACGCGGCGTGGCGGGGCGTCCGAGGTCTCGGTGGCGTCGGGCTGCGTGGTGGCGGCCTCGTCGTAGTACGTCTCGTAGTTGCCGTAGGTGTCGTAGCTGTCGTACGGGCTCTCCTCCTCCGCGTAGGCTTCGCCCGCTTCGGGCGCAGCCGCGGCGGCGGCCTTGCCAACGGAGGAGGACGAGGAGGAAGAGGAGGAGCCTCCGGGGGAGGAGATGGAGGAGGTCAGGACTTTGCCCTCGGCGGCGGCAGCGGCGCCGGCGCTGGCACTTCCTCCTCCTCTGATGGCCGTCCCCAGAACCTCCTTCCCTCCTCCTTGGACCTGAGAGCAAAGAGACACGTGTTGTTGTTTTGACCTGCTGATGGTTGGACGACTAATATTAAAGAGCTACAATCTGCTAAGATGTTATGGCCCTGATGTTGCACATGTGATCTCCAGGGAGTAACCTGACACCAGGAGGTGTCCTAACTGACAATAGGCCTGTCACAATTATTACATAATTGGATAATCGCAATTATTTTAGACCGTTTCCATGTTGAAAAATGTCTGTACGTTTTCTTTTCTCTTCTTTGTATATTATTCTTTGTCATATCTGCCCTGTGCCATCTGTGATTACGAAGCCTAAAAGGAAAACTGAAAAACAAATTGTAACGTTCCCAATGTTCAATGCAAAAAATACAATTAAATTGTTGATCGCATTCATTTGTGTGACAATCAATCGTCAACTTAAATTTGGAATCGTGACAAAAAGGTCTAAATGGAAGAGTAGGGAGACCTCCTCTTCCAACCACTGCAGAGGTACAGTATTATATTTCATTAACATAAAACTAATGTTCCATTCATTCATTCATTCATTCATTCGGACTCTAAGTGCATTTCAACAGATTTGCACATTTTGAAGGCCCTATTGGTGTGTAGATCGATATCCTGTTTAGTGCAGGGCTGCAGGCAGTAAAAGAAATCCTCAGTGATAACTCAGAGGGTGCACATCCATTTGGTTGTACATCCGTGCACTCTCCAGGTCAGATTAAGGACTCCTGGACAGTTTAAATCGTTGAGTAGTATAGTGGCGTGTACCTTGACGACTTCCGTGGTTGTCTCCTCGCCAGGCTTGTTTTCAAAGGGCTTTCCGTCCATGTCCTCATAGTAAGGGTACTCATAATAATAGCTGTCCTCCTCTGTGTTCTGCACAACACCCAAAAAAACACACATAGGTCGGGTGAAAAGAGAGACAAGACACAGAAACGATCAAGTATTAATAATGTATCTGTTGTATCATCAAGTCACGACGACCGTAGAATTATGTGTTACTGTGCTGCTGCTGTTGTTGTTACCTCCACTGCTTAAACCCCATACTGCTCAAAAATGCTGCTAAATAGGGGAACGTCTTGGGGGTGCTTTTCTCAGGCCGTGAACCCCCAAAGTAATCATATTTAAACTGAGGACCCACCACCCCCGATAAGCACTTGGAATGCAAGGAGCTGAGGCATTACATTTTCGGTTCCACAGATAAAAGTTTTCAAAAGATTTTATAATACATGATAACTTCAAATGGGAACATTCTGCATAATGCCTACTTTTACTTTTGGTACTCCAACTACATTTCAAAGCCTTGAAGCTTTTGAGTACTTTTACTCAAGCACATAATTGAATTCCGGACTTTTACTTGTGTTGAGTATTTCTGTAATGCAGTATTTTTTGACACTTTCACTTACAGTAAGTAAAAAAAAAAAAAAATGGGAGTACTTTTTTCCCCACCACTGTTGAAGTGCAACATCATCATCAGTCATGTGTGTATTGGTAATGGAGCTGGATGGATGGGCGGAGGGAGAGGGAGGGAGGGAGGGAGGGGGAGAGGGAGGGAGGGAGGGGGAGGGAGGGAGGGGGAGGGAGGGGGAGGGAGGGTGGGAGGGAGGGAGGGAGGGAGGCAGGCAGGGAGGCGTGTGCCAAACATAAGCCATTGATCAGAAAAGGCAGGAATGTTCCCCTTCTGCTCAACCTTCCCATTCTCCTCGGTACCGCATGCAGCACACTGTACTCAGTGTACTGTGTACCGCTCTCTCTCTCTCTCTCTCTCTCTCTCTCTGTTGCAACTTGTTACTGTGCTGAATGATAGATGGCTTTCCCGCTCCATTTGTGTGAGTGCATCTGTCATAACCTCCGTCAACACGCCAGCACCGGCTTTCTAAACATGACAGCGAGTACAGTACATAGCGAGGCACGCGTTGTTTCTGACGCTCGCAAAACAGCTGCCGCCCTTAATGGCTTTGCCCATGTGGACACATATAGTACAGTACACCCCCCCCCCCCCCCCCCCCCCCCGCCCCACAGGAGAGGTCAATATTAAGGCATGTATGGGGTGGGGCGATGATGCTCATTTCTTAACCCATTCTGACCTGAGATCAGATTCTAAAAATGTCTTCTACATCCTGACCGTTTTCTGAAAAAGCTATGTTTCTATGTCAGTCTTCTTCGATTTTTCAAAATTAGCAGACCTACAAGCTCGTAGCGCGCCACGCGCTATGAGCTTGTAGATCTGCTATTTTTCAATAGCTATAAAGCATAACGTAATGCTAACACCAAATGGGGTTCCCGCCCAAAATGGGTTCGACTGGTATTATTAGATTGACGGAAATTATTTAGAAATGTGATAGTGGAAGATCTAACGGTGTGCTGTTCGTGCATTATGAATGTGGAGAGTGTTGGAAATTAAACTGTGGACCACGACAATCGTAATAATTGTTTATGTAAATAGTTTCTATTTATTACAGCTATATGGCAGCCAAAAAACGTGGGTTATCACTTTTTGTTTGTTTGTGAGAAGACCACAAGTGAAATACGTCCTGGACTATTATTATTATGATGATTTATCCTTCATTTTAAGCAAAACATTTGTATAGTGGGTTAACCCATTCTGACCGGGCACCCATTTTGGTGTTAGCATCATGTTATGCTTTACCTATTGAAAAATAGCAGATCTACAAGCTCATATCGCGCCACCGAGTGGCGCGATACGAGCTTGTAGGTCTGCTATTTTTGAAAAATTCGAAGAACGACTGACATTTTTAGAATCTGATCTCAGGTCAGAATGGGTTAATCAGACCAGTGTGTGTCCCGTGGAAACCTCGTATGAATCTGATCTCAGGTCAGAATGGGTTATTATATGCAATCCAAAGAGCAAACCAATGCTCCCCATGCACTGTGCATGGATGGGGATATAGTATAAAATAAGGCTTAAAACCAGGAATCCCCATATCACGATATTGTAATAGCCTCTAGTTTCATATATCACAGTATCGATATCGATGTATCGCCGAGCCCTATAACTGCGCCTATTGCGGAAAAGTGTTGTCAAGTGGAGAGCTACTATATCACACTCTGTGGAGATCTTATATATACTGTAGCAGGTGCATAACGCATCAATATTCAGTGCATGAAATCATAGAATAAAGTGATGCAGGCAGCCACCATATCATTCCTGCATATGCAAGGAACTGCATAGCATAAAAGAAAAAAACTTCTCTTCAGTCAGCACTTTTCATCTGGCAGACGACGGCAGCCTTTTAAACAAGGAGCCAAGCAGCTCTTTTCGACATTACAGT
>NC_137883.1:23787650-23825150 GCF_963924005.1 Protomyctophum bolini | reverse complement strand
CCTACACCTGGCCTACAGGGCAAGGCTCCGTGGATTCGTCTATATACAGTATATACTTTGACACATGACGAGCTTGACAAATCTTTGACCAAATATGCCCTAAAAGGCACGGCAGGTTTGAAAGCGGTCAACATGTTGAAAACAGGGTTGTGCGTTCAATAACAAAATGAGGGACACAACCAGACAGCCGGTGGATGGAACCACGCGGCACGTCGGACAGATTCCCGGAAAAGCTTTGCCCCCGCGGCATTGTCTAAGAACCAGGAAGAGACGCCGGCAGACAGCGGCTTTCGGCCGCGCATGGGGAGTTCAGGTGTACCTGCATGTGCTGTGAGACAGCCCTCCCCTATCCACGAGGAGGAGCAGTGCACCAAAGCATTATGGGAAATGTAGTCCAGGAAGAAAGTGAGCCCAGTGTCCATGACATCATGAAGTTCATGGACACTTTGAAATACAAAAATATCTAAAAAACACGTATTAATAATGTAACCTTGCCGAGCCATGAGGCCCATAGGGAGCCTATCTCCTGTTTCTGTAGCGTGAGGCAGCTTGATGTACAAGTACACCCCCTGGACATGACGCTAGTAATGTCGCAGGGACTTACCCCCAATCCAAACCTTGATGCTGAGTGTCAAGCAGGGAGGCACTGGGTCCCATTTTTAGAGTCTTTGGTATGACCCGGCCGGGGATTGAACCCCGACCTCCCAGTCTCAGGGCAGACACTCTAACCACAAGGCCACTGAGCACCTAAAAACCCCCAAGTGTTTCTTGTCTCCCAAACATCATTAAAATAGGATCTGGTTGCAGAAGGGGTGAAGTGTCCCTTCAAGCTTCCCATCATCACACATTAAGGTCACTATATATAGAGATGAGAGCAGCGGGAGACGCCGTTGGTCCTTCCATTAGGGTCAAACCACACAAGGCATGAGGTCTTCATTAACCCACTGATTGTTCATCATCATCATTCTAGAATTATGTCCAAAGCTGCACTGGGGACATCTCTGTGGTGCAGAAAACATTATCCATGACGAGTCGCACACAGACATGCACACGTCTCACACACGCACGCACGCACGCACGCACTCATGCATGCATGCACGCAAGCGCGCACGCACACAGGACAGGACAAAGAGAGAGTCCTGTGCAGGCTGTGAGACAAACGAGCGTTATTTTAAGGCGCTCTTTATTGAGACTGTAAAAGCTGATGTCTGTGTTTGATTGTAGGAAGCCAGAGGCACGGGGTGGCAGAGAGAGAGAGACAGAGAGAGAGAGAGGATGCAGACCTGAGTTGAGCTAAGGTATGCTATAGGTCGTTGACTCGTTAAGGGCCACAAAGTACAACTCGTCCCAGCTGTCTGGGCTCTGACTGTATGGTAAAACTGCACTTATTAGAAGCACATACTTCTACAACCAAAACCTTTCTTTTCACATTCAACATGTGAGATCTAACTGGCTTTTGAATATTAATGTAGAGTTTCAGAGTGTCCATGTGCATGTACAGTAACGCCTCAGTCTAAACCACTCTCACACTGGTGAGTAAAAGTACAATATTTGGATCCGAGATGTAGTGGAGTAGAAGTAAAGGTATTGGACACTCGTGGAAATACTCGTACAAATACCTCAAAATGGTGCTTACTTTAAGTACAGTACTTGAGTTCATGTTCATAGTTACTCTCCACCACTGTGAAAGCCGCACAGCCAGAGAGCCTAACAGCGAAGGCCTCGTCCACATCCATCACTACACATCCCTCTGCCAAGTGTTACAGAATCAACACTTTACAGGTGGAAGGGCAGTCTGAGTCCCAGGTGAGCGCCACATCGCTACGCTTCGCATTCAGCTTTCTGAAAGGGAGCGAGCGATGCAACTGTGCACGTGAAAAGTAAGAGCTAGGATGAGCACGTATCCCGACCATACAGTAAAATAGGTGTCAAGAGAACTTAAACTAGAGAAAGGTATAATGTCTTCACACAGCAGTCGTTGATTTTTGAGGTTGTTGATTTTCTTTCTTCATAAATCAGTGCTGCTATTGAACACCCTTTACGTCGAAAATATAATTGAACCAATCAAATCGCTTGGGACGAAACCCTCAAACTCCACCAACTCTCTCCCTCTCATGGAAGTAACTGACAATATATAAAGTCACAAACCCAACTTTGATGAGGCAGTATTGCTTTGTTTTCAAAATTCTTCATTTCCTCAACAAAATAAAAAAAATATATAATAGAATTTCCCGAAAAATGAACATTTTGGAGTTAAGTGGCAGCAGAGATATAATGCTGTCCTGAAACTGGGGTTCGATCCCCGGCCGGGTCATACCAAAGACTGTAAAAATGGGACCCAATGCCTCCCTGCTTGGCAATCAGCATCAATGGGTTGGGGGATTGGGGGTCAAATCAACTATTGATTCCCGAGCGTGGCGCACGCTGCGACTCACCGCTCCAAGAGATGGGTAAAATGCGGAGAACAAATTTCACAGCCGTAACGTGTGTGACTGATCGTACGACTTCGACTTTGGGTGAAACGTTTTTCTGTTTCGGACAGCCTTCAGGACAATTTACTGTGTGAACGACACACAATCTTTCTTTCTGCAACCAGCTCATGCATATATAGTTAGTGGCCTTTTTTTGCAGTTGAAGATGCATAGTTTTCCAATCTGCATATAGTGTTTAATTTTTAATGTTTATGTTTTTTTTCCCCTGCACAAAGCTTTTCCATCGAACCGTAAATTAAACCTATAGCCATTACGCCAAGCCGCAGTGCATCGAATTCAAGACGTATTTCACGAGAAGGCATACTGTATCGTGCAGCAGCAGCAGCAGCTGTAGATCGATGCACAGTCAGCGTTTCATTTCAGTGCCCGCTCACACAAGTATAGACTCTATCATCGTAGTGGCAGGCGGCACAGAGTGCCAGATTATAGCTTTGTGACAGGAGGTTTTCTCCATAGTCATGTAATCAGAAACGTAAGGCTCACGTGACACACAAACATGACATTTATGTGCCATATATAAATTACACAGGCTGCCACTAAACACATGTGCGCAACTGCGCACTATGCACACATGCACTATGCACATGCACTATGCACATGCACCTGAGGGGCCTCATGACTCGGCAAGCCTTGCCTTCTCACTACTTATACGCACAGACACAGTAGTGGAAGTTTGCACTTTGTTTTAGGTACTTTCACTTGCGTATTTTCAATACTTTGTACTTTATACTTCACTCTGCGTTAGCGGACCACTTCATCACTTTACAACCTATCTTCATATAATTGGTCCTCACGAATGTTCATGATAAAACAGAACAAATTCTGTCTACTTGGTCTGTGTCTCACAGGACCTATACATGTATTGTATATGTATGTATATATATATATATATATATATATATATATATATAGAGAGAGAGAGAGAGAGGGAGAGAGAGAAAGAGAGAGAGAGAGAGAAGGCGCTTCCTCACAAAACACCACAAAAACATAAACTCCCAAACTCTCTCACGCACACACACACACACGCACACACACATACGCACACACGCACACACACACACACACACACACACACACACACACACACACACACACACACACACACACACACACACACACACACACACACACGCAAGCACACTAGCATCACACCCAAACCCTTCTTATAGTGGGACAATAAGAAGATGTGTAATTAAGGCATTCCTATATGGTTTTGGAACGTGGACAGGGACATTTTGTCACTGTGCACAGCGAGCACCGTGGCACACCAGAGAGGTGTTTAAAGGCAGCGCTCCCAGACAATAGCCAGCCTGCTGCTGTCAGCCCCTTTTTATTTTTTTTCCCCCTCGGCCGGGACGGACTGACCGAGCTGAAATATGACCTAGCTAGTCTCTGCCTTGCCAATGCCTTTCACTGTGTCGAGAGCTCTCTACTCCGAGTGGGAAAGAAAATAACTACCACACCACATGCCTGTGGCCCCCCAGCTGTGAGACTACAACCACAATTTACAAGTTAGGCATTTAGCAGACGCTCTTAATCCAGAGCAATTTACAGTAAGCACAACAACAACGCATGGTAAATCACATCAAATGTCAGCAAGAATCATAGAATCTAAGAGGAGAATATCTGTATTATGAAACTAGGATATGGAGTGCTATGTCTACATAAAACGTAGACATACATTTGTGTCTACAGTCCAGTTCTGTAGGTCTGTTCCTCGCTGACATCTATAGGCACCTTTCACATGTCTAAATGACCATAAGTTGAGCCTTTGCATACCTGAAGGTCGTCGAGGCTAGGGCAAGTGCTACGGCGAGTGCTAAGATAGAGTCTGAAGAGGTGGGTTTTCAGACTACAGTGGAAGATTGGGAGTGAGTCTGCAGTTCTGATTGCAATGGGAAGTTATCATTCCATAGTTTTGGAGAAGACTCTGTGGAGCGTTGTTCCTGCTTTTTGTTTTTTTTGTGAATGTTCTGCCAGCTTCCCTGACTGTGACCACTGCCTGTGGCCCCCAGCTAACTGACACTGTCTATAACACCACTGCCTGTGGCCCCCAGCTACCATACACTGTCTATAACACCACTGCCTGTGGCCCCCAGCTATGAGACACGATAACACCACTGCATGTGGCCCCCAGCTATGAGACACTATAACACCACTGTCTGTGGCCCCCAGCTATGAGACACTATAACACCACTGCCTGTGGCCCCCAGCTATGAGACACTATAACACCACTGCCTGTGGCCCCCAGCTATCAGACACTATAACACCACTGCCTGTGGCCCCCCAGCTATGAGACACTATAACACCACTGCCTGTGGCCCCCAGCTATGAGACACTATAACACCACTGCCTGTGGCCCCCAGCTACCATACACTGTCTATAACACCACTGCCTGTGGCCCCCAGCTATGAGACACGATAACACCACTGCATGTGGCCCCCAGCTATGAGACACTATAACACCACTGTCTGTGGCCCCCAGCTATGAGACACTATAACACCACTGCCTGTGGCCCCCAGCTATGAGACACTATAACACCACTGCCTGTGGCCCCCAGCTATCAGACACTATAACACCACTGCCTGTGGCCCCCCAGCTATGAGACACTATAACACCACTGCCTGTGGCCCCCAGCTATGAGACACTATAACACCACTGCCTGTGGCCCCCAGCTATCAGACACTATAACACCACTGCCTGTGGTCCCCAGCTATGAGACACTATAACACCACTGCCTGTGGCCCCCAGCTATGAGACACTATAACACCACTGCCTGTGGCCCCCAGCTACAAGGCACCAACCAAACGGACCTGCGACGGGAACGCACAAATTAAGAGGTGTGTGTGCGTGCGTGTGCGTGTGCGTGAGCGTGAGTGTGAGTGTGAGTGTGTGTGTGTGTGTGTGTGCGCGCGCATAAGGGAATGCATACAGCAGCTGTCTGGAAGCGTGCCAACAATTCATTGAAATATCAAGGCTCTGTGAAACATTTAGCCTTCTCCAAATCCGTGTTTTAATTACTGTAACTGTCATAGGAAAAAAACAACAACTAAAACGTCATGTCATCTTGTTTGACAGCTGCTGTTTCTGCGGCGCGACACGCGTGCGTGCACGTGTGTGTGTGTGTTTTCTGTTTCACTCTGTTTAGCCCCCAATCCACACAACATGGAACTGTTGTGTTGTTCCTGTTCTGTCCAGGTGGGGGCAGGAGAGTGTTCTAACCCAGTGTGTGCCCATCTGACCCAGAGCCCAGACTGGAGGTGGAGTTATTTTATATTATAATATAATATTATTATATTATAGTGTCTCCTCTCCACTCCAAACTCAATTATACAGCCATGCAGTACAGAGGGATATGTTGTGGACAACCTGCTCATTCATTGGTCAATGAAATAGACTTGACTGGAGAGACAAGACACCAAATATATTCTCACGCACACACTATTTATTTAGCACAGCACACATGCACCCATTCACACATGCAATTGCTTGCATGCACACACTCAGTATCTCTCTCGTTCTCTAGCACACTCAAACATGCATGTACACAGGTGCAGGTGTGCATAGGCAGTAGGCACCCGCACGCACCCACACACCCACACACACCCACACACACACACACACACACACACACACACACACACACACACTCTTCAAGCATGAGGTTAATGGAACCCCAGGAAAGGCTTGTTGTTTTGGTCGGAGCACGGGGCCTCGGTGACAGACGAACTCCCTTGGGGGTCCCTGGGGGTCTGTGTGAACCACGCCCCCTCCCTTGGGGGTCCCTGGGGGGGGGGGGGGGGGGGGTCTGTGTGAATGTGACACCTCCTCCTGATCCACACTCCCTAGTGGGCTCTGGAAACTGTGAGAAGTGACCCCTGCCCTCTCAACACACCACACCCACACACAACACCCCCCCCCCCCCCAGTCTATTAAAACTAAGTACTTGATAATTCAAGTGGTTCAAGTTTATTTTTTCCAACATTTTTCTAAAGGTGCGTTCAGACTTGGATGGTTAGAGCGGCGCAGATTACATACAAAGTCAATGTAAAGACGAGAAGTTGTGCGAACGGATATACGGATATATATAATCAAACAAGTAATCCCACTACCAGAATCAGAATATAGGGTCGACGTGGTGTCTGTTTGCTAGGATCGAGTTTACCGGCACTCCACTCGCCTCTCAACTTGCCCAGTGATGTACTGTAAACAAGTTTTCAATGGAATGGGTCCCAGGACCCAGGGGTGGTCTTTTAGATGGGTCCCACTCCTAGGGACACTTTATGAGTCCTACTTCAACAACGTTAGAGTACAGTACTGTGTACAGTATTGCATCCCAGGACCCCCGGAGGGTGACATGATTGGGTCCTTTCTCAATTTAGTGAGACTAACAGGATGCAGGCTAGCTTGCCCACTCTACACGACGTCATCAAACAGCGACGCGCACCTATATGGTAACATCATTCTACAGGCCACAGGTGTCACTTTTTTCATTATTTATTTACTTACATTATTTACTAAGGGGAGGGGGAGCGGGTGGGCTCAGTCCGTAGAGCAGTAGAACATGTTGGACTCGGGGAGAACTCGGGGAGGTCTCATCTCTGGCTGCATTCAGGCTGAGCTGTTTTCACAACTTATTTACACAGTGAGCTCTGAGCCAGGCCCGGGTGTCAGTGCTAGCGCCCCCCACCGTCACGCACGCACGCACGCATGCATTCACGCACGCACGTACGCACGCATGCACACCAACACACACACACACGCACGCCAACACACACACACACACACGTGCTCACGCACGTGCTGACCACAAAACCAAACAACACGCAACCGAGTTCAGCCCACTGCAGTCATAAATCAAAGTGTGCGTGTGCACACACACACACACACACACACACACACACACACACACACACACACACACACACACAGCTACAGGCAGGACTACCTCACCCTGCAGCTACTCTCTCTGTCCGGGTTGCATGCACAGGGAAATCTTTGAGAGTAAAAATGGACCCTTATGGGGTTCACTTTTCACACTCAAGAGTTAAACGAACACTCCGGATTTTACTGTGTAGTCTTATTTTAATTTCCATCACTCGCTCCCCCTTCCCCCCCACCCCACCCGCTCCCCCATACATGTCATTATCCAACCCCCCCCCCCCCCCCCCCCCCCCACCCCACCCGGTGAACGTCACAGCAATTTGCCTCTGCGACTGAGGGTGGACTAATCTGCATTTGCTGGAAACATAAAAAACTGCTGTGGGAACACTTTTTTTTGGCCTGCTGTCACAGTTAACTTACAGCAAAAGTGAAAGCAGTACACGATCGCACACACACACACACACACACACACACACACACACACACACGCACACACACACACACACACACACACACATGCGCACACACACACGTAGGGCTGAACAATGACACTTTAATAATAATATTGCAATTCAATCCGTGATTCAAGTCCAGCTTCAGTTCTGTTTAGTCATTACATGAACTAACAGTCACAACATTAAATGTATACAGTGAACATGGATTGATATTCCGCTGCTGTTGCATGTTTAGCCCATCGACTACAAAAATGATGGAAACCAACCGCTTCTTGGGAATGTAAATGAAACCGGAAAATAGTGAGCTAGACTTGCAAAAACATATTTTAGTGGGTGAAATTAATATTGTGTTTAACTCATGGACCGACAATTTTTATGCAATGACGGTGGTTTGGAAATTGCAATAGTTATATTATTCAATGAATTGTTCAGTCTACAGAAACATCTAACAGTATAGAAGTTCTCTCTTCTATACTGTATCACTTCCCGTAACTTAATAGACATTTAACTAACGGCATATCAGGAGGCTTTGCCACTGAAGGACGCCATTTATCATTTATTATCACGGCCACAGACACGTCTTTTTGCAGTGATGGAGGTAGACGACACACTTAAGTCACTCCAAGCCCTGGAATCCTCACGTCTACCTCCTTTCTTTTCGAAAGCCTGAACAAAAGCTAAAATAAACCAGAACAGCTGTTGCCGCGACTCGCTGTAGGGCCTCCATTTTTAGACTTGTGGAAAGCAGTGCATTCTAGGGGCAGGCCATTGTTATGTAGACACCAAGCTAAACACAAAGCAGAATGGAGAGATTTCGATTTGATTTAAAGCGGCAATTTGTTAGTTTCACGTCCGACAGCAGTGGTTCTCAAACTTTATCATGTCAAGGACCCCCACAGTGGCACTTACTATAGCACACAGACCCCCATTTAAAAAGATATGCCCGGGACCCCTTATAAGAGAAGATTTGTTTTATATCACTCCTCTGAGGGGAGATAAGCTTCAGGCAGAAGCCGTAGAACTAGCTGTCAACCAGGAGTTGTCCTACCCGATAACACCAGGGTCTCAATGCCTCAATGGTAGAGTTAGACCACCTCCAACCACTGCAGTTGTGCTATAATTATGTTGTATTGACACACAAAACAAAAAAAATAAGTTTTAGACGTTAAAATAAGTCCCGGACTGTAGCTTTAGCCAAAACAAACAAACTGTGTCTCTGGTGTGTCCCCAGACAGAGCAGTCTGTTGTGTTGTGACTGAGACTTTGTCTAATGTTTAAGCATGAAGCCTTATCGTACGAGATCTTCCCCGTCTGGCCCAGAAGCAGCTCCACATGAGCTGCTAACATTTCCCACGTGTCTGGTTAACGCAGGAAGTGACACATGCTAGCTATTCAACCTACCGTAGTCACAACAACCGTGGAACCCAGACGCAATGTTAGTAGCTCTTCTTTCAAAGACTTTTTCACAAATGTAAGTATTTTCATGAATAAAGCAATTGAGACATAAGAGGCGGGCCGTTGCGACTTAAGCGCTGCACAATTAAACAACGTGGAGCCATTGTTTTCAGAAGCAACGCTAAAGCCATTGAGAAAACAATAAAATAAACGAGACCCGCAGTGATGTCACCGGCCATGTTAGTTTCACAACAACATTGTATAACTGGGCCAAAGAAGTGGCGGGCGGCAAATGAAATAATTGACTTTAATAACTTTGCATCACCAGCGGCCAATAATTATTTAGGCTAATTATAATTATAACAATTTAAGTGATATTAAACTTCTTAACAACCTGAAGCCTATTATACTTCATTGGCCGCCAACTGGGGTCTATACTTATAAGCCTGCTCCATTTTCCCCTCGACATCAAATAGTTTCACCAAAAACAGCTGTTTTACGAGGCAAGCTCACACGTTTCGCGCTCGTAGATTGGCTATTGGTCACACAGAATATTCACCCCAGAAAAGAGAGATTAGAAACTCGCACAAAAACAGTTTAAACACATGTTTATGTCATGTCTTATTCCCTTCCTCATCTGCCAGAGCGCCTCCTGTGCATCTCCCCCCTGGCCTGCACTCCTACCTAATCCCCCCCAATTTTTCCTTCAATATCTTAACCTCAACTCGCCCCCTTCAAGTCATCTTTTCCATTAGGCTCCCTCTCCCCAACCCTCCCCCCCCGCCCTCCCCTCTCTCCCCCCCCCCTCCCCTCCCCTCCCCCGTCCCGGCGCGGTGCGAGGCCTGGGGCTAGCGGCGGCGTAGGCCTATCAGCACATGCTGCAGAAACAGCCCGATGATGTCATGTGACATGGCCGCCGTTCAAGGGCTGACATCAGTGGAGAGAGAATTCCTCATTCTTTCCACCGGTCTGGCTCACCTATATATATCCATGACTACTACAACCTCCATTCTCTCCTACAGTACCTCTGGCTCACCTATATATCCATGACTACTACAACCTCCATTCTCTCCTACAGTACCTCTGGCTCACCTATATATCCATGACTACTACAACCTCCATTCTCTCCTACAGTACCTCTGGCTCACCTATATATCCATGACTACTACAACCTCCATTCTCTCCTACAGTACCTCTGCTCGGGGCTCTGACTGTAGCTCACTGCTATCATTCACCCAAAAATAAATACTTGATCTTCTTCTTTCTTCTTTTCCTTTCGGCTTTTCCCTTCAGGGGTCGCCACAGCCAATCATCTCACGCGGTCCTCTGCCTCCTCTTCTCTCACACCTACTATAACTTCATGTCCTCTTTCACTATATTATATCCATAAATCTTCTCTTTGGTCTTCCTCTAGGCCTAAGCCTGCTTGGCAGTTCCAACCTCTTCCACCGATATACTCCCTATCCCTCCTCTGTACGTGTCTAAACCATCTCAGTCTGGCCTCTCTGGCTTTATCTCCAAACAATCTGACATGCACTGTCAATCTGATGTACTCCTTCCTGATCCTATCCATCCTCGTTACTCCCAGAGAGAACCTCAACATTTTAGTCTCTGCTACCTCCAACTCTGCTTCCTGTCTGTAGCTGTCTGTCTCTAAACCATACAACATACAGGTAGATGTCTGTCTCTAAACCATACAACATACAGGTAGCTGTCTGTCTCTAAACCATACAACATAGCTGTCTGTCTCTAAACCATTCAACATACGTATCTGTCTGTCTCTAAACCATTCAACATACAGGTAGCTGTCTGTCTCTAAACCATACAACATAGCTGTCTGTCTATAAACCATACAACATAGCTGGTCTCACCACCGTCTTGTACACTTTCCCATCACACATCAACACCCGACACTTTTCTCCACCCATTCCAACCTGCTTGCACTCGTTTCTTCACCTCTTTTCCACACTCTCCATTGCTCTGAAATAATAGTTTAGAAATAATACCAAAAATGGAAATGGTTGGGGAAATTGGAATTGGGTACAGTTGTAACTCAAGGCCAGAGGGTTGAGGTGGCCAACACTTCAGATTTGACTGTGCAGAAACGTAGAAGCGTGGCACTGTAAGTAAGTAAGTATACACCAGACGGCACCTCACCCCTCCTTCCATCTGAAACGCTCCCCTGCCATCTATCTCCAGCGTCCCCTGCCTCACTCCTCACCTCCATTCAGTCCCCGGGTTGCGTGCAGATCACCTCTCAGAGAGGGTGAGCTGCACATCTGTCCGTCTGTGTTTGCTCAGAGCCACAGCCACAGCAGCCGTTCATTTCACATGATGGTGTTTCCAGTCTGCATGGGGAGGGATCGGTGGGCCCCTAAATTATCCAAGGTTTTTCTTGGCAACGTTGGCTTGGGAAACGACGCGCAACGGTAAGCATGCAGTGGTGCCAGCCAGCCTGCCAGGCAGGCAGTGTTCATTTCCTCGACTAAAACTTAAGACAAAAAATGTTCGTCGACAAACACTAAATGGAGACTAAATGAAAACTAGCCCATGATGACTAAAACTATAACAAATTAAAAACTAGCCTAAAATGTTAGGAAGAAACTAATGGACAAGAGATCCAGTATAAGTCATTTTACACTTGGTTGCATGCTGACAAGTAGCAGATCTACAAGCTCACAACGTGTCGCAGGGCGATGCGTTGTGAGCTTTAGATCTCCTATATTTTCAAACAATCTGACATGCGCTGTCAATCTGATGTACTCGTTCCTGATCCTATCCATCCTTGTTACTCCCAGAGAGAACCTCAGCATTTTAGTCGACTAAATCAACCGTAGATTTAGTCGAATAAAATGAAATGAAACTAGACTAACACTAAAACATTCCAGGTCACTAAAATGTGACTAAAACTAAGTGAAAACTATTACATTATTAAACTATTGCTGCCAAAAACAACACTGCTGCCAGGCTATAGGCAGGCAGGCCCTCCTGTCTCCCGAAAAAAAAAAAAGATTATACACAAACACACGCTTCTCGACGCCCGCGGGCGCGTACGCAATTATGAAGAGGCAGACGAGGGCCGTCAGCTGGGACTACAGTAGTCTACAGTAGACTACAGTAGTCTACAGTAGACTACAGTAGACTACAGTAGTCTACAGTAGACTACAGTAGTCTCCCAAACAATGGGTCGGGCCTCATTTGTGGATCGTTGATGGACCCAAAATATATACTGTTAGTATATGTACTGTATAAATATATACTGTTAGTATATGTACTGTATATATATATACTGTTAGTATATGTACTGTATATATATATATTTTTTTTTTATCGTTTGTTTGTTCATGAAACAAAAAAGGATTACGATTATTTAGAATAATACATAAACAAATCTTAACGAATTCCAAAAATAGCCGATCTACAAACTCAGAACACATGGCATCACGACACATTTTGTGCTTGTAGACATACAGTATGAGGATTCCACCAGACAGCGATGTATTTATATGATTTCATTTGGAGCTCATCAGCGTCATCAAATTGTCAAACTGGCACCTATGACGACTGTAATTACAATTCATAATCGTAAAATAGACAGACCAGTTCAGAACAGAGCCGAAAAACAACTTTAGATGTAATCTACACATTACGGCACTCATAAGGAAATAGACACGCTCTTTCTAGAACCACAATAACCATGTCAGAAACCAAACCACAAACCACTCGGGGTATGAGTGCTAAAACTAAGTGCTACCTTCGCATGCACGTAGCCTACTGTACATGAAGGTACAGTAGCACAGGGGCATAATTTATAAGCAAATAAAAGACATCAATGTAACCCCTCTGTTCCTCAGTGTTCATTTAGAATATTAAATCAACACAATGGGTTTTTACAGTGGACGGACCATGCACACCTCCAAGATGGGACGATCTTTCCCAAGAAGAAGGATTCTTTCCGTCTTCTCCTCTGTGTTGACGCGTATAGGCTATGTGTGATATTTTAGATATTTTTTCCTTTTCATGAATCTCTCTATAACAGCCGGTCCTGTTTCCCAGACCAGTTCACAATCATCTTTGTTCCATTCACTGTTTTTCTCCCTGGCCTCTTGCCTTCAACAAGCCCTTTATTCCCCTCTCTGTGGGGCCCGAAACCTTGTATCTCCATGTCACGTATTTTATTAGGGATAAAAATGTTTAGAATATCAATTTTGCCGATAGTCGATAACGATACCGATATATGATATTGTTTTTATTTCCCCCTTTTTGTGCCAGGGAAATAAATACATCTCGATACAAGGAATAAATGTTCAGAATCTACAGCTTGGTAGACTACAGATAACCAACACACCAACACAGGCAACGCAAAATATATGCTTATCAACAACAACAGATAAACATCGGCTACTGTCATCGGTTAGTGTAGTGTTTTATTTGCCGATTCCGATAATGGATAGCAATCGCGTGGCCGATACATCGGTGCATCACTACTTTGTACGTATTATTTTCCTTTGTCTTTGTTGTATGAGAGTGTCGTGCAAAAGCAGCAAAGTACTAATCCACAAGCTCTCGGCGTGTTGCATCGCATTGTTTTGAAACGTTAGGAAAATAGAGATAACATATTTAACCAATTAAAAGCATTAATAAAGCGTGTGACTAGATAATAACTACATTGGGACACATGTTTGGTCTTTGCATTTTCTTCAAAGTAATGGTTTTGTACATACACCCCGTTTCTACCCCGAGAATAACAATTATGCCAATTGTTTTGCAAAGGACTTCAGCTAGACGTTTACAGGCTCTCTTGGCTCAATTGAAATAAAATGGCCTGGCTACTGAAATCAAATATGTGTTTTCTTGCTCACCACCCATTTTGGCAGTAGCTGCATTTGGCAAAAGTAAACACAGGAATCAGACTAAACTATGGAGGGGAGTGCAAGGAGAAAGGGAGCAGCGGCCGGGCCTGAGCATAATTTGGAAAGTATGTGGCATATTTTCCATTTTCTGCTGGAGTGCTGGAGCTTTGTCCTCTTCTCCCAACTGGCAGACGCACAGCAGGAGGAGAGCATTAAACATCTCTCTGCACAAAATGTCTGCTCGTTCCCACGGTAACAAGCTGCCTGTATAATTGCTGGATATCAGTAGGTGTGAAATAAATGCGTCAAGTACTTTATACATGAGTACAACTCCAAGGCACTTTGACCCTTTTACCTTCATATTGATGCTTATCTACTTACGTACTCGTACTACGTACTCCACTACAACTCAAGATTTATTTTGTTTACGATAAAGAAAAATCACACTCGTGTGATTTGAATCATCATCATACATCACATTCCGTGCTCAGCCGATCAAATTATCTGGGTACACTTGGTACAAACAGACGCACAAAGCTGGGCATAGGAGGGGCTAGCGCTCCTCAACCGTCCGTCTATCCATCCATCCATCCATCCATCTTCAACCGATTATCCGTAGTCAGGTCGCGGGCACAACAGCTCCACCAGAGAGCTCCAAAAATCCTCCAAATCCAATCCTCCAAAATCCTCCAAAATTCTAAATAGCAGAACTACAAGGCCACACGTGTTCCCCATCCCCAGAATAGGGAGGCTATAGGGTTCAAGTGGTTCATGTAAACCAAAGATGTGGCGCCCCCCTCCCCTTTCCCCTGTAGTAACCCTGAAGACCCCCTTTACACGCATGCTTTAATCGCATGCTTTAAAGAGTTTCCCAGCTCTGTCACCTCCTAGTGTACTATAGTCTAGTACACAACAAGCCAGGAGAAGAACAACAACAGTGTGAGGAGAATCAGAAACGTCAATGAAGTTCAATGAAGCACCACTCTGTGATGATGTCAGCTGCTGCGGAGCAGATTTACTGGTTGCCATTAACAGCACAGCAGGGAGAGAGTCAGCTATTAACACACACACTTTTTCCCCCCCCACACACACACACACACACACACACACACACACACACACACACACACACACACACACACACACACACACACACACACACACACACACACACACACACTCAGCAAAAAAAGAACATCTTTAAAACATAAACTTGGGGATTCATTTTTCATGTACTTTTTAAAGCCACAGTCCTCCTGACAATCGCGACTCTTTCAACATTGGGCATTCAAACCGGCGTGGGGGAAGCCATACCTCCACCACCACCACCCAATCAAGAGGGAACCGTCCTCTCCAACAAGGGGAAGCCATACCTCCACCACCACCCCCCATTCAAGAGGGAACCGTCCTCTCCAACAAGGGGAAGCCATACCTCCACCACCACCCCCCCCATTCAAGAGGGAACCATCCTCTCCAACAAGGGGAAGCCATATACCTCCACCACCACCACCCTATCAAGAGGGAACCGTCCTCTCCAACAAGGGGAAGCCATATACCTCCACCACCACCACCCTATCAAGAGGGAACCGTCCTCTCCAACAAGGGGAAGCCATATACCTCCACCACCACCACCCTATCAAGAGGGAACCGTCCTCTCCAACAAGGGGAAGCCATACCTCCACCACCACCACCCTATCAAGAGGGAACCGTCCTCTCCAACAAGGGGAAGCCATATACCTCCACCATCACCACCCTATCAAGAGGGAACCGTCCTCTCCAACAAGGGGAAGCCATACCTCCACCACCACCACCCTATCAAGAGGGAACCGTCCTCTCCAACAAGGGGAAGCCATACCTCCACCACCACAACCCATTGAAGAGGGAACCGTCCTCTCCAACAAGGGGAAGCCATACCTCCACCACCACCACCACCCATGCAAGAGGGAACCGTCCCCTCCAACAAGGGGAGATGTTGGGCTTATGAGCATCAGGCAGTGAGTGCTACTTGTCAAAATGTCTCAATGGAAGAGCAGGGAGACCGCCTCCTACCATATAGATGTACTAGTTAATATATTGTATTAACATATTACTCTACCATACTGCTGTACTTAGCTAGTTATATTGTATATACCGGTAGTAAGGGCATTTTATCAGTTATTTGACCAATCTGGGAACTAAATCGTTACCAAGAAATTTCTTCACCAAGTTCATAGCGCGGCACCAAGTGCCGGTTTTTCAGAAAACTGTCAAGATTAGGATGACATTTTGTAGAATTGGTTAACATACTCTACCATACATTGCAATAAAGTTGTGTTCAATCATATGTTCCAGATTGCAGCTTTATAGGCAGCGGTTACGAAACAACACATTTATGTCCCATCATATATCTAACAGTGCCTCCTATGGATAGCAGGCCCAAGGTGAGGATTCCAGGGAGAGTGATGTCATTATTCTTCCACGGCTGTGAGCATCACGGAGGTCAAAGGGTGATCTGGTTCGTGTTAGTGTTCGTTTAAAGATGGGGTGCTGTGATGTTGTAATGCTGTATTTTACAGTTAACTTTACTCTAATAGACCCCCAGTTGTGGCTACAAACTGGGGGTCAAATTATGTCTTCACCTGTGTATTTTTGGTTTCTTCCCGAAAGCTGAAAGCCTTTGAGTCAAAAGGCCCAATCGAAATACACCGCTTTAGTGACACACTAAAATCAGCCCCTCCCCTTATTATCATACAGTAAGAGCTGTGGGCGAGGCTTACGCTCAGGTGGGTGGTGCTAAGGTGAAAACCAGGTATACTTAATGAACTGGTGGGTGTGGCGAAGTCCTGTGGCCACATAAAAACGTAATTTTAACAGTTTCTGTATACCCTTTCTTTGAAAACAATCTTCCTCCTAGTATAATCATAATACCTGACGATCATGTTTTAGGAGGGGAATCATGGCACTCCGTCTTTAACTTCTGAGAGTGTACAATGGATCCATTTGGTTCCAATTGTATGCACTGTATAAGCACAACTCTGACAAGACTAACACTATTCCACCATACATACTGCACATGTGTGCCTGTGTGTTTGTCTGTTTACGACGTGTGCTTGAACATATGCGTGTGTTTGTGCATGTGTTTATGTGCATGTGCGTGTGTGTGTGTGTGTGTGTGTGTGTGTGTGTGTGTGTGCATCTGCGAGCAACGCAACCCCCCCCAACAACAACAGCGACACAATAAGTCATTCGGCAGAGTGTTTTCTTCTCGTCCCTCGCATGCGGGTTGAAAAAGGGAGCGTATTTCATGTTGACATGTGCCTGTCGGGCATGTGTTTGGTGTTTAATAATCCCTGAGGGCGCCTGGATGACACTGAGCTCGCCTCACACATCAATCTCAAAGCTTTTGTGAAGGCAAAGAATGGCCTGAGGGACACCCTCAGTGTGCACTAATGAGAACATCTCCACCGTCTTTCACCAGCATGTGCCTAATGCCCCTTTATTATAATGAACAAAGGCAAGATAATAGCCGCACTGCATGCACGGGCAACATACTGTACATGCATACAGTATTTGAGTAAATGTACAGTACATTAATGCTGCCCACGACTGTAATAGCATCTTCAGTTAAAGAGAGAGAGAGGGCTACAGTATATACAGTATAGGTGAAAACATATCACTTATAACGACAGGACCAGGACTTTTAACATTCCGTCTGCAATATTCACCAAACAACAAATCGTCTATTTATCACTCGCAGTCTGATATTTCTGCATAACAGACGACCATTGTTCTGCCTTTGTTTACGTTGCTATGGAAAACATCTATTAGCAACGTTGATGGAATCTTGTACACTAATGATTATGATGACACATTTTTTAAATAAACATCTCATGTCAAATTTGAAATGCAGTGAGTCGGTCGTCATTGCAGAATAAAACCAGATAGCGTGATGCAGGTCAGGACACAGACACACGGTTCTGTCCCTCGCCTTTAGGGGACACACGAAGGAACCCAGTACTGACCTCAAAGACTTCCTCATCAAGTATTCTGGTTCCAAACACTACAATCCCTTTGGTGTCGATGATGGGGTGGGGGCTTCGGAGCAGCTTCATGGTGCTCTTCTTCTTACAGTCCAGGATGAGTGTGATGGTCTGCTTGTGTACGCTGATGGCCACTCGATGCCACCTGGGAAGAGGACGCACGGTAGGTGAGTTCACGGGCGGGTACACACACACACACACACACACACACACACACACACACACACACGTGTGTTCTAAAAAACTAGAGGAATTCATGTCATAACAAAAAACATGACAAGATGAAAACTGTATAAAACAAGTTCATCTCATTTATTTATTTATTTTTATTTTTATCGCACGATTTTGTAACTCAATATTCACCCCTGTGTCAATTATCTAATGTGATCCTGGGCTCTACACACCCTCCACCAACCTAGTCCCCATATATGGGGGACATGGGGAGAGTAACGGACTTGAACTCATGCTTCCTTCATGCCTGAGTGTCCAAGTTGCTCCTTTACACCTGACAGG
This sequence comes from Protomyctophum bolini, assembly GCF_963924005.1. Classification (NCBI taxonomy): domain Eukaryota; kingdom Metazoa; phylum Chordata; class Actinopteri; order Myctophiformes; family Myctophidae; genus Protomyctophum; species Protomyctophum bolini. Next base: position 23,806,539 of record NC_137883.1, on the reverse strand, counting down.
GGGGAGTTTCCCTGGTTGGACGTAGCGCGTGGAAGGAACACGTTGTTCCGACCAGTTCCTTTCCCCTCCATCAGGCGCCCCGGCAGGCCAGGGGGAGGCAGTTTAGAGAACTGGATTACTGCATGTTTTTTGTGAGGGTACCTACCCTAGGGGACACAGGGAGAACATGCAAACTCCACACAGAAAGGCCCTTTCGCCAACCCCGCCTCAGGTATGGGCACTGATGACGTGGAGGAGGAAACACGCCGCCAGCACCCACAGCGTCCCCAGCGGGAATCGAACCCAGGACCTTCTAGCTGTGAGGCGACATCTCATCTATTTTGATGCATAGGAAGGAGTGCATATCTCCCCAAGTTCAAATACTTTCTACTATAGGATGATGGGGTTCAAAGGTCTGACAAGTTCAAAAGTCATACAAGGAATAAGGATGCGACCCGCTGTGAGCTTGTAGAGGTGCCATTTTCAGCGGGCAAGACTGATGTGACGATAAAACAGAGCATAAATAAGTGCTTACGACATCACAGAGAAAGAATGGCAGCGGAATGAATTAGCTCCTACAAAGTTATCGTCTGCCATTAAAAAAAAACCCGCAATGCATCTTTCAAATGAGCGAGCGATGAGCCTGAGGCGCGAGCACAGGAAGTGTGCATTAGCTAATAGCGTTAAGCTACTATTAAGCTATTAAGTGTTGCCCGTTTTACTGTTGTTATAAAACATTATTGGTAAATGGTAACCCTATTGGAATGCAACTCATGCGGCGCTGCCGAGTCGACAACGTGGTCTCAGCTCTTTCTCCAAGTGCAACTAACGGCGCGCAGGCTGGCCAGCTTCTGACAGTGTGTCTGCGTTGTTGTCAAGTGCGGTAAAAGCCTCATTCATGCCTATCTTAAACCCCAGCTTGTGAGTGACCCAAAAGAGAAATTTTATGTTTTGCCCCGGGACCCAAACTAGTGAAAATATAGCAGATCTACAAGCTCACGTGTCGCTTCACGCCGCGTTGTTTGCTTAGTAGATCGGCTATTTTACTTTAAACATTTGCATTGTAATTCATGGAATTTCTTGAGATTTTTCTTTGATTTCTTCCTTTTGTGAAAAGGTTTTGAAATAATATAATTAAAAACAAAAATGTGGCAAACCAAAAATAAAGGCACGCATGAAAAGTGTGTCTGCGACCTAATGTGTCCCGAACCCAGTGTTTGGGAGCCAGTTCTCTCTACAATACATCCCTCTCTTCAACTACGCGCCGCACGCCAGTCTATGAGCCGGCACGTGGGCACAGACTCTGTGTTTTACTGTGATCTAGCTTGTACGTAGATCTGTTATTTATTCATTTTTATCTTGAAAATGTGGCGCAAATCTTTGAATGTAATCATATTCTTTCCCATTGAACGCTTTTAACTCAAATCTTTGCTTCTGGAGGGGTCTCTGGAACGACATATTTTGAGATGGGGGTCGTCGGCCAAATATAATATATCATTCAGGCGTTGTCCTTGACATGATATAGTGTGAGCACCAATGATAAAAAAAACTAGGTTTTTCTGAAAACTGTCATGATTTAGAAGACATTTGTAAGAATCGAACTTAGGTGGAAATGGTACAAGTACTTGAGGATGCGTGTGCGCGCCTAGATGGGATATCATCATAAAGTCTCAACACGTAAATAAAACCCATTTAGAAATGCACGCACGCACGCACACACACACACACACACACACACACACACACACACACACACACACACACACACACACACACACACACACACACACACACACACACACACACACACACACACACACACACACACACACACACACACACACACACACACACACACACACACACACACACTCTCTGATTACAGAGGAAGGTGCGTAAAACAAATAAACACTGGGTCTAAAAGCGGCCTGGCTGCTACTGTATGTCCACGTGGACCTCTTGTGACCAGCCTGTGACTCAATCAGTCACATGTGTGACGTTATCGATGAGGAGAACGACTCGGAATTTGGGCAAATTTGGGGCAAAGGGGTGGCCGACTGGCCGTAGCTTAGTGAGTAGAGAGGCAGTCTAATTAGTCCGGTAAAGAAAGTAAAACATTCCTCTCAGTTTGGACAAAATTGGATTATTTTGTTTCTCAACTTAATCTGACAGGATTAGGTCTATACTAGCCAGGATAAAACATCTGATTAGGGTCGATGTATTTATCCTGGCTAGTAGACCTATAGGGCTCCATTTTCGTCACCGCTAAACCCCTTATCCTTATCTTGAAAAGTTAAAATGGTCAGTCTACAAGCTCAATGTAGATTGGCTAGTTAAAATAAATTTAAAAATGCAGCTGAAAGTTTCAAATCAAACCGCCACCAAAAAAAATCTAAGCTAAATAATGAGGTGCGGGCTGCGGAAGAAAGGCCTTCTGGCAGCGTTCAGCAGTTGGCAAGATTATCCAAGGACAGACGACAGACAGACACGACAGACAGTTAAGACTCACAGACATATTTACAGATGCCTTGTCTCTTTACAGAGTCACGCTGTGAAAAAAAGACAAAGTTCACTGTCTGCAATAAACAGCCCTGTTGCTGCCCGATAGTATCATAATTAACATGATTATAGTCTTGTCACAGTCGGGATATGAAGAGGCCCTTTGAAGGAGATACCTTTATGAGTAGTGTACAGTTCTGTACAAACAAAAAGACTGAAAGGTACCTTATGATTAGCGCAGTTCTGTGCAAATGTAAATACTGACAAATGCCTTCTGATTAGTGTACAAATGTATGTAAAGACTAACAGAATGCCATATGATTATGCTTAGCGTATACATATTTATGTAAAGACTGACAGATCCCTTATGATTAGCGTACAGTTCTGTACAAATGTAGAGACTTAAAGATGCATGGATGGATTGCCGTGATCTTTGTATTTTTTCCAGTTTTTCATGTGTCTATGACGTGGCAGTACTTCATTAGACCCCTTGGTGTGGTTGTTATGTGCAATGATGTCTTCCCTTTGTATTTAGGGTTTCTTCCTGGAGGCTGAAACCTTGACAGTCAAACGTGCCAATGAAATAAACTGTGATATAGTGACATCACAAAATCATCCCCTCCCCGCATAACTTTACTCTATTAAAAAAATAGCTGATCTGCAAGCTTGTAAATCTGCTACTTTTGAAGACGTCTTGAAAAGTCTAGGGATTTAGAACAAGGCGTCGGCGTCTTAATTTTAAGCACGACGGATGTCAACGAAAACTGCAAAAAGGACAGGAGTGCATGTGTGCGTGTGCGTGCGTGCGCAACGCATGCGTGTGTGTGTGCGTGCGGTCCGTGCGTGCGTGTGTGCATGCGTGCGTGCGGTGCGTGCGGTGCGTGCGTGCGTGCGGTCCGTGCGTGCGTGTGTGCGTGCGTGCGTGCGTGCGTCACCTACTTCCCGTCGGCCAGGTTGACTCCTCTGAACAGCGGGTAGTCCTCGGGGCTGGGCTTCCCCGTGTGGTCCTCGTACAGGAAGACGGGCGAGCGGCCCACCTCCAGGCCCAGCTGCTGGATGCCCTGCTCGTTGTACACGGACATCAGGAACGACTGGCTGCCTTTATTGGGCTTCACCGTGGCCAAGATGGAGAAGTCCTCGGGGAACACGTCAGCTGTAGGGAGGGAGGGAGGGAGGTTTGGGAGGGAGGGAGGAGGAATGGAGGAGAGTTACAAACTGTACTTGTTTTTTTTGGTTTGTTTTTTAGGGGCGCTATAGCCCCTCCAATGCATGGCTTTTGAAGACTGCGTCATGTGCCAGCCAAGTCTATGGATTTTTTTGAGGGGCGCTGCGCTAACCCCTCCTACATCCAGCTTTTAGTTACTGTCCACAAACTTCAAATACATCAACATTAAATTCCCATTGACAAAGGATGGAGAGTTTTACGTCATGGTGTCTGAGCAAACGTAAGATGATGTCGACGTAAGATGATGTCGACGTAAGATGACGACGTCATGTCATGTGGCCAATATAAATACAGTGGGTGCCCCTCACTTCACACAAGTGTGATTTTTTTAGGGGCCGCCAAATGTCCAGCTTTTGGTGTGTGTGTGTGTGTGTGTGTGCGAGCGAGCGTGTGCGTGCGTGTAAACTCTTTGTCCCTACACAAACATGAAATGCCATTGACAATGAATCAAGTAAATTCTGAGTGTTTGTGTAAACACAAACATTGCGTAACACAAACACTGAAGAGAAAGCATAAAAGCAAACTGTCGCAGTGAACGAACGCATCACGTCAAGAAGGTTAAAATGATGTCGTCGTGGGAAGACGAGCCGTGGCTAAGCGCAGTGGTCTTCTCTATCGTCAGCATCATAGTCGTCTGGGTCGGGTTTACCATCATCCGCCTCGCCTCCTACGTGGTTCACGAGCTAGACGATAGACATAGATGTCCCAATCTCCTGAGGAGGTCGGCGTATGAATGAACGGAAGGTCAGCGGGCAGAGGGAGATCTCCACAGAGAAGGCAATGAAAATAAGCTGCACTCCCAACCGACCTGCTGCTTACTATTACTATGTTGCTATTTGAAGATATAAACCTTATAGGGGATACCGAAAACGCTTTGAGAGACGCAGAGCAGCCTAAAGAGGACAAGCACTGTCACCTGGGGGTTGTATACTGTAATAAGGGAGAGGACACTGATTTAGAATCTGCACTGGTGTGTTACACCATGGTGGGAAAACCGTGTCCAACTTTGCAGCCGTTTTGAACTCCAGAAAACACAGCAAGCTATTATTTTAACCGATGAGGGTCCACAGTGGAAAGGCTAGGACACTTTGGCAGAGGTTTGGGGTTATGTGGTGGTTACATTCATATGATGTAACTCCATTAGATTGGTACATTTGACTTTACTTTATTTGTTTATTTAGACAGGCCAGTGCATATATATTAATGGACATTACATTAATGCAATGGATATACACCGGATTTAGCAAAAATGCTAATTCTCATCCGTGGTCCCCACAACTTAAATTGTACAGTAACAATCACACCGGTGTGAAGTGAGCACCACTCTTATCACTGTACATCATCATGGCATAAAATAGACACTGTCTATTTGACACAGTCTATTTGCTCAGACACCATGACGTAAAATTCTCCATTCGTTGTCAATGGGAATTTAAGTTTGTTTGTTTAAGACAAGGTTTGTTGACAGACACCAAAAGCTGGATATAGCAGAGAGGGACCAGGGAATCTTTTTTTTACACATAAACGAAGGGAAACAGCTGAACAATATAGAACATCAGAGTTATATATAAACTATAGAGCGCCATTCAACGCCGTCGACATTGAAGGGAGAACTTACGGCATAATTATGTAAACGAGCAAATCCACAAACCAATCACATGGGAGCGCTTGGCCAATAAGGGACCACCTTATGTACCTTTATGTATATTTATGTATATTTGACACGGGTGTAAAAAGATTGTATATATTTTAAAACAAACAAACAAATCTAAGAAATGTGTGAAGTGCCGTGTTGTGCACTTGTAGATCTGCTATTTTCGTTTTTTTAGAGTGCATGTTATAGTTGAGGCAAATGCAATAGGTTGAAACCAGAAGAAGTGCAGACACAGAGGGACATGGAGGACATTTTAGCTTTAGATCATTAACATATCCAGACTTGAGATGTTTTCCAAAAAGTCTCTCTCTCTGTCTGCCATATCAATCGGAATAGGACAGAATTCCTGGGATGTATATGGCAGAGCAGAGGTGTGGTGGTGGAGGAGGGGGGGGGGGGAGACTACTGGGAAAACGCAGCGTTTGCCGGGTAGAGCACAGGAAGAGAGGGGTAATGAGGAGAACACATGTCAGCTGGGAGCTTTTCTGGAACTATCCACCCAGGTCTCTCTCTCCCTCATCTCTCTTTCTCTCTCTCTCCCTCCATATCTCTCTCCCTCCCCATCTCTCTCTCTTCCCCTCTCCCTCCATCTCTCTCTCCCTCTCTCCCCCATCTCTCTCTCTCTCTCCCCCCCCCTCTTCCTCTCTCTCTCTCTCTCTCTCTCTCTCTCTCTCTCTCTCTCTCTCTCTCTCTCTCTCTCTCTCTCTCTCTCTCTCTCTCTCTCTCTCTCTCTCTCTCTCTCTCTCTCTCTCTCTCTCTCTCTCTCTCTCTCTCTCTCTCTCTCTCTCTCTCCCCTGCTAAACAGTAAAGTCCTGAGCGTTCTAACAGACAGCCAGACACATCAAGAGACAGATGTGTAGAGGGGGAGGAGGAGGAGGAGGGGGAGGAGGAGGAGGAAAGGGGCCTTTTGTGCAAGGTAGAGGAAAAGGGGGAAATGGATATTAAGGTTTTTGAATAAGGACAAATTCTAAAAGGAAAGAAGGGGGGGGGAAATAAATGTTATAGAAGCAGAACTATGATGAGAACATGTCTCAAATAAATGCCCCCCCCCCCCCCCCCCATGTGTGTGTGTGTGTGTGTGTGTGTGTGCGCGCGCGTGTCATGCGTGGCGTGCATGCGTGGTATGCGTGCGTGTGTGTGTGTGCGTGCGTGCGTCCACTTCCCTGCCTCCATTTTGTTAAGAGTCAGCCACACATCTGCCTGACAGATGCCCAAGGTTAGAGCAAGGCCTCATGGGACATTCTCAGACCCCCCCCCCCACATGGCTTCTTATACTTATAGTCAGTGTTTCCCAACGGTTTCCATATCATGGACCAATCAGTGGAGGACCCCCCATACGATATTTGTTTTGTTAGAAATCTACATTTTTCACATATTTTTCACGATCTTTGGGAAATAGGTTTAGAACTTGATGCTATAATTGGGGTGAAACCCCCTCAAGGCCTTATAGCTGGGAGGGACCCCACTTTGAGACCCACTGTACTAGAAATAGACCCTTTATGTACAGGTGGAAGAAGGAATCAGACGTAATACTAAAAGTATAGCAATACCACAATATAAAAATCACACTCATGTGAAGTGATGGGGCTCTCTTATCACCATACATCACATTCCGTGCTCAGCCAATCAAATCATCACAAATGTCGTTCCGGCCAATCACTTTTGGCGTCTTCACTTTTCTGCCCTCATGCACTTTTATCCTCAATATGTATACTTTGCTCAGCCAATCAAGTCCTCGCTATGGGGTGATCAGCCAATCATCAGCCAATGTTTGTCTTCAAAATATATTTACAGTATACTTTGTATTAATGTGTATACTTGAGTATACTTTCATGTTTGGTACCTCGCAAGCATTTTTTGAAGCAAATACTTTTGTACTTTTCCTCAAGTAACATCTTTGAACACAGCACTTTTGCTTTTCCTATACATTGTGGTATTGGTACTATACTACTTAACCCCTTTTGGTGTTAGCATTATGTTATGCTTTAGCTATTGAAAAATAGCAGATCTACAAGCTCATAGCGCGCCACTGGAGCTTGTAGGTCTGCTATATGAGCTCGTAGGTCTGCTGTTTTCCACCACTGGTTGTAGTGGTTTTATATCAGCTAGTCTCTAAACTATCCCACCCTCCACATGCTCTGCCTCATAGTCCAGTAATGGGAGACAGGCAGGCTGTGTTGGATGGAAACACCAAATTACAGTGTCTACTCTACAGACACAGCCAGCCAATCAGGAGCCATGGAAACACAGACGCCTCAGCGGGAAGGCTGTGGGGAAGTCTGGAGAGGTGGAGGAGAGGAGAGGAGAGGAGAGGAGAGGAGAGGAGAGGAGAGGAGAGGAGAGGAGAGGAGAGGAGAGGAGAGGAGAGGAGAGGAGAGGAAATTAGGAATAAAATATGGTTCAGTCACTCATGGAAACTTTGATTTTTTCTCATCTCATCTCCGTGTGTGTGTGTGTGTGTGTATGTGTGCATGTGCGTGTGCGACTGCGTGCGTGTGTGTTGTCCTCATGTGCTTCTGGGACAGCGCAGGTCATAATTATGTCATCATCATGTGTCATCATGCCCAGCACTGTACAGGCCGTCTGCAGCCAATCAATGACAGGACTGGCTTTGACTGACTGACTGTGTGTTTGATAGGATAGTGTCTGGCCGAGAGGACTGAGCACCTGTGTGTGTGTGTGTGTGTGTGTCAGAGGTCACGCTAAGGGGTGAAAGGCACTCCATTGCACTGACGTAAGGAGGAGGGGGGGGGGGGGGGGGGGCTGTCAAAATACATATTTTACACGTTGCAATTCCCGGTAAACAAGGAAACCTATAACAGCCACACACATGGAGCTGGTCATTATAATATTTAACCTATAACAGCCACACACATGGAGCTGGTCATTATAATATTTAACCTATAACAGCCACACACATGGAGCTGGTCATTATAATATTTAACCTATAACAGCCACACACATGGAGCTGGTCATTATAATATTTCTATAGTCAATCAGTGTTTGGCCGGCACCCGGGCGAAAGGTCTGCAGAGCTTTCTGAAACCATAAAGCCTGATCTAAAAGCTACACTAAAAAAGGTCGCCTAACTTTGCACATGTCATGTACATATGATACTCTTTTTCGACTCTTTGTGCACTCTTATATGCTATCCATTTGTTTGTTGTGTTTTGCTGTATTTGCTGTTTGATGTTATTATTATATATTTGCTGCTGCATTGTCTGAAGGAAGGCAAGCTAAAATATGTTTTACTCTTACAGTATGTACTGTACACAAGACGTAACAATAAACAACCTTGAGCTCTTACTCGTTCGTGGCTTTGCTCAAGTGAAGTCTAATGTCAAAGTGGGCTAGGGTTAGTAGTATGCATGCGTGCATGCATGCATGCGCGCACGCACGCACGCACGCACGTGTGTGCGCACATTGTGGGGGGATCGTGTGTCGCCCGAGGAATGTACGTCTCAACAGACCTCCAAACCGCCACTGTCTGGCCCTCCACGTTCACGCTGTACTCAGCAGACAGTGTGTACTGTATGTGAGCTGAACACCAGCGATCACCTGTTTATGTAGCTTTATGGGCAGTGTGGTGACGATGATTTATCTGGAAAATGAGATGTGCATGTGTGTGTGTGTGTGTGTGTGTGTGTGTGTGTGTGTGTGTGGTGTGCAGGTGCGCCTGCGTGCTCACGTGCATGCATGCTCTTGTGTAGGTGAGCCTGCGTGCGCTCATGCGTGTGTGAGTGCGTGGGAATGGAATGGTTGTGTCTGCAGTAGCTCTCAGGTTTACCTTGGCACCACCTCTCCTCTCCCGCTGTCAGTGACGGGAAAAGTATGGGAATGACAGCCTATCACACGAGACTCCTCCTGGCAGCTCAGCCGACCAATAAGACGCAAGCTATAGTGTTTCCTGTCTACTGAAATAACGGAATTAACTCTAAACCACTTCTTAAACCCCAAGCGTTGTCGAGTGGTGGAGTCCCTCAGGGCTCTCTATAGGCTACTGGTGACTTTTCACTTTTATATTTGCTGAAAACAGCAGATGGACAATCTTACAATCTACATCTATTGTCCATCTACAAGCGCACTACCTCGTGACTGTGAGCTTGTACAGTAGATCGGCTATCTTCGCCCAATGTTCGCCCCCCCCGGAAGATAATCATGCTGGGAATCACGTTCGTGAATAAATCAAGAATCAAGTTAAGAGTTAATTTGGTTCCACTCGCACGCTGTTCGGCGTGCTTTCACACACAGTGTGGGCTTGATTGAGTTTTCCGTTGGACAGGTCTGTGGGACAACCATTAGAGTTAATAGCCCTCTGTAGGCTCCACTCACTCACTGGTTAGAGGCGGTTAAGAGCGACTGTGGTTTGCCACTGCAGCTCCATTTTCGCTGTGTCGGCATATTCCTCCGTCTAACTCCTCCTGACATCTGCTCCCCACTAATACTCCCCCGGCGCAGCCCCGACCATACACAGGAAGCTCTGGGAGAAAAGCCCCCTGAGCTCTGGGGGAAAAGACGTGCGGGAGGGAGAGCCAGCTAGGCTGCCATGCATGTGCGGACGGACGGACGGACGGGCGGGCGGACAGCTCGCCTGGCACCACCACCACGTGCCAGCATTCATGAGCCCAGGTGTTGAGCCCCGAGAGGCTGCACGAGACAGAAATGAGCCCCGAGAGGCTGCACGAGACATTCTGTCTGTCACGACCAAAGGGAGGGGAAAACGGTGCCGCGGCGTGCCACGAGGGACCACCATGCTGTAATGGAAGTGGAACTGCGTGACGAAGATGGAGAGGCCTTCGTGAACGATAAAATCGGTGTTGTTCATTTAACTCGGGTACATAACTTGGATTGGTATTCTCCCCGTGGCTAAGAGTGCGCATGCATCTGTGTGTGCGTGCGACTGTGTGTGTGCGTGCGTCTGTGTGTGTGTGTGTGTGCGTGTGTCTAGCAGTGAGTCAATACTAACGGATATGTCTTTGTATTATAGTGTAAAACTAAACGTTTCCATAATAGCAAGCAGTTTGCATGCTATAAAATAATGGAAGCCATTGTTCTTGCATGAATACGAATCTAAATAAAATAAAAAGCCCATCGATGATGGCCACTGGTAGGTGCCGGGCGGGTGACAACAAATGATATGAAGATAGGTTGAACATTGGTGACTTTAAGGTTGAATCATCATGTTACACAGGACCACCCACCGCTACAGCCAGTCCTCACCGTGGTCAAGACCCCCACCTCAAAGCTTCACCCCCCCCCCTTCTAGTGAGTTATTCTAGTGGCTGCAATGCATCATTCTTTCCTTGCTGCTTGTTGTGCTGACATTGGCCTTAATCCACTGCACCAAGCCAAACATCGGCTAAAGAACTCCCATGGAATTCCCCAATAATTCACCCGGAGACAGTGTCTCTTTTAGAGAAACAATAATTGTACTGAACTGCACTGCACCGTTCACTGTACTGTATGCCTTGTATGGCTTCTTGTCCGTCTGATAGATGCGAGTTCCTGCACCGTGATTCAGATTTCTGTCCAAATGTATTGAAGCCGGGAAGCCCCCCGAGTTGTAATCTCATTTCTGAGATGGTCTATGTTGAGCTATATACTGTATATATACTGTATGTTGGGTCACGTGTTCTACTTTATTTAGATTTCATTATGTGTGACACCACAAATTAGATTAGCTAGATAGATATGTTGTTTAGACAGATTAGATGTTTAGCTATACTTTCTTTATTGATCTCACACTCGTATAAGTGGCTTTGGTTAAGAGTGCGTGCTAATTAAATGCCTACATTGTAAATTGTGGTATACTGTATGGGGGGATAGACAGTGTGTACGTAATGCAGCGTGTGGTTATGTGTGGGGAAACGTTGAGACCATCGTCATAAAATAAGATCAATCAAACGATGTGAGTGAAACACAGCAAAATGTAAGACCAATCGAACACAGCGCTGCAAACAGGGATAATTGAGCCGCAGAACACGGAGGAGACGTTGGGGGGGAAATGTGAAAACCACGTGAACATTCACAGAAGCCCACTTCCCTTTAGTTTCACAGACGGAAGGTATCACACATCGACCACAAGAAGCCTTCTGTCTGAATCCCTCCCAGTGTCCCCGTCGAGTCTGCTTTGAGGCTTCAAATGAATCATCTCTTCCAAAAAATGTTTTCCTAATGATTGCATGTCTGCGCTCGCACTCTTCCAACACATCATTATAAACTGTAGTCTGTGGCAACGGGGGTCACGGGCCAGCGTGTTTCCCCGGCCCGGTCCGATCAAAAGCGCCGTCATGCACTACCGCGCTCGTGTCATCGTGTCATCGCTCGTAATCGATCTCCAAGCGCGACGCGTTGTGAAAGCTTGTAGATCGGCTGTTTTTCTACACCGGCCACGCAGCGGGCGAGGCATAAGCCCCGGCTTATGGGAACAGGAAGTTACAGTGTCTTCAGGCTTAGGGCCAAGGTCGTAACTCCACAGCAAAATGTTGTTATGGGCTGAGGCCAAGAAACGGAGCAAAGGGATCTAATGAGCTCATGCAGGCTTGTGGAATATATTAGCCGTTCGTCTTCTTATTAATGAACTAAACGATGCCGCCGGGCCAGTCGCAAACATGACGTAACTTCAGGGTTTCTACGGCCAGTCTAAAACATGACGTAACTTCAGGGTTTCTACGGACAGTCTAAAACATGACGTAACTTCAGGTTTTCTAGGGCCAGTCTAAAACATGACGTAACTTCAGATTTTCTAGGGCCAGTCTAAAACATGACGTAACTTCAGGTTTTCTAGGGCCAGTCTAAAACATGACGTAACTTCAGGTTTTCTACGGCCAGTCTAAAACGTGACGTAACTACAGGTTTCTACGGCCAGTCTAAAACAGGACGTAAGTAACTTCAGGTTTCTACGGCCAGTCTAAAACAGGACGTAAGTAACTACAGGTTTCTACGGCCAGTCTAAAACAGGACGTAAGTAACTTCATGTTTCTACGGCCAGTCTAAAACAGGACGTAAGTAACTTCAGGTTTCTACGGCCAGTCTAAAACAGGACGTAAGTAACTTCAGGTTTTCTACGGCCAGTCTAAAACAGGACGTAAGTAACTTCAGGTTTTCTACGGCCAGTCTAAAACAGGACGTAAGTAACTTCAGGTTTTCTACGGCCAGTCTAAAACAGGACGTAAGTAACTTCAGGTTTTCTACGGCCAGTCTAAAACAGGACGTAAGTAACTTCAGGTTTCTACGGCCAGTCTAAAACAGGACGTAAGTAACTTCAGGTTTTCTACGGCCAGTCTAAAACAGGACGTAAGTAACTTCAGGTTTTCTATGGCCAGTCTAAAACAGGACGTAAGTAACTTCAGGTTTTCTACGGCCAGTCTAAAACAGGACGTAAGTAACTTCAGGTTTTCTACGGCCAGTCTAAAACAAGATGTAAGTAACTTCAGGTTTTCTACGGCCAGTCTAAAACAGGACGTAAGTAACTTCAGGTTTTCTATGGCCAGTCTAAAACAGGACGTAAGTAACTTCAGGTTTTCTACGGCCAGTCTAAAACAGGACGTAAGTAACTTCAGGTTTTCTACGGCCAGTCTAAAACAAGATGTAAGTAACTTCAGGTTTTCTACGGCCAGTCTAAAACAGGACGTAAGTAACTTCAGGTTTTCTACGGCCAGTCTAAAACAAGATGTAAGTAACTTCAGCCTTCAGGTTTCTATGGCCAGTCTAAAACAAGACGTAACTTCAGGTTTTCTACGGCCAGTCTAAAAAGCCCACTGACAGTGAAGTCTGCATTCTGCAGGACAACGTGGAGCCTCTTAAGAAGTCCTCCGTTCTGTTTTCGTATCATATCACAGATTGTTATTCTGGACGCGGTGGAGCAGCGCTCCTCATGCACCACGTATGCAATTATAGTATCTGTGTATCCAAACAGAACCACCGTGTTGCTTCTGCCCTTACAGTAGTTCAAAGTCAACAGAACGAGTGTTTTGGAGTGCACGAGAGGACATGAGAGGACATGCAAGGCTACGTACGGCACAGCCTTGCGGCTTCTTTTTGCCTTTAAGCCCCTTGAAGGAGACGGCAGATCAAAAGGTCCCAAACGCAACCCCAAGGCGAGCCTCCACTGAACAGAACCACTGTGACACGTGGCCTACACGCGTCACCGACGTGGCGTGGCTGTCTGTCCAAGTCCGTGTCCCACTTTTACCAACTTTTACACAACGTGCATTCTTCACATTACTGAACATTAACCAATTTCACTTCATTTGAGCTCGTCAAGCGACAGAGCTGTAGTGTACACACCAACAACTTATTGCATAAACGGTGAAGAAAATGAGAAAAGGCACATTGTGCGGAATAACCCCTGGCCCATCGGTATCTCAGTCAGAAGAGACAACATAAAACATAAAATTGCTTAGCAGCGGAATTCAAGAACAAGATGACATCCAGGTGTGTGTGTGTGTGTGTGTGTGTGTGTGTGTGTGTGTGTGTGTGTGTGTGTGTGTGTGTGTGTGTGTGTGTGTGCGTGCGTGCGGTGGGGTAAAAGGGTAATGAGAACAATCAAACCAAGAGAGAAGAGAAGAGAAGAGAAGAGAAGAGAAGAGAAGAGAAGAGAAGAGAAGAGAAGAGAAGAGAAGAGAAGAGAAGAATGCTGCTGTGAAGCAGTGAACAGTAGACTCAACCACAGCCACGTCAGCACAAACAGAACGAGGGAAAAGTGGAACCCCCCACCCCCCCCCTCTCCCCCCTCCATCTCCACACTGTCTGTTACCCTGCCTCCTCGCTCTAACCCCCCACCCCCCCTCCATCTCCACACTGTCTGTTACCCTGCCTCCTCGCTCTAACCCCCCACCCCCCCCTCTCCCCCCTCCATCTCCACACTGTCTGTTACCCTGCCTCCTCGCTCTAACCCCCCACCCCCCCTCTCCCCCCCTCCATCTCCACACTGTCTGTTACCCTGCCTCCTCGCTCTAACCCCCCACCCCCCCCTCTCCCCCCTCCATCTCCACACTGTCTGTTACCCTGCCTCCTCGCTCTAACCCCCCACCATCTCCGAACAAGCGAGACGCCAGCGTCCTCTCACATCCGGGTATGTGATCATGTATTGCCGTGCTTTTTGTTCTTGCTTAATGTAAGTCATTCTGGATGAAGATAGCGTCTGCTAAATGCTTAAGTTGTAAATTGTTGGACAAATTCCTATGACTATGAGTTGAATTAGAGGGTTGAAACCCATAGGTTGACTGTGTAGTTTGTAGGTAAAGTATAAAGAAGATACAGAAGGGAGTAAGACTGAACTTATAGTAAGTACACTGTGACATAAGCAACACAGCTGCTGCTGATACGATGAATAATGGGTGTGATTTAGGCGTGTCGAGGTGCATTGACAGCACCGTGTTGACCACTGTCTATGCTTGGCTCATTGGCTCTGGAGTCTGGACACACCCATTATTAATTTCATTAGCTGCAGCTGTTACTTAGCCTGTCGTGTTTTATTTTATTTTATCTGCTGTAGCTTAAAACCTGAACTGGAAAACAAACTACAACACCAGCCCAGGATTTCATGCCCCTTAAAAATATATATATTTAGTTGAGGACAGCCCTAATATATAGTGTGTGAGTGTCCCTCGAGGGGAACATGAGTCATTTGTGTGTACGCACGCACGGGTGCCTGTACCTCTGAGTTCATGCGTGCGTACTTAGGCTATGTGCACGCATGCATGCGCATGTGTGTGTGTGTGTGTGTGTGTGTGGAGGGTGGATATAGGTGCAAAAACCAGATGTGGCCCACCCAACTTCCATGACTATAATTTATTAGCCCCAGTGACATCAAACGTGTGATATCATCATGACCAATAAAAGCAGCTATATACCTGGAGCTGAGGAAAGGAAAGGCGACAGAGCCCACTTCTTTCTCAGCGTGGTGTTAAACATTACGCCCCTCCCTTCTTTCCTTATTTATTGTGGCCTTGGGTGGAAGGTCACAGGGTTGGCCAGAGGTCAAGGCCCTTACATAGCAGAGGCAGTTAGTAACATGGGGTTATAGCGCGTCATAAGACATGCCACTAAAACGCGTCAAGACTGTCGTAAAAAAGGAAAAGGCGGGGGGGGGGGGGGTGAGGTCTGAGTAGGAGGAGAGTAAAACAGGAACAAATGGAGGAGTGTACAAAGAGAAGCAAATGGACCCACGGGCGCATTTTTGAGTGTGCGCTAGCCCCTCCTATATGCAGCTTTTTGTCCTAACTCGTGTCACATTTGCCATTGACAATGAAAGGAGAATTTACGTCATAGGGCTATGTGTCTGAGCAAATCGGCATGTTGCGACATGATGATGTACGATGATAAGAGCGCCCCTAACTTCACACAAGTGTGATTTTTTTAATATCACAGCTTATAAGTAGTTAGTTAACCATGAGCCACAGCATGCCTATTCTGAGGGGAACATTCACCAGAAAATGGCCAATTTACATTAAAACTCAACACTTTCTGAGCTTGTGTAGATCGGCTATTTTTTGCAAAGAGATTTATTTAATTTGGTAGATGGAAAAGAAGCACTGTCGATTACAGTTTCTCTAAGAGAAGAGGTTTTAAGTGGTCAAATAAAGTAAAATAAACAGTTCATGTGCGTATACTTTATACTTTATGCTTTGCTTGTTTGCTTTCCTCATGTTCTCAAATAGAAACTTTAATCAAATCTGAGTTACTTTATTTAGTAACCACTGGGCTCTGGCACGGTCAGTACCGTGCAGATGGGATGTGGTAGGCGTGGCTAGGCTAGATGGCTGCTTGAGATCTCAGCTCTCTCTGCAGGTCAATAAAATAAATGAACCTCTCTAAACTCGAGATAAAATAAATAAAATAGATGAAATGTTCAAGTGCAGTAAAATAAGTCATCATGTGAGTGCGGCGAGGGTGAAAACTAGGAGGCAAACATAAAATAAAAAAAACACATCAGAGAAAACAACACAGAAAACAACGTAATGGACAAAGAGGAAGGTGGCGACGACATGGAATAGCAGGTGGATTCATCCAGAAAAGGGACTGGAACTGGAGCTTTAGCTATTGAAAAATAGCAGATATACAAGCTCATAGCGTGCCACCGAGTGGCGCACTATGAGCTTGTAGGGCTGCTATTTTTGAAAAATCGAAGAACGACTGACATAGAAACATAGCTTTTTAAGAAAACTGTCAGGATGTAGAAGACATTTATAGAATCTGATCTCAGGTCAGAACGCTGAAGAGTTGATTGTATTGTGCGGGTACGTACTGGGATAGAGCTGCTTGGTGGGGGCGCTGAGCTGGGCGTCTTTGGAGACCCGGTAGGCCACGTCGGGTCCATTCGTCGACCTTCGATGTGAGCAGAAACCCGTCGTTCTCGATACGCCCTCGGGTAAACTGTGGAAATCTAAAATCTTCAAGAGGTCGGCTGGATCCACTGTGAAGGAGAAGAGCAGACAGAGAGCGTCGTTAGCATGTGGAACAGAACAGAACAGGTGACATGGATGTTACGTAGACAGTGCATGTAGACTAATGCATGTTACACTGTGTGGAGCAGCTGATCCAACTAACCCATTTCATTGATTATTTAAAAAAAGGAGGGACATTTGTAGGAAATAGGGCTTAAGTGGTTAATCAGACGGATTTAGTCAAATACATGTGGTTCTCAAACTTTGTAATCTCAAGGACCCCCATATCTGAGATTATAGACCTTCCGGGTCCATTTGGTTCTATTTGTACACCCCTTCTCAATTCTCAATTATTTGATTAATAATACAATAAAATAAAAAATGCATCAAATAATGGCAAAAAGGATAATCTATGGTTGCAACCCTAACTGAATTCCCACTCTGGGTATCATGTCCAGCATTATGATGACATCACAAAGCCCTACCACCACACGCAGTGCAACCTTCACAGAACCCCCATAGACTTCCCCCCATAGACATTATGACAGCACAAAGCCCTGCCACCACACGCAGTGCAACCTTCACAGCACCCCCATAGACATTATGACAGCACAAAGCCCTGCCACCACACGCAGTGCAACCTTCACAGAACCCCCATAGACTCCACATAATACAGGCATGGACAAGGCCTTCTTTGACAGCCCCAGTATGTCCGCCTATTGAAGTCTCCCCCACCCACTCAATGGCATGTACACAGTCCCTCTCTCCCCCTCTCTCACACACACACACACACACACACACACACACACACACACACACATATGGCCTCCTGTCCTTCCAGAATCCATTCCCACTACCTTATTTCTTTCGCTGACTCAGGGTTTTTTTCCCCAGAGAGAGCGAGAGAAAGAAAAATAATATAAGAGGCGACTATAGACAGTACCAAACAGGAATGCGTCCATTTATAGATATACACCACGATAATGGGTCATCATTGCAGCCACGAGCAGCGTCCATCCTTCCCTTTCCCATCCCTCCCACCTCCCTCCCACACCACAGCAGAGCTACCGTATTATGGTCGATGTTGTGCGGAATCCTCGCATCTCCACATTTCAACTTTAAGTGCCATTTCGTGAATTTAATGCCATACTTCCGTCATGCAAGGATGTCGCACAAAAGTAGTGAAAATAGCCGCACTACAAGCTCACAACGCTTCGCGATGTGAGCTTGTAGAGCGGCTATTTTCACTATTTTATCCAAATAAATATATTTTTTTAAATGTTTTATTGTGGCTTTCGCTTTCATTTTATATTTTTTTATGGAGGGACAGACAGTACGCTGACAGTAAATGGGGAGAGACATGGGGGGGGGGGGTGACATGCCGTAAAGGCCGTCGGGATCGGGAGTCGAACCTGCGGCACACTGCCAGACTGGATTACCAGCCAAGGTGCCTGGACCGCTGAGCCAAAAAAAAAATATATATATAAGTAAAGGACGGTTTTGGACATACGAGGTCGCCAGCCGGCAGTTGCTGTATACTCTGAGGCCGGCCACAAGCATACAATTAGCACACCCCCGGGCCAGGCCTGAGGCCTTTTAAGAGCGCGGCCGTGGTCGCAGCGCAGCACACTGGGGTCAGGACGGTGTGTGACGCTGGGGTTTGACCCTGTGACCACTCTGTCCGCCAGAACCACACAGAACAAACATGTGAACACTGAGCCAGCCACATGCCTCTCAACAACACCACACCCTCCTCCTTCACAATGGCACACACACACACACACACACACACACACACACGCGCTGCTGTGTGTACATGCCAGCCAGCCCAGCCAGCCAGCCCAGCACTGCCCTGTCAGCACTGCATGGCACAGCATCTGGGGAGAGAAAGATGACTGCGCTCGGCGTCGTCGTGTTCACAACATGGCGGCCATTTTAGCACCTAAAGCCCGAACCACACCAAAGGGTCGGGACTGTTTTCAACACTTTCCTGCCCGTGCCTCCCTGTTCCTCGCTGGTTGTCCAAACGGTACCACGATAATGGACCGGTGCTTCTTCAGAGGTTAGTGAAAAACACGGCAGGGAAACAGTCAATGTGTTAAAGCCATTTAGGCCTGATGTCGTTGATAAAAAAATGTCTTC
>NC_137883.1:23427650-23782650 GCF_963924005.1 Protomyctophum bolini | reverse complement strand
CCTTTTTCCATGGAATTCAAAATAAATTTACCTTTGTTCCAATCCGATCGAAATGAGTATTAGTTACATTTTCCCATGAATATATAAAAACCCACAGACATGCATGTAATGTATGAGAAAAAAAGAAAATAAATGTGGAGGTTCTTTCATTCCCAACAGCGATGGTATTTAACATTTCCCCTTAAAGGTATGTTTTATATTCCATTGCATGTTGTTTTCATTTGAACTGAGAATGGCGACATCTAGCAATTTGAATATACCTGGCAATCAATGTGTGTTTACTTTAAATCGCCTCTCCTTTTTCTGTTATGTCTGTCAGGCACACACGCGCATGCCATGCAGCCATGCACACACACACAAATGCCAACATCCCAGGCAGGCCCAAGGGTTTCTGAGGCCTAAAATACACCTCTACAGGCAGTGTTGTAGTGCTACTTTTAGAAGTGGGAGGATGCCCCAAGACACCTGCGCGCACACTTGCACGCGTATGTGCGTGCACGTGCGCAACGCACGCAGACACACAATATTAAAACATGCAGGCGTGTGTAGCCTATTTAGAAGCAGCTGTTTACAATGCTTAATCTTATCCATAAAAGTAAATGACAAGTCAACAGATTAGTATTAGACATGGATGGAAGTCACCAGAGAGTCTTCCATCGATGTCTATTGTCTAATACCTAGACATTCAGATTGTTGTCCTACTTGATATCAAAATGTGTCAAAGGGGAATGCAGTCTGTTTATAAGATAAATATACAATGTGCAAGCTTTAAGGGCAGAATGATGAAATTGTAACATGGCATGTAGCCCAATTGTTGTGTTATGCAAAACAGTAATATATTGAAATAGCTCCTAATATTATGAATTGATTTCAAAGTATACTGGAACCCTAATTTAACCACATGAATGAACCCTACAGTCTCAATTCTGGGGCATGAACATCCGGGCAAAAATAACAAATCTACAAGCTCACACAGGTCAGATTTGAGATCAAATATTCTCAGCAGAGATTTGGTGAAAGCTACGAGCTTGTAGATCTACTGTTTTTGCAAATCTTTGAATATATATTATTTTACAGCGAACGTTTTTAACTCACATCTATGCTTCTGGGGTGCCTTGGAACAACATACTGTATTCGGGGTCCTTACATAATTTGACACTGACATAGAAGCATATGATTTTTCAGAAAACCGTCATGATTTAGATTAAGACGTTTTGTAGAATCTGGTCTCAAATGGGTTATGAGATAAAACACTTCCAGTGATTCCCAGATCCACCATCGTCTCCTTTTACAGATTCAAAAGTGTTTGCATTCATCGTTATGTGAACAGAACGCACAGGAGGCGTGGCGATAATTGCAACTCGCCTATAATTGCAATATACGCGTAAAAAACCCCAGCCTCTAAATGCCACGGAGTCTGACTCCTGGCGGGATGAGGTAGCGCCCACAACCACACTGAGAGCTCCGATATCAACAGAAGCTTCAGTTAAAAACACCCCAGAATAGCTTTGGGTCACACGAGTGTTTCGCACGTTCTCGTGGCCAAAGCTCACATAAGCGCTGCTCCTGCAGTTGAGATTCACTTGCAGATACTATGCTTGGTTAACCAGCAGTGTCTCAGGCTGTTATTTTCACCTCGCCATGTCATCCAATCTCTGTCTCGCCCTGAGCCATCTTCCTCTAACCTCATCCTACCACAGAGGCTGTTGAACGCCCCGGGGGAGGGGCGCCATATCCTCTCATGTATGTGGATGTGACCTTGCACATTGTCTCGTGCGACAGTGGTCGTTAAGCATCCAGCTTTTTTAATTGATGTAATTTGGTGTACAAGCTCTGACTTTGTCGGGTCGGGTGGGTGGCTGTGGCTGAGGCGGGTAGGGAGGTTCGTCTGGGAATCGGGAAATAACCGCTTTGGACCCTCGTCCAAGAGACGAGGGAAGAATGGGGAGAGAGATGGGGAGTGACACGCAGCAAAGGCCGACGGGACCGGGAGTCGAACCTGCGGCACACCGTCATGGTGGCTTAGCAGCCCCAGGTGCCCAGACGGTTGAGCTAACCGACCGGGCCAGTGAGAATTTTTTCCGGCCTACTATATTACCTACACTAGCAATAAACAACTATTTGTGTTTGACATTTGTCGACATTTAATGAATACAACAAATACAAGCTTCAACTATAGGTTTCTTACAATTAGCAAACAGCTATACGGTATTAGAAATGAAATCATCCCCAGGTTGGCGGAGGGTGTGTAGAGCCCAGGAGATAATCGACACAGCGGTGAAAAATGGGTTACAAAATCGTGGGATAAAAATTATGAACAAATTAGAAAATAAATAAAAGCTCAACCTCTGGGAAATGGTGCTTACAGTTCATCAGCTACAGTGAACACTGAACAGTTAATGTTAACACTATCATTTCAACCACGGTGACAGAAAGCAATGCAAATGTGTACCCTCGTTTCTCATGTCATGAGAACTGTGCCAGAAAGTGTGTACATGGGCGCGACTTCCGTTGTAGTACCCTGGAGGCTGTCTTTCTTTTTCTTTTCCTTTTTTACCAACTGTTTTTATGCCCTGGCAATGCAAACAGATCTGCAGCACAGCATCAACGTAATGTAATCTGGGCGATATTTCCTCACACTTTCAGTAGCACTTCTTGCCCAGACACTAGTACTGTTGTAAATATTGCCTACACATATCAAAAAACCCATTGTGAGGTAACATGATTTTGAGATACTGGACTATGCTCAAGCCTGCTTTTTTATGTGTAATTTAAAATGAAAATAAAACAAAAACAAACTGTTTACACAGACACACAGTCACACACACACACACACACACACACACACACACACACACACACACACACACACACACACACACACACACACACACACACACACACACACACACACACACACACACACACACACACACACACACACACACACACACACACACACACACACACACACACACACACACACCACAGTATCAGGGGCAAGACCACCAGGTTTCTGAACAGCTACCATCAGACTGCTGACCAAGGCCTGACCACTGTCTGTCATCCGCCTGTTCTCCCTACTTTCTCTCCCTGTCCGCCCATCACTTCTTTTTGAGGGGCGCTATAGCCACACACAAATGGCCCCACCGTGACGTCATGTGGCAGCCAAGTCTATGGACTTTTTGATGTTTGCTTTAACCCATTTAGGACGATTCTACGAATGCCTTCTAAATCCTGACAGTTTTCAGAAAAACCCATGTTTCTATGTCAGTCATTCGCAAACATTTGGGAACGACTGGTGTAAACAGGTGTAAACCTGTGATGTGACACAACACTGTTGATTCTGATTCATATAGTTTGTTGCTCACTGCAGTGTCGTTCGCCCTGAAAATAGCTCAATATGCAGGATTGGCTGTTTTTCGGCACACGTACGGCATCAGCAGTTCAATCAGGCCCAATCAGTGACCCAGAAACAACAAGAGGAGGAAGTTTGTGAAGAGCATCCAGTGTCACTGTTAACCCATATGTCACGACCCCCGATCCAGAAGTGTTGCGTTTGCGAATCCACACCGACGCTCACTAATCCCAAAAGTATCCGCCGCTTTTGAGAAGGGAAACAATTGCAACCACGACACCCCCCCCCCTCTCTGTGCTGTGAATGACGCTCTCTCTCTTGTGTCCTGCATGCAATCTGTCCGCCACGTCAAAAACAGAAATCTGTTGTCTTTCTCCCTTCTTCAATCTCCCCCACATTGCGATGACGATTAGGCGATTAGCTCTCCCAGGCTATTGTGTTACGTGAGCAGAGACAGAGTTCAACCCCTAACATGTTGGAAGGAAGGGGGATGAAACCGTATTGCTATCCGGTTCAGGTTGAAAACAACTGTAGTGTAAAAGCAAAAGTTCAGTGCCTTGCTCAAGGACACGCCAGGATCGAACTCGGAACCTCGCGTTCGCATCCGGCCACTCTACCCCTGAGCCACTGCCGCCCAACATAGCAATACCATACAGAATGGTGTGTTGATTGTGCGTGTCCATTGTGTGTGTACATTGACACAAGCATGGTCACATGGTCCCTATCTGACGACACTATAATGTATTAATTGCTGCAGCTGCATGGCATACCAGCCTGTCATGTTTTTAATCTGCTGTAGTTTTTAACTCTGAACAGGAAAACAAACTACAAAAACAACCCCGTTAAGTGAAACCTCTGCCCCCAGTAGGTTTAAAACCAACCTCAGGGGCTTTGCAGTGGGTCAACGGGGGAGAGGGTCAATTAGCATAATGACATGACAGCAGGGGGAAGGTGAGGAAATAACCCTTCACCTGGCTCATGCACCGTGCCTATGCTTTACCCCCAACACCAGCTCAACAACCTTCACCTGGCTCATGCACCGTGCCTATGCTTTACCAAGTTTACCCCCAACACCCGCTCAACAACCTTCACCTGGCTCATGCACCGTGCCTATGCTTTACCCCCAACACCCGCTCAACAACCTTCAACTCTGCGTGCTGCTGCGACGAGCCACGGTTTCATGATTGTGTGTGTCGCAAATCTTTGGTTTGAACCACAGGCTTTAGACATTTTATGAAGCCATTTATTAATATTCATATAAACCTAACGTATCTCTTATTGTAAAAGCACCGTAACCTCAAGCATTGCTGACGTGATGGTACCTCACACTCACGCATCAGGATAACAACGCAGGCCTTCTGTCAAGGTAGGCCGACATGATATTGTCAGCACCAAATATAATACCAGCTACACCGGGCGTTGCACACATTTTCAAGCGAGTGGGGAAGGGGTTCAGGCAAGTCTCTATGACGTCTATGTTAATGTATATGTCCCACTCCCTTCTACAGCTGATGGGGACAGATGGGACAGTACCTATTTCTACCTACCGATGGCTGCAGTTAATTCACACCCAACTAAGCCTGTATTCATCATGCATGCACCGTGCACGCACACGCACACACACACTGCTTCTGTATCCACTCTAGAACCAGACCGAATAAACAACCTGCAAATCGAATTGACCCAGTCCAATCTTTCAATCAATCAATCAATCAAATCAATCACTGTCCAGAGAGGACGGGCGGTGGATGAAGTAACGTTTAGATTACCATGCACTGTCCAGAAGAAAATGACCTCGGCTCACGATGGAGCACAACAACAAACAAACAAATATGTAAACCGCATATTTAGCTCTGGCAACAGAAGTTTAAAAACGTGCTTAACAACAACTTCAGCGTTCCAGCGGTTTGCAAGACAATCCTCGGACAGACAGACAGACAGACAGACAGACAGACAGACAGACCCGTTAGTATACATCTTGCCTCGTACAGAAGCAACACTGTGGAACTAGTTTCGAGGTGGGGGGGGGGATATATTCAATCACACAGCATTTTCTGTGCTTGACGTCTGACCCTCCAGGGGAAGCCGTGTGCTGCAGCTGCTGACCACATCCGAAGCCACAGGCACGGCTCTCTCAATCCCACCCATTAAGAGGAGACGTTTGCCCACTTACAGCATGTTGTGTGTGTTTCCCTCTCCTCTGGGCTGCCTGGCACAAGACGCCACTCACAACCAAACATGACCTCAGCTCTGCTCTTCCCTCCGCAAACACAGCCTGACCGCACCTCCTTACCTCCAAGGGAGTTCGCTTCGCTGCGGCTAATAAATTACGTACGGTGAGGTACATGCATTTGTATATACTGTATATGCAGTACAGTGTGTCACGAAATTTTCTAATTTCCCACAACACTGAGTGTGCACAAATGGAACCAAATGGACCAAATGGAATTTATACAGCCCTGTAAGGGTCTGTTTGGTTGTCGATTTACCTGCAGAACCATGGGTGTCCCCCAAACCCCACTTTGAGAACCACTGGCTTTCATAAAAAGCTCAAATAATATTGTAATAATACAGTATTATTTACACCGAATATATCACAGTTGATAACTGTGGTAGTCATCAGTGCTTCTTTATGTTAACGACGTTGCTTAGGCCTCTCTGTCTGCAAAACATCAGCTATTTATTAATTCACAAAGCCCTGCTTAAAGTCACAATCCTTAAGTTGTATGTCTATAATATACAGTATGCTGGTTCAAATCCCGTTTCGATTGCCAAGCCAATCAAATTAAGCTACTGTATGGGCAACTGAACATCAACAGGAAAGCCGGGGCTATAGCTATATGCACATAGTTTAATATGCTATGCTATCCTATCTTTCATCGGTATTTCAGTGGAATGTACATGCTCATCATAATACCTGCTGACAGTATACTGGCTCCCTCCAGCTTCCTCCAAGTCTAGTATTGTGCCATATAGGAAAAGCTCTATGCCCACCATACGTTACTTTGAAGAAAGTGTAATGTAGTGTGAAACTACTACGTTACATTACTTGGTTGTGACCTGAAAGATATGAGGTTCACTATGAGATGCTCAAGTGATGACATCATTAGAGACACAAACACAATATATGTCTTTTCTTAGGACACCGTTTCTCAACATCTTGTCTGGGGTCCAACAGGGATCCAAATGGACCCTTTACGGGTCTGTAACTCTTACAGTAAGTATACCAATGGAACCTTGTTTTAACCGTTGGGTCCCGAACCCCATGTTGAGAACCGGTGTCCGGTTGTAACGTGGAAGATCAAACGTTCAGCGGCTTCATGATTAATACCAAAAATAGCAGATCTACAAGCTCACAACACGTCTCATGGCTAAAGAGCAGACATTTCTGTCATCGCATCGTCGTGATGCATTGTGAGCTTGCTATTTGAGCCGAGAACATTGTGGGCCCTATTTTCGTCAGTGCTAAACCCCTTATCCCTAAATTTCTTTGCCATTTTGAAAAACTTTAAAATTGTTCAAGTAGCCGATTTACATCAACACATTGTGAGCTTGTAGATCTAGATGCTTTTCAAAAATGTTTTTTTCAAAATAGTGAAAAAAGGCAAAGAAGTTTAGGGATAAGGGGTTTAGCATGGATGGAAATAGAGCCCAGTGTGTTTTAGCAGGGGGCGACGGTGGATCAGGTGGATCAGAGTGGCCGGATGGTAACCACAAGGTTGCCAGTTCAACTTCGAACCCGGGCTCCCCCAGAATTGGTGTCGAAGTGTCCTTGAGCAAGACTCTGAACCCCTAATTGCTCCTGATGTGCTGGTTGGTGCCTTGCGTGGTTTCCGCCGCCATCGGTGTATGACTGTGTGTGTGAATGGGTGAATGTAATGCACAATCTATGTAAAGCGCCTTGGATGAAGGCTCTATATAAATGTACCATTTATTTTACTCAACCGCATGACCTACATTTCTCTCAAATGAAGAGCAAGCAGACCAACTGCAACCACTTAAACGTTTTATATAGTTCTACTGTAACTAAATAGCATTGTATGTCATTGGAACAACTTACACTAAAAGTCTGGATGTATGGGTGGTACACAGAGTCACCTCAAAACTATGAACTTCAAAAAGACACTGTCAAGAGTTTTAAGGGGGTTTAAGTTAACTTTGTTTTCAGATCTTTATGGGTCTGGTTATAGCCAGACATGGGCTGGACCCATGAGATGGCAGCAATAAAAACTGAGTAATGAACTCATTACAAAAGAATACAAAAAAAAACTAAAAGAAAAGGAATAAGTTAAAAATACTGTAAAAGTGAAAAAGAAATCCAATTTTCTCTCCCACAGTGTTCTGGTAATGTGAAGCCCGGGAGGGGAGGGGAGGGGAGGGGAGGGCGGCACGATGTGGTTTTATTTCACACCTCCCTTTCCGTCCGTCTGCAAGTGCCTTTTGTCACTGGATGTGAAACAGTAGCACTAGTGTCAGAACCATACTTCTGTTCTCGGCCCGCTGCCAGGACTGTAGGTCTCTGAAACCCCTCACCCCTCACCCCACCCCTCGCCTTCAACCACTTCACACACACACACACACACACACACACACACACACACACACACACACACACACACACACACACACGCACAGTTTAGTGACACTCGACTTGACCATCCCTTTTAATAGAAGCAGCCGCCGGGTTCTAGACAACAAGAATTAGGACTTTTCCACAGAAGGGGAGATTAACATTCTTCCGTTTTTCACTGACCCCCCCCCCCCCCCCCCCATCCTCCAAGGCCCTTTCTCTTTGAGCGAGGAGCAGCTCTGTAGCAGGCCAGGCAACATGCTTGACCTGGTGCTGAGGACAAGCAGAGTAATTAGCAGCCACGGAGAGGAGAGGACCCTATACTTCTCCGGGAATCAAGTGCATCTAAAAGCCCAATGAGAGACTTCCACCTCCTAGAGTGCATCTCAGAATGAGACGGGTGGGAGGAGGGGGAGGAGGAGGAGGGGGGTGGCTGGAAGTCAGGGGCTCTTGACTTCAAACCCCCGCTGTGTTATCCGACTTGGACCGAGGCCAAGCAGTAACGTGTGTGGTGGAATCTGAGCCTGCCAGTCAAATGCCCCCCTAACCCCCCCCCCCCCCCCCCCCCCCCCCGGCTTCACTGAATCTCTCTAATGCCTAAATCTACGGCATACGGTGGCTGTCTTGTGCCAAAAATAGACGGTCTACGGTGCACAATGTAGCCGTACTGTGACGCGTATAGTCGTGAGCTTGTAGATCGGCTGTTCCCCCCCCCCCGCCGGCACGGGAAAAACGACGTCGCAACGACGAAGTATAAATCTGGCTTAAGTCCAAAAGCTTAGCATGTAACTTCCGGAAAAGATAAAAGCTAATCTCACTTAACCTCTCGGGATCATCCAGTATATTATATGCATACCTTTAAAATATTAAGCATTACCGTAGAGTCTCTATATTGACCCACATTCATGAGAGATGCCGGCATCCTCTCTCTCTCTCTCTCTCGCCTTCCCCGAAACACAAAACACAATTCCATCTGTGTTGACCCTAAGGTGTTGGTTATGACTTTCATGTGACCAGTCCAGGCAATTATACAGAAGTCATTATGTCTGCTACATTAAACATATTACATAAACAACGGACTTCCTGTCATGGAAGTGGAACACACACACTAGCGCGCACACACACACACACACAGGGATGGTCTACGTATACAGCATAAAGGCGCACGTTAGCTTGAACCTAATTGACACCACGGCTAACCTGATTCACTGGCACTCAGAGAGCAGTGTGTTCATTCAGTTTCTTATAGCCTACATGTGCATAGACGCACGCACGCATGCGCGCACGCACGCACGCACACACACACACACACACACACACACACACACACACACACACACAAACACACACGCACAGATGCAAAAGGTCAGACCCGCAATAACTAAATGTAACAGAGCAACATGCTGAGAAGAAGTTGGCATAGTGACCGAAGCTTACTTCATGAGTCCGCTAGTGCCAATCAGGCTTACGAATGATCAGAACATTTGTACCCTCTCAGGAGAGAAGGGAGGCTTATGAGCAATCACACTAAACTAAAAGAACGCTCAGTCGCTTTTGTCCATTTGTAACTTTTTAGAGATAAAGACCCTCAGAATTAACTATATCTGTACCCAGATGTGATGAGAGGGGCAGCCTCAGAGGAGAGGTGGAGACAGAGGGGCAGCCTCAGAGGAGAGGTGGAGACAGAGGGGCAGCCTCAGAGGAGAGGTGGAGACAGAGGGGCAGCCTCAGAGGAGAGGTGGAGACAGAGGGGCAGCCTCAGAGGAGAGGTGGAGACAGAGGGGCAGCCTCAGAGGAGAGGTGGAGACAGAGGGGCAGCCTCAGAGGAGAGGTGGAGACAGAGGGGCAGCCTCAGAGGAGAGGTGGAGACAGAGGGGCAGCCTCAGAGGAGAGGTGGAGACAGAGGGGCAGCCTCAGAGGAGAGGTGGAGACAGAGGGGCAGCCTCAGAGGAGAGGTGGAGACAGAGGGGCAGCCTCAGAGGAGAGGTGGAGACAGAGGGGCAGCCTCAGAGGAGAGGTGGAGAACATTGTTGCCATGTCTGCTTATTATTATAAGTGACTTTGGGGTTGTGTAAAGTCATGTCATGTAAAGTCGCTTGTAAATATTGGTAGCTGCGGGTATTTTTTGCTTCTTTTTTCCCCCCTTTTTTTGTTTATTTCGGCTTGCTTCCTAATGTTGTTTTAGCCAGTGTTTCTCAAATTATATTCATGTCAAGGACACCCAAATGAATACATGTATTTGCCCGTAGCCCCCCCCCCCCCCCATCTAAAGCCATACAACA
This sequence comes from Protomyctophum bolini, assembly GCF_963924005.1. NCBI lineage: Eukaryota > Metazoa > Chordata > Actinopteri > Myctophiformes > Myctophidae > Protomyctophum > Protomyctophum bolini. The sequence goes on along the minus strand of NC_137883.1, from coordinate 23,772,440 downwards.
TTTAAAAATAATATTATGTTTAAAAAAATATTCCAAATATTTCAAAGATTGTATTGAAATAGCTCACATTGTGATCTTATAGAACGTGTGCGTGCGTGTGTGCGTGCGCTCATGTGGCCTAGTAAGTAGCTTATTTTGGGCTTCTTTTCGTAGACATGTTTGCCTGTTTCTCTCAGCAACAACAACAACAACAACCACCACTACCGGGCAACCCCAGCCTGTGCCGGCGCTGCAGCTCATCATGAGATGAGGGACCGCGTCCAGGCAGCAGGGACATCATTCCCAGGGAAGAGCCTAATCACTGAATAACAGGAAACACCGGACAAGATAAAGAACACACAAAGACAAGCAGTCAGACATACTGTACTGTACATGCATAGAGAGCCAGTGATGGAAAAATGTATCACATTTTCAGAAAAATAGCAGATCTGCAAGCTCACAACGCGTTGTGAGCGTGTGGATCGGCTATTTTCAAATAGCCAAAGTTTAAATAGGGCTGAAGTGGTATAATGTGTGTATTCAACCTTCCCCGTGTTTCTTCACTAGTCCGATCCAGAAGAACACAGTTTGCCACTGCTACAGAGCTGACAATGAGGTTATATCTTCCCTTCTTCTCTGGAGTCCTGCCTCAAAGCAGACCAGAGGTAGAAACAATGAGGTAATATCTTCCCTTCTTCTCTGGAATGCTGCCTCAAAGCAGACCAGAGGTAGAATTTAGAAAACCGACGTTCCCTGATGATGTCATCGCTATAGGAACACAGCATGCATCAGTAAAGCAGGAACTGGCGATGGTAAATGAAGGAACGGAAAGTCTGGCGTGGCGTTGTGAAATCCATGATCTCCACCGCGGCCAAGGTGCATATGGTTTGTACTTTGTGTGCATTCATTTAACTATGTGGTTAATAATGCATGATTTGTAATGATTTATGGTGTGTTTTTTGGTTCATGTTCATCATCTGTACATCTTGACATCATTACACGAGCACACTGATGCATGAAGTCTGCTATTCTGTGGGTTTTTGGAGGGCTTTTTGGAGGCATGAATGTATCTGTTGTATTGTTCTGTCTACTGTGTTTGCTGTACTGTATGTTGTTCAGTTGGACCCCCTCGAAAACAAAAAAAATGCTTACTTGAGATACATCTCAAGGGGGATATCCTTTTCAATAAAGGTTCATGCAAAGTTTTCAAATAATTGTAATATTCGCCTTTGAGATGTAATGGAGTAGTAGCAAAAGTATTGAAAATACTTCAGTAAAGTAAAATAATAACTGAGTAGTAGTGAGTATGTGTACTTAGTTCCTTTTCACCATAGAGCCACAGTACAGGCGCGCACACACGCACGCACACACGCGCACACACACACACACACGCACACGCACACACACACACACACACACACACACACACACACACACACACACACACACACACACACACACACACACACACACACACACACACACACACACACACACACACACACACACACACACACACTTTAGTTCTTTAAGAATCCACAAATTACAATTCATTTGACAAGGAAACAAATGTAACAGGGTTGACAGTTCATGTGCACTTGGTTACACATGGCACCTCCTCCTCCACACAGACAAACTGCCTATGATAGCCGATACAGAACAGTGATTTGGCAAGTTGTTTGGCTTTGCTCTTTGTACAGGTGTGCAGTTCAGATTCAGATCAAAATGAAGGCCGAGTTCAAAGAACAAGGACGCTATAGAAGTAGACGGGTCAAGGCTAACTGATACCATTAATTTCCAATAGCATTGCTAAAACATTGCTAAACATCTGGATTGTGGACATCTCTCAGAAACCACAGTGGCAATTAAAAAAGGGCGTATTGGTGTCTGTCAACAACTCAACATAGGTTAAAAGTTGACTTTGGATTAGGGCTGTCAGGTTTGGTATATAGGCTTCAATATCACAAATTGCACAGGGTAGTTATGACAAATAAATAACACATTAAATAATTGTATAGCTCATCTACAAGCTGATCTACAAGATCGTCACGAAGTGGGGAATATGTAATAATTGTGTCAACAGGGATGACTATTCACTTCTCTCATGTAATGTGTTCCATTGTATCATAATAAGTTGTACACGCAAAGTACAGCCAATCACATTATTTATCCAGCACACAATTCGCGTCTGAGTACACGCATTCAAAACTGTTTCATGTCAAGTGTTTTGACATTTTTAACAAGCCGTTTTGGGTTTGATGGTTCTTCTGACACAAAACAGAAAAACTAACGTTATTGAGAGCTGCTTGTCATGCTGATTATCGGATTGATTTGGAAGCTTTAATACAGCTCGTTTGTTTGTCTACTGGAAACATTCACTCTCTGCATTTATAATGTTAATGTTGCGTGTGCCACGTCGTACATGTTAATGTTGCGTGTGCCACGTCATACATGTTAATGTTGCGTGTTGCGTGTGCCATGTCATACATGTTAATGTTGCGTGTTGCGTGTGCCACGTCGTACATGGCCACAGCGGAGTTCAAAGACACATGCATGTAATTTGGCAGGTCAAATTGTTCTGGCTAACTTGCTTGGTGTTTAAACTACAACAGAACTATGACAACCACAATGGAAATGGGCATTAATTGACATTATTTGCTTATTGCTATTGGCTCCCGTATTTGCTCCACTGTAGCAGTCCTCCTACTTATAAAGTAATAGAGGCCTTTCGTAAGCTGCACAACGACAAGCACATTGTTGCTGTTCGAAAACCTTGGATGGCCAAAAACAGTTACTTTCCAAGGAAATGGGGTGGAAAAAGCTGTCTTTCAATGGATCAAATGTAGAACACAAACCCCACAGACATAATTAACCACTTAGTTTCAAGACAAGGTTTCTGCCAGACCAGCAGTGTTATAAATTATGATTAAAAGTAGGCCTAAGTTACGATTTTCAAGATATTCCAAGACTCCAACAGTAAGCTAAAGTGTGCGATAAACAATTTGTATAGCCATTATGGAAGACCCCCCTCTCTATCCACACACCCTTTCATAGCACCCCTCAGTCACCACTGGCTGGCCTCCATGTGCACGCTGCAGTTGGACACTGCAGCGTAGCCTTCTGAGACAGCCTGTGGCTATAATAATGTAGCCTGGCTAAATAAGCCAGACCGAATCAGCCGTTGGCAAAAACAAATTGCCTGCCGGCGACAGTGTTGTGTGATATTAGTCTGGCTTTTTAACCAGGCTAATAATAAATGATGGTGACGATGTTCCAGTGCCAGAGACAGAGAACTCTTCACAGACACAACAACAAGTTGGGTAGTGACGGGATAGGCCACGTTTTATCGCATCGTCAACCGATTGTGAACGAGGGAGGGACCAATACCCTGACTTACAATCAACCTGGGGGACCACTGTCGTGTTGGGTTGGGGATATGGGCTAAGTTTATAGTGCTTTTGTTACACTTGCTATGCATCCCATGTGTGTACATCCCACTGTTTCTCAACCAATGGTCCATTGACTACTAATAATTTCCTAATAATAATAATGACACAACCAGACAATCCGGTGCACTCCCCCCTCGTGAGATTCTAACTCCCTTTTTCTGTTGAATTTCTTGACCTCCGACTTGTCAGTAAATGACTACAGATAACAACACATTACTAAATGCACGGTCAGGGACCACACGCAATACCTCCATGGACCACCAGTGGTCCACGGACCACCTGTTGAAAAGAACAACAACAGAACTGGGAGACGAGTTAACATGATGGAGTAGCGCCATGGTTGTATGTTGTCAGTCTATGGCGTCAGTCACCTGCAGTAGGATGTACTGTATCTATGATGTGTGACTCCATGCCATTGCTGTCATGCAGAAACATCTTATATCTCCATGTTCTAAAGCCCTAGAGGGCCCTATTCGACGCCCTACTTGATCATACCGCAGCGTAACACAAGTCCTGTGAAAAGTTAACCGTTTTCTTCCACCCAACAGGGACGATAATTATGTGGGCAAAGGTTTCAGCCAGATACAACTGCCTTTGACTTCCATTATTTAATTAAACTAAATATTTCACAAAACACATGTTGGAATTTGACTGTGATTAAGTCTAGTGGTTTGCTAGATTAACCGGCTCAGACAAACCAAAACACACACATACATAAAACGCACACACACACGCACACACACATGCACGCGCGCGCACATCTTCCATCCAGACATCTCTGCCTCCTACAGAACCATGGCGTGAAAGAAAAAGGAAAAAAAGAAGAAAAAATAAAGGAAATCTGTGAAGTTGGCCTTTAAGCTGGACTCATTGCTTTAACAGTGGCGAGACAGATGGTTTACTTCACATCCTACAGCTCAGCGCAGCAAAGATAAATCACTGTCTGATGTCTGCTCTCTGCTGTAAAACTACCATGGAAAGAATGACTCCGGCTTCCACAGTGTGCTCCACTTCCACCGCAACTGTAGAAACATACACTGTATACTAGCATTCTTCAAGCACGTCAGTGTGATAACATTTCTTTCCATTAACCACTTTAACCCGAGCATCCCTATTCTGAGGGGAACTTTAGCCCGAATACAGCATATAGCAGATCTACAAGCTTGTAGATTAGGGCTATTTTTGACAAAGCCGTTTGGTGTAGAGGGGGAAAAGAGCGGTTAAATGTCTGAAAATACACGTTAACATGGAATCCAACTGATGATAATGCTGTCAAACAAGTCTATGGAGCTATCGATGAAATCTGAAAACACAATATATAGTGGCCTGAGAGATGAACTAAAGGCAAGGGGGTCATTCAAAAGGCCAGGGTTTATCTTCCAAGAATCAGGAATGCCCTCAGCAAATGTCATGGTAATCCTCCCATTAGATTTAGAGATATCATTTAGTGGTGCCAGTAGAAAGTTTGGCCTAGGGGCAGAGGCAGAGCAAGGGTCATGGGGTTACCAAAATCATTATGGTTCATTCTCCACAGAACACGAATCAATGCGGTCAGCATTGCAAGTCATGGAAATCCATCCATTACACTTTGAGAGATCTTACATGCAAGTGAGATTTTTGGCCTAAGGGTGGTAGGCCTACTAGAGGGGAGTCATCAATATACATTAAGTAGATGTAAGGAAATATCGTGCCACAAAACCTCGCGACATAAGTTGCATCGAATAGTAGCTAGCCAGTAGCATTTTGCAGAAATGTCATCAGGATAAACTCATCTCTAGCCTAGTATATAAGCTGTGGCAGGATGGCCAAACACAAGTCAAGTCTCCAGGCAGCAGGCGAGTGTGCGTTAACGATTCCAGCAGCTGGTCTGCTGCTATAAGTTTACTGCCTTTATTGGGGTCTCACTCTATTGTGAAGCAAACACACACCCCACACAACACCCTGGCAGTAGCTATAGCTAGCCTGGGGAGGCATTCCGTTTTCGGGGGTTTATGATCCGGCCGGGAGCGGATGGTAACCTACGTCATTGTAGTCACTGGTTTGTAGTCATCAGGCAGGAACAACCAAACCTCAACCAGTAACACCCCAAATCCATCATCATTTTAGGGCCTACCCAATGAAATCCCACACGTTTCTTCAAGTACTTCTGGGAATAGTTTGTTCAGTATATCTATATGTTATACCATGTTGCTTTTATCCATTATATGCATCTTTCAAAATAAGAGCAAACATTGCAGTTTTAACTCAGATTCCACCACAGCTAGATGAAGGGCAACATACTATAGACGATAACAATGGCACCGCTCCCCAGGTGCTCTGAGATTAGCTTGCCCCAATATGTCACCTGGCTGCAAGGCAATCTCTGAAGCAGCAGCAGTCTCTGCAGTGGCACCTTTTGGTATGATCGGCCCCTAAGGGAGGCACTAGGGGACTACAGGGGGAATGATAAGACTGTCACCGTAATGAAAAATAAGCACAAGGCAATGCAAAAGTGAATGAATATATCTGTTTGTTTGCTTGCTTGTCTGTCTGTACATTTGTCCACCAGGAGATGCTGAAGAGGCTCTACTAAGCACACCTCTAGGTGCCTCATTGTATTTGGTCAGGGCCAGATGGCAACACAAACCGATAACAGCTTGGAATACTGTTGCGTCATTTGTTTTTGTTTGTTTGTTTTTTCAGTGATCAGCAAACACTGGCAATCATAGAGCCAGGACAGGGGCGGCTAATGCTTTATATTCTTTAATTAGAGCCATTGTGTTCCATTGTGTTCGATAGAATAATCACTAAGAAAATAATCGATAATTTCAGCCCTAATTGCTCTTACACATTTGATATTTTGATAGTCTCAAAATGTGTCAAAGTGGATCTTAAAATTGGCAAAGGGTTGACAAACAAGTTCCGAAAGATTATAACTATATCTGTAAACATTATCCATTTCTAGAAAGACCAAATCCTTTCATGACATCATCAGTGAACTCCATGACCCCCAGATGTTTTCCAGGAAACGTTTGTCACTCAGCCACTGAAAACAATCTGTCAGAGATCTGTTCAAACTGCATCTGCGCTCGCAGTGCAGCGACCAGCGTTTCCGGGAGGATCCCTGGGAAAGAAATAGTAGATCTACAAGCTCACACCGCGTCACAACTCGCCACATTCTGAGCTTGTAGATCGATTTGGTGTAGACTGAAGTACACAGAGTCAACTCAGGACCGCCCAGGTTCCATCCTGAATCTAGAGCGGTCACCACCATATGTCAACATGAGGACTGGCAAAATATAACTATTTGAAATTAAAGCACAACAAAATGTGCTTAGTTAGTAATGCCGCTCTTCCTGCTTCTGAGGAAATGACATTAGCCCCTTGAAATGGGTGCTTTGGGTTAAAATAGCAGGTTACTGTGTAGCCTATATGTATATATAGACATCAAAGCCAAGACTATTTGGAGATGGTCACTGTGATATAAATGATATCCACCATCATGAACTGAACCTTTTAGCCCCAAATCATGATGAAACCTAACAACTTGAACCCTACGTGCCCTTATATTCTGGTGTATGTAAACACCCATAGCCATGGGTCTATCTATAAGCTCACAACGCAATGAAAGCACGATGGGTTGGGAGCCTGTAGATCGGCTATTGTCTGCGAAGATATTTAAAGGTAAAAGGTAAAGGTGAGTGTGTACTTTATTATTCTGTTGATGAAACCATCTTAACTGGTACTAAGGAGAAGTGAGCAGTATCTCTGCAGCGCTCAGGGACCAACTCCAGGTTGTAATGCCAGTAGCCGGGTCAAGGGCACAGGCAGGAGTCTACCTAACATGCTCTCTTTTGGTCACTTAGCGTAGAGCGACACAGCAGGAGGGTGCCGAGGTATAGAGCCCTGGGTTAACCCAAAGTATACGGTTTATAAAATCGACTTTTCCGATGCCACAAGACTCATTGTCTCTTCCTTCATTATTTTACACTGCCTTCAGACTGGTCTCTTGGTTTGCCATCATTATATTTAGATTTCCGTTCCGTTGGAAATACTGTACCAGCTAAATCAAATCTACGGTAGTGTGGATGCTGATTGTTGAACCAACTAATAAACTACGTGGCAGTGTGTCTTTCCATTCTAACTTCCATTACTTTGTCACCTAATAAAGTAAAACAAGAAAATAGAATATGGTTAATAAGAAGAATGAAGTAGCCTAAATGGGTTTCTGGAGAAACCATAGAGGCGAATCATCCTATTTCCCCCAGTAGAGAAAATTGCTTGTGCTTCGGTAATTCTACTGGCCAGGCTGTGGCTAGGCCCATACTGAGGAAGGGGACTGCGGTTGGAAAACATGACTCATCCATTGGTTTCCATGCTCTGTGATTATAATACCCCATAACAGAGCAGTACTGTTAGCCCTCTGAAGCAAGGCTCTGCGCGTCTCTGAGAAGACTGCTGGACCTGATGCTTCCTCTGGACTGCTTCACAGACCACATGCTGTTAACAACGCACATTGTTAGAAGACGGCAAGAAAATGTGACATAAGAATTCCCATTAATACTTTTTTTTCTCCTTTTCTTTCACGCCGCTGATCGTGTTGGAATTTCACGTCACAATTTCCATTTTTTAACAGCAGACGCTCGCCGTGCCAGAACAACGGCGTCGTGTTAAAGAAAAACTTTGCGTGGGGGCAACGAGTTCAGTTCACATCACTTTAGAAAACGGAATATTCAAATTTAAAGCTGAAATCCATATGTTTTATGTCCGAACTGGGATTTGAACCCACGTCTCCCGCACAAGACTTTCCTTTTACTTTCTGTGCTGTCACTGCTGTTAGTATCCTATACTGGCTCACCTGCCAGTGAGGAGCCCCCACCGGGAGGACAACGGGCGTAGAGCCTTCGTCCTACCTCTCCCTGCTGACGGGTGCCGCCAGAGCCCGTCAGAGTACATGGATGACCAATATCACCCTTTCTCCCACTCCAGTTGTCCAGGGGAGATATTGTACAGTACTTGACAATGACAACCAGCCTGACACCAGAGTATAATGTCTCCATGGAAGAGTAGGGAGACCAACTAGTTATCTTTTAATTAACATACTCTACCTGGTCTACCATACAGATTAAAATGGTGTTTTATTCATTAACATAGGACGCGCAGATTTAAACAGGTTTTTTTTTCTTGTATCGTCGTGTTAATTGTTATCGGGCAATAGATCTGATTCATAGTCATAATAAAGCATGTTTAAGATCTGCAGGCCTTTTCCACAATGCCTGCATTTATGGTCTTAAGTGGCACGTGCAATTTGCAGGGTCACTGTCTCCCTCCACAGTCTGGCTAGCTCAAATTCCTTCCTGTGCACCATGGCGACAGCAGAGCCACACACACACGTTTTCACACCACTTATCTGATTGCGCCAAACAGAGCTCCCAGATTCCCACTTTCTTCTGAAGGAGAAATAATCCATAGCGCCCCTCAGATTACAGAAGAAACACACTCGATGTTCACTGAGAAATCTCTCTTTTTTTACGACTTTCATCATGTTGTATGTCTAGTTTCTGGCACCGCCGTCTGACCAAGTCGGTCTCAGAGGTTGGGGTTATTCCAGTATTCTGGCCGTGACGTCTATTGGTGGCCAAAGCACAAAGTTCTGCTACGACTGCATAAGCTATGATTCTGTTAACAGAACCCCACACAGCCAATTATTGCTACCAGAACTTGGAAGAGACACTGATCATTGCATTGCTAAGCAACACATTGTCAGCACAATAACTGCTGGCAGCTTGTCTAGTATACTGTATATTATCATCAGTTGATTTTTTTATTTCATACTGATTAAGAACATAAATGTAATAATGTATTGGTATAGTGAGTGAGATCATGGGGAGGGGTGCTGGCCACAGAGCATCCACGCAGCACCGTCTTAAGGGCACGTTGGGGCATGCATGGCTACTGTACAGTACTTATTTCTCGTCCTGTGTGCAACATAGAATCATTGGATGATTGATGATTGTTATTGTAAGGGTGGGATCAGCTGTCATAAGCCTAAGAGATTGGCATCAATCGCAGTGTGGTAAAGAAACATGCTATTGAGTTATGTAATTGCAAAATAACTTTTGTATTGACATTTTGCAACAGCAATCAGTGTGCGTGAGCCAAGACGACGCTTTATCAGCATAATATAAACTAAAGAACCCTGTATGCTTTGCCACGGGTCCATACTAGGCCTGCATCTTCTCCCCCCTCTAGACCAACCAACAGCACTGCCAACTCACAGCGCATTGCGTACTTGTGGCACATTGTGAGCTTGATCAGCTTTGCCAATTGTTGGCCTCAGAAAAGAGACGCTAGGGTTCGTGTGGTTAAGCCCATCAGCTTTAATGAAGCAGTTCTAAATCATGGCTCAGCTGATGTGGTCTTTCTATTGCAAACATTGCCAACATGTGCTAGATCCTGATCCAAGTGGACAGCAGTGCTGGTCAATGGCAACTCTTCACTTTGCAGAGAGTCTACGGCTAAAGCTACACATCGATTCAGATTTCTCAAATAAACGTGTTTCTAGTTTCCACAGTCTGTATACTTTCATGACAATCAAAACGTCATGACAATCAAAACCATAATCTAGCAAAACCTTTAGGAAACGTTCAACCTTTCCAAAATGTTTAGTAAATAAGCAAAATGCATGCATTGGCTCTGTCTTCGTTAAGGGTTCCTGTTCAATGCTGAAATACAAATAGAAACCGACAAAATAGACTAAATTATATCCTGGGCTTCTCAATGTCGAAAAATAATGTGTCAAAGCAGTTCGGCTAAAGGTTACAAACATCTTCAGGATTGAGCAGACAGGTGCAGACAGATAGTGCTACCTGTACTTATGTTCACTAATCTTTAGAAATCATCATAGCTGCCTGTCAGATGGAAAATAATCTGTGTTCCAAATCCAATGCATGATCCAATTAGTTAGTATTTAGCAGACTCTATATAGAGTATAGACAGAGTTACGACATTGAGGGTGCAGAAAACAGCCCGGTCACGTGGTTCATGTACTCGCGCGAGCCCATAGACTCCAATGCATTCCGATTCCGTAAACTTCCGGTGTCCCAATCGCCAATAGAAGTCTATGTAGAAGACTGGACTGGCCCCATGAAGTGAACAGAGTTGTCGTAACTGTCTTACTCTATGGCTCTGGTATTTTAGTAACAAGCTCTTAATACTTTTCATTGGTTACATTCATTTATTCATAAAACTCACAGACAGACAACCTGGCCTCCAAAATCTTTTGTGGGAAGAAATATACAAAAACATTTTTTTTAAAGGGGGGGAAAAAGGATACAAGGTTTCTGCGTGACAGTGAAGACATTATTCATGAAGGGGGAGCGTTTCAGATGTAAAAAAGGTTCCTGAATAGAAACCAGCTGTGGACCAGTTGTATTCCACTGTTAACCCCATCATAAAGCTGCTCTCCTTTAAACAAAAAGAGCCTTTTAATGACCGGGGGGGGGGGGGGGGGGGGGGTCGCATATATCTGCAAACCTGGCTGAAATGCCAGCTATTGTTAAGACCTTCACAAACCAACAGGGACAATACAGCTGTTTTATTCACCCCCCCCCCCCCCACCTCCCCCCACACACTTCTTCTGAACAGAACTCGTCTCTAAAAACACGAAATAGTGTATTTTTCTTTTGAAAAATGAAACAGTATTTTTTCACAGGTCCTCGTTCCACCAGGACCGGGACAAAAACATCTGGAACACATTTTTTCTGCCTTTTCTGGGATCTGGGCAGACGGCACAATGGCGCTCATCGGATCCAGATGTGAACGAGCACAGTGAAACAACAAGGCCTTTTTACTTCTTATTCTCCCCGTTTCTTAAAGGAGCATGAGGGGGGAAAAAACTAATTTCAAATCCTGATATAAAAAGCATAAATCACTAAATCGCGAATCAAACTTTCTGACCCCGTCCATCATACACCGGGTCGTTTCAGCCATGTGTCTAGCTCAAGGTTATATAGGCATCAGTGTGGCTTTGGCACCAATCCATCTGTTGTTTTCATTTGCACATGGCATTCAAAGAATGTTATTTCAAAATGTTCAATGAATAAAGTAGTTTGACAAGTTCCTTTCTAATCATATGGGAATGCTTCCTATTGACACAGTAGGCCATTAAGAAAAAACCTATTTTCTTAATTAATCATAACAAACTGGGGGGGGGGGGGGGGAGACAAAACTTTGAAATGTTTTTGAAGCTTTCTGAAAAGGCTCCATTGATTGTAGGGGTACTTTAACTTTAACGTCTATTAAAAGGTCCACCTACAATAGACACCCACTGCCGGTTCAAACCAGGTATCTCAGCAGAACAATAAACTGTCAGACAATAAACTGCTTCGAATTGTTGAGTGAGTTCCCAGAAAGTTAAAAAAAAATAAAGAAGAACTTTCATATTACCTACTGTATGCTTCCTACTCATGTGACGTTTATAGAACTGTATAATACAGTACAGGACAGACAAGTTAGAAAATAAATATAATCCTGGAATAAGCTACTCTCTCTCGCAAGCACACACACACACACAGACACGCCCCTCCAGACGACGTCAAGACTTATGTTTCGATAACTTTGATCCTACAGCATTCCTTTCTTAATCGCAACGACGCTGTAAAACCTGACAGTGGTGGCAATATTAAAGTCACAACCTTCACCCTTTGACCCCCGACCCCTTGAAACCCATGTCTTATGGCCCTCCTGCGGCAACAAGTCTCCACTTGGATTTAAAACAAGGGTTTCCTCAGTGATGTCATAAGCCACTCTGAAGGAAAGGCTTTGTGGGGCCAGTTAATTCTATATGGAGACTATTCAGGATGAAAGAAAATAGGGTTTACAGTGGCACCAATAATTCTGTAAACTGAAACTGTTAATATCGGTGATGCTTTAAAGCAGTGGTTTTCAACCCTTTTCGCATCCAAGGCCCGTTATTTATTCTGCGTTTGAGCAACGGACCACCATTCGACAACAGCCACATGTCGGTCAAAATAACAATTCTTCTACATTCTCTAATTGTCTTGACTTGTAAATTAAGTAACGCAGATGTTTAACAATAATGTAACTCTTGAGAGCGTAAGATTAAACCAAATGAGTCCATTTGGTTACCAACTCCATCATTTAGCTGGGTACCACCTGGGACCCCTCTCAAGGACCACTGGTGGTCCCCAGACCACTGGTTGAAAAACGACTGCTTTAAAGGCAATGAACAAGGCCTTAGTACTGTACTTAGTACAGTATCTCTTCCTGAAAAAAAAACTAAAGCAGACTCTACAGTAAGAAACATTAATATCAGAGTGACATGTATGGAATACTAAGCTGGAATGTCAATTCCCTTAACTCTGTAATGATCATTTTTCATCATGGATCTATGCAGTGCTCATTAATATCATGTAGGCTACTATTCGGGTAATGAGCACAGGAGGGACGTGATTGATTTAGAATATAGCTTAATATTTGAGCATCAACCACTCTTTGCTTATCCAAATACTTAATTAATTATGGTGCCAGGAACTGAATCGGGTCATTTATACAAACAGTCCATTTTGAGTACCAGAATGGTTCCATTGGTCCAGGTGACTATTCACCTTTTTCCTGGGCTGTGTGCTCCAGTTCCTGTTGATTTCATTGGATATCATTGGTCATCTGACCAGTTTCATTGGCTTCCATTGGATCAAATCGACAGGAACTGGAGCACACACAGCCCAGGAAAAAGGTGAATAGTGATGCTGGTGAACATGGAAGCCTTGCTTGGAACGTGATTGGACATGTAGGTGGAGCAAAGGGGGTCACCTGGTTCAGAATCGTTAACTGCTGACAAAATGTGTGGTAATTCTGTCTAATTACTAACATAACCACGCTGTTTACCTGCCCCTGGTGAGGGATAAGATACTTTCACAAGCAGTAAATCTCACGTTTAATGGTCGAAACACGTCATGGTTCATCGTTTGATCAAAGTCATTCTCGTGTGTTGTAAAGAAAACACATACATTATTTCATGATGTGAAAACCCATTAATTGTTGCTCGCAATTGAGTAGTAAAGTGTAACAATCCAGGATGTGTAGCAGCAGCAGCACCATCACCTTTAACAAGACTCTGGTTGCATTCGGTCAGTTTTTTAAGAGTTGATTAAAATCCAGCCAGCAGCATTAAATAAGATCGAGTCACCCAAACTCATTAAAACTCCAGTTCAACTCTGTCGTCAGAAATGACCTGCGAGCATCCACCCATTGCACAGATGTTTAAGCTCAGTTAATGAGCAACATATATAGCTCAATATTACTGTACAGTACAGGAGTTGATTCAAAATTCACTAGAATTGTACAGTTATGCTTTATTTATGTAATGCAATGATTCTGAAAAGTGGGGTGCAGGCAGGGTCCCTCAGCTGAAGGTTCCTTGAGGGGAATCCAAATCTCAGTTATGGGGGTCCGTCCGCCTTGAAATTGACAAGATTGAGAACCACTGATGTATTACAATGTAATGTTACTTTAAGCCATTTTGGGCTGGAACCCCTTTTGGTGTTAGCATTGTGTTATGTTTTAGCTATTTTTTGAAAAATCGTGAAAATGTGGCACAAATCTTTGAACATATATTTCAGAGCGAACATTTTTTTATTAAAGTATTGGCTTCTGGGGGGGGGGGGGGGGTCCCTGGAACTACATATTTTGAGATGGGGGTCCGTGGCCCAATAGAGATCATTCTGGGGGTCCTTGACATGAAAAGGGTTGAGCACCACTGACATAGAAACATGGGTTTTTCAGATTTCTTTTTAGGATTTAGAAGCCTTTTTTTAATCGACCTCATACCAAAATGGGTTAATCAGTCAATCCCCCCCCCCCCAAAAAAATGAAGAGAGAAAGCATCTGGTCAAGTCATGCACAAGTCATCACATTCTTATTTGGACCTACAGTGGGTCAGTCCCATCCAGGCCCAGCTGCAGCAGACATAGCACTGTCCACTGAGGTATGTGGACAGAGCAGGCCATCTGTTTACCTTGCAGGGTCTGTGACAGCAGACACAAGACCACCTACCAAGCTCCTTGTAGTGGATGAAAGCCAGCCTGACACATTATCATGCTGCACTACATACATTGGTTCTCCAACATTCCCATGCCAAGGCGGGGGACCCCCATAAATTGGTACGTATCGAGTTGCAGACCCCTCCCATTTGAAACGATGTGGTGGTACCGGGAGGGACGGACGGACCCCATAAGAGAGGATCTTATGGGTGTTTGATTAGACTGTTATTAATGATTGTATGTCTTTAAATGTCTTGAACTGAATACACAGGAAGACCACAACTGAAACAAGCCCCTAGAGGGCTCTTTGTGATTTCATTATAACCATCATTGTAAAGTCGTATACACCTACTATTTGCAAACTGTTTAAAGTATTCAATACATAAATAAAAAGTGTATAAACTGTATGCGCAGAGAGAAACAATATGAATAGCCATTGTTATACAGTAGCTGACATTCTCTCATTGTGAACCTTAAAGATGGTGAAGTTATAGTGAAGTTTTAACCTAGTGTCCCTATATTTTGTGGATGTCATTATAGGCAAAAATGTGTTGTGAGCTTGTAAAGTAAGATATTTGTTTAAATGGTGCTTAAGTGTTCAAACTGTTCCTCATTTTGCTGGGGACCCCCTGGAGCCCCCCCCCCCCCCCTCTCCCCCACCCCCTTCAAGGACCCCTTGGGGTTTCCAGACCCCACATTGAGGGCCACTGCATTACATCAACATTGAATCTGTCAACAGCCTTCAAACAGGGGGAACCAACATGGCAACCCGATTCCTATATGCAAGTAGGCTCTGGAGATAATGAGAGATAAGCTCCGGCAATGTAAACGTATGTTTCCCATACCAATAAAGCAACCTCTGTCGTGAATAGAATAGAATTGATAAGGACACAGCCGTAGTGTATAGTAGCCTACATGAGCATGAATTCGTTTCAATTTAATGATGTTCTGCTCAACAGTTTGGTGTTAATAATACAACTGGTAAAAGAGTGCTGGCCTTTCAATTATAACCTGCTGCATGGTGTGAATTGCTACATGCATCAGATTGCATCCTGTGTCTTGCACCTTTAGGCGGCTCCACCCTTCCACTTAAGACAAGCTAGGACCCTGCCTTCCTTCTCATAATAGCTGGCCTCATGCCTGGAAAAAGCATGCATCCCTTCAATGTGTATTAAAAGAAGGAGGAAAAAAACCATGCTTATTAACAGCACTGTCTCCATTACAACTGGTTGATGGATGATGTGCATTTAAAAAAAAAGCATGTCAACTTCTCTTGATTTCTTATGGTTGATATCTGACACATGTATGATCACACCATTGAATCAGTACCAAATTACCAATTGTGTTATACTCTAAGGCTGACCAATTAAGGCAGATTTAGATGGCACACTGTTGCATTTCTTCAGGCTGTGTCTTGCCCTTCGCCTATAAAAAGCATGGAGTTGGATGCTCAAATAGTCAAATACATTATGTCAGTAGGCTACATAAGTTGTTCTGAGACAGACTCAGAACTTCTGACATAGCCTCTAAGCCTAAGTCATATGCTGTGTCCAATCGTTTAGACACAGAAAATCAACTTCCATCCACCATCCAGGGCCATAGCATATAGAGCAGCTCATCCCAAAGTAAAAGAATGCGCATCTCCTTTAGTAACTCCCAAATACTGACATCATGGCTGGCAGTTTAGAAGTGAACAATGGGGTTTATGAAGCAATTCCAAAGGATAAATGCAATACAAAACAAAATGTGAGTTCAGATGGAGAGGGGCGGAGTGACTCTGGAACTCGTTTGCAAACTTTTTTTCCTTTTCTTTTCTTTTCTTTGCTCTGGTCCAAAAAGCGTGCCTGCCTGCGAGCGGCTGCAGGAATTGTGTGCAGCCAGAGAGAGAGAAGTGATTCTTAAAACTAACCCGAACAGCTTACCTGAACTTGCTTGCGATGTGACAAAAAGCAGGATCACCGCTAGAGTCATCTGAGCGTCCCTTAACCTCCGTTTTACTTTCCATCTTATATGGGTATCCATGACCGCCGCTCAGTCAGTGACGTCCACGGTCGGGCAAGTGGATGAAAAAAAACTTTTCTTCTCTTGCGAAGAAACAACTGGATATGATAAGGGTGGCTACTTTTGATCAGGAGAGAAGTATAAAAAGAAGCCAAACTGCCAGAGAAAAGAGAGGCTGGGGGGTATCGTTTTTTTGTTGCTCAAGCAGCCATAAGTAGTTCAGTGGGGGTTTCCTCCAGATATACGTTGAAAAGGGACGGGACACCCTTCTCACCCACTTGCGTCCTCCTCTGCGCTCTCCTCTGCGCTCCTAGTCTGAAGTATCCTGCTTCTGCCGAGACTCCGTCCGAGCAGAGACGTGGTGGTTAACTTGCCCCCCTCTTTACGGTCTCACAGCAGCCAGGGAGGGGAGAGGCCTTCCCAAAAAGAAGTTCCAACGAGAGGGGGAGAGAGTTAGAGGAGAACAAACCTTTCCCCCTGCGCCGCTGTCACTCACTTTGCGGGACAGCGGGGGCGAGCAAATCAGAGGAGTCGGTGGGCCAGAGGCAGCGCTGTTATTGGTCGTTGTTGTGTGTGGGGACGGAACGGTACGGGAAGAAAAAGTTGGGAGAAAGTTTTTTTTTGACGCCTACATTTTTATTGCGCTCGAGTCTTCTTAGGAGTCTATTCCACACTTTCCCATAGTAACAGAACATCCGCTGTTTAAATTCTAGGTGAGCAGCAGAGCGGTAAAAGTAGGCTGAATAAAGTAGGATCATATCATATACACAACAGACAACACCATAGGCTATAGCTTTCTGATACGAAATTAAACATTATAGGCCTACAGTCAGTGCACAAACATGTTGGAGCTGAGAAATTGTTCAAATCAATTTCAAAATATTTTCAAGCCCTTTTCTGAGAATTACAAAATTCTTGTATGATAGTGGCCAGCTTCGGGCCAATAGGCATACTCTCTACAATAATTATTATACCGAAGTAGCGAGTGTCTTCTCCCATGCACCCCCCAAAAAAGCATGCACGCATGAATGAATGCCCAGTTTTATGAGGGCAAATAAGTCATATGAAGTGCCCAGTCTTCTGCATGTCATATCCTGCATGCAATTTTGCATCTGAAGCTACAGTACGGATAGGCTATAGTGACTACAATATAGGCTACTGTATTGTTGCATCATTACAAAGTATACGGTCTTGCTCTATTTATTTCACTTTATATAGAATTAGCTGTGCTCTCTAAATACAGACGAAATGTGCAATGCTACACTCAAGATAGTCAAATGAAGCAGCGTGGACTCCTCATGCATAGGAGGAAGCATGAGGTCAGTCCACTATACCCGACTAGACCCGTCTTGATCACATGACTATAGAGATCATGTTGATTAGAGTAAAATTTTGATAAAATCTGAAGGAGAAATACCAAAAAATGAAAAATACATGGCAAAGGTTTGTCCTTGGCCTCTAGGGAGTATGCATACAAAGTTTTACACAGATTTGTGCAGTTATAGATAAAAACACAAATAGGCCAGTTAAAGCATGAGACTGATTTGTGTGTGCAAAAGTTCATGGAAATCACACAATGTGTTCATGATTTGCGGCACTTATAGTTCAAAATGGAGTACTACTGTGAACATTTGAAGCCAATCTTAGACAATCAGGATATACGAGAAATCTGAAAGACCCGTTACGTGTAGGGCCTGGCTATATAGAGAGACTGTGTACTAATTTGCGTGATGTTTGGACAAAATCTGTAGGTGTACCGTTAAAAATATGGTTTAGCAAAAATCTGCCTCCTGGTGGCTCTATAACAGGCCAATGTGAAAACTTTAGGGGAGAGGTCCAGCTCTGGCATCCAGGGAGACAGTGAGTTTGGCTGCGATCAAGCCAACGGTGCCAGTGAATCGCTGTTCACAGACGGACGGACGGACGGTAGGACGGCCACACACACGGATGGACGGACGGACAGACGGACTGAGCGCAAAACAAACCCCCGGTCCACCCATGCCTTCGGCCTGGTGGAGACAATGATGGAGGGCCGTGTGCATCTTCAGAGCATGTTTATTTTAATGATCAATCAATCGTGTTCTGACTTGGTCGCTTGGATCAATGGAACTCTGAACTAACATAGTATACTTTAATACCCCATGTATTGGTGCAATATTTTCAAGGTTTTATACCACGTCATTTGTATTTTATTTTATATATTAATGTTCAATTACCATTATATTATTAGCGTTTAGTGCAATTATTTGGGGGCCCACTTGCAATACCCTCACGGCACACCAGTGGGCCGCAGTCCACAGTTGGGAATCGTTAGCCTATACTTTACCGCAAGTGACAGTAACTATATTGTTCCATAGATGCCAAACGTTTTGCTGCCTGGCCTGTTGTACCAGTAGTAAAGTATATGCAGCTCAATGGGGGGGCAGTCTTCCATCAACTCCAGAGTAAAGTGTGCTCTCAACCTGGTAAACACAGTAGTAGTAGTAGTATAGTACTACTAGTAGTAGTAGTATAGTACTAGTAGTAGTAGTAGTAGTAGTAGTAGTCAGAAGACACACCTGACACTGTGTTAGATTCTCAGACTTGTGGGGGATGGGTTTAAAAATAGTCACCCAGGAAGACAAGCTAAATGTGGAAGTGGTACAAAGGCCATTGACAGTCAATACCAAAGATGTGAAAAGCATGCATGGCAGTGTTGAATTTGTAGACAAAAAAAACGAAGATGAAAAAGGTTCGGCAAGCGAAAAAAATGACGGTGCCTAAAACTAAATGAAAACTATTCACGAGACTATGACTAAACTAAACTAAAATCAAAATGTGCTGCCAAAAACAACGCTGATGCATGGGCAACAACATGCTTTCTTTTGAACAATATGCAACAGCTGTCAAAATTCTGCGCCATTCTTGTAATACGCCAGTTTGAAAACGATATAACATTAGTCAGAGATTAATCATTCCTCCTTACACAAACAATTAGTTTGCGATAAGCGTTGCTGGCACCTGTAGCCTGTCAATCACCTCGATGTTTGTGTCAGGAAGCTCATTAAAATGACAGACAGGCAGGCAGAGAGAGGTCTAGTGATGGTAAAACAGCTAACCACAATGTAAAACAAATAATCCACGGAGGAAGGATTGTATTATGCATACACCTTTCATTATTTTCTATTCTATTTTTATTTAATTTCAATTGAGGTTTTTGCTCAATTTAAGCTCTAAGTATTACTGTAAACTATAAACTATACAACTGAAAGAAACAAAATGTTGATTGTGTAGAAACAAATCACACCCGTTTGAAGTGAGGGGCGCACATCGTACATCATCTCATTCCGGCCAATCACAATTTGCGTCTCCTCGCATTCATCATCAATGTTTGTGTTTACACAAACACTCAAAGTTGTCCATCCATTGTCAATAGCATTTACACAATGTTTGTGTTGGGACAAAAACTGGGTTACATACACTAAAAGCTGGACATACTGTGCTTGCTTGGTTTTTTCAAAAGTAACACTGCGTGAAGCTCAAACGTCTGTCAGGAAGACTTGAGAAGAGCCCAGACGTACAGAACTGTACCTGACGTTCATGTTGCTACTCAAATCCTCCTTTAATAGCCTATGTCAAGAAAGCACAAACTCTGTGGGCCACAAATTAAATCGTGTCGATTCGTGTGGTATACAAAAACCTTCATCAAATCATCCACCATCATCCATCATCATCCATCCATCATCCATCATCTAAAAGACCGACCCCTGCACGTCAAAACAATGCTAAGACGTCTTGTTGTGGAGGTAAATTATAGAATGGAGTGGTTTCACTCTAATCACAGGCTCTTAAAAAGCTAAAATGGAACATTGGAAATACTATGTAGCTACACTGGAAGATCAGGTGAATCCTAGTGTAACTGTAAAATATATTTCATGGATATTCCAAACGTCTTAGAGTAGATCACATTATCTTGCAGAGATGAAAATAGTGAACATGTGAAACTCACTTGCATTGCGTGCGTGCATGCGGCTGCTGATGTCACCCCCCGTCCCCAATAGATCTACAAACTCACAACACATTGCATTGGTTGTGTCAGTGTGATTGTGGATTGGCTATTTTTGGGGTAAGTCAAATTCACAATTAAAATGTAGGCTTATCTATGGCAACTTCTAATTGTAAGTCAGTGTAAGCATGATCCCTAGTCAACAAACAACAAGGTGAATATAGTGACATAAGTGGAGTGCATGTAGTGCTTCAAAGGAAGACCTACCAGGCAAACATCAAACCATCTACACAACACAACATCAACATCTAAATAACATTCTTGACATCTGTGGTCAAGCTGTAAACATAGATAATCTATCTCTAAATAACAAAAAGGTGAACAAGTAACAAACATATAACTAGCATCTATCAAAAGGTGACAAGAAGGAAATAACAAGGAGAGAGAGAGAGAGAGAGAGAGAGAGGGGGCGTGAGGTGGAGTCTGAAGAGGTGATGAGTCTTCAGAGACTATACGGCGGAAAATGGGGAGTGAGTCTGCAGATCTGACCGTCTGACTGTAATGGGGGAGTATATTCCACAGCTTAGAGGAGCCAAGAGGAAGGAGAGTCTAGAGGACGTGTGGAGCACTGGCCACGGTGTTTTAGGGAAGGTCCGTGACTTTGAGTAGCCGTCCTGTGTTAGCTGATGTAAGTCCGTGCCTGACCACTGTGACCAGGTTGCTTCGGGAAGCCCTGTTTTAATAAGGGCCTTTGAGACGCTGTGGTACCAAGAGGTGCACGTATGGGGGATCCCTGGCACAAGATGTTTTCAGATGGGGTTTCGCGGCCAAATGCAAATATCAATTTGGGAGTCCCTGACATGAAAAGGTCTAAATCAGGCTTGTGTGGCTGACTGTGGCCAGTGGTTTTCTGAACCCTTTTCATACCAAGGCCCATTATTTATTCTGCTATGAGCCATGGACGGACCACCATTTGATGAGATTTAGCCTCTCGGATCTAAAACGTTTCTTAGAATATTTTGTTCTCCTTGGATAATATCCCATGCTGTATTGATCATTAGGAGAGATAACAGGCAAACGTTGATCAAAATAACAATTGTTATACATTTTCTAATTGTGTAGACACTCAATAATTTAACTCTTGAGAGCGTAAAATGAAACTGAATTTTTCATTTTACGCTCTCAAGAGTTAAAGATATATTTAAATAAGGGTCCATTTGGTTATCAACTCTGCATCATTTAGCTGCGGACCACCTGGAAACCCCTCAAGGACCCGCAGAACGCTAACACCCAGCGGGGGACCACTCTCCCCACTTAGGGTGGAATGCCTGCCCCAGGTTGTTGCCACTATAGGTTGTTGTCCCGACCGTTTCGTTCCTGTATTCTAAATTCTGTGTGTTCTTTGGCAGAGGCTGAGCTGTGCATACATTACACAGGAGACATGTGCACTAACAGCACTAGAGGAAACCCGAGAACTCAGAACTCCTGTCATATAGAGGGGGAGAATCGTAAGTTAAGTCCCATCCACTAGATAACAGATTTAGACCCTCATCTGAAGTACAGATGTGCTTATAGAAAGACTCCAGAAACCCATGGCAGACGCGGTTCACTTCGTAACGTGTTATTCTCTCCTAAATTAAAATGATTTAACTTTAAAAAAACGACACCGTAAACACCGTTGAGGTTTTTGTTTCGGTATTGTGATAACCGATTATGGTTTCTGACACAAGCAATTGAACACTTTTTGCAGAGGGAGGACAAACTCGAGGCTCCTCTGGCAGATGCAGGCAGATGTTCTACCGAGCGATCTTTTACAAGCGTTGTCTGCCACGGCGCACCACGCGTTGCCATGGCAGTTAGTTAGTACACCATATTTTCCATTCCTCAATAAGTGACTCCGTTCGGTTGCCAGACTGGTGTCATGGAAAAGCATCATAAGTCTATTGGGAAACATTTGTTCGGGTGTGAGCGAGCATAGACAGCGAGGTCTACACAGAACACATTAGAGTGCATCTCTCTCTCTACGTGGTATACCAGGGACATAACAGTGTCTGTCATCAGAGGAATAAAAGTGTCTATAATGACTCAACCTTCCCACCTGTCTGCTCATGCTCGCCCCACAGCTGCGTGTCGTCTCTTCTTTATTGAAACGGCTGGCAAACGCAGCTCAGCTAGAGAGCTCCTTCAGGAGGAACAAAGGCCAAAGATATAGCGTTTGCCAGGTATGATAATAAATCAGTAAGCATTAAGTAAAACGAACATGAAAAGACAACTATGGCATGTATGGCCTTGTACAGTAGTGTATAAATATGCCAGTAGAGGCAGTTGATGTTATCATAATGCTGCATTACGCTTTTATCCTTAACCAAACTACACCCCCCCCCCCCCCCCCCCCCGACAAATCAAGGTTACAGAGAGGTTGCACTGAGCTGCACTAGATTAAGGCTCAAGTTCAAGTTTTGGTGATGCTGGCAAATTTGTTTCTCAAAATGTGATCTTTAGGACTGACTGTCCTAGAGTGATCAGACCAGAAGTGTGTATTCGTTCAGACAACGTGATCTTATAACTGCATTGGTGTGTGTGTGCTAAACAACATAACCCCATAGATAGTAGAGTTGACCCAATACCAATTATTTCAGACCGAGTATCAATACGAGTACTTTTTATTTTTGCTGAGTAACCACTTATATTTACCCCCTTTTTTTCTCATAGATGCAGATGGATCTCCGATCTACACTCGTCAGTTGTCAATATAATTATGCTTGTAGAGAGACTTGCTCCGGTTGCATTCGTTCAGCCTATAGTGTCAATTGGATGTTTTGGTACTCGGGTGACGGGTCAGAGTATCTGGGCCGGTTCCGAGTACAGAGTACAAGTACTTGATGAGGGTGGTATCGGCCCGAGTACCCGATACCAGTATCAGTATCAGAACAACTCTAATAGATAAATGAGGCTTCAGTGTCCAAACTGAAACAAATCAGATTTGAATCACATTTAAAACCACATAGGAATGTGATTCAAATCTGATTCCATGCGTTTCTTTTGCTGTTCAGACTTGATAAATAACCGATGTGATTCCAATCTGGATAAAAATCTGATTTGTCCTGCCACCGTGAACTGTACTGTACACTTATATTGTTCTATAATCAACGAGGAGTTAATGAGAAACACAGTTTTGGTACAGTGTGTCAGCCATGTGGAGCACGGATGTGCTCATGTAGACCTTTGAGCTTTGTGAGAATGCAAGCCATCCTTTGAGTGTTTAATGTTACAGCTTGTGCTATTTAAGAAATGTACTGTAGCCGCTTACACATCTGAGCATGACTCAGATTATCTATCTATTATTTGTATTCATTTGCGACCACACACACACACACACACACACACACACACACACACACACACACACACACACACACACACACACACACACACACACACACACACACACACACACACACACACACACACACACACACACACACACACACACACACACACACACACACACACACACTTTATACTTCAGTGATAAATTGGTGCGTGTTGTGATGAAAATAACTAATTTACAGCTGTTTTGCAGCCATGTAAGGCACGAACCAACCTGCTATACAGGAGCAGTTAGGAGTTCAGTTGTTCAATCAATGACATTTCGACATGATCCATCCATCTTCAACCGCTTATCCGTAGTCGGGTCGCGGGGGCAACAGCTCTACCAGACCAGAGATGAGATGGAACCTGGAAGCCTGGGTTCTAATACGGCCTCTCTCCACCCACTGCCGTCCATCTGAAAAGACAAATAGACAAGGACTGAGAATGATTGGTGCATGTCATTTGTGCTGCGTTGCGGTTGTGCAACGCATGTACAGTTGAAGTAAGTTGGACAGGAAACGGGGAGAGAGATGGGGGAGTGACGCGCAGCAAAGGCCGTCGGGATCGGGACTCGAACCCTGGCTACAATGGAGCCTATAGGTGACCGGGCTGCTAGGCCAAGTGGTGTTGCTGTTAATACAGCATCATAATCATTTTAACCACTGTATCCTTTGTTGGTTGGCTATTCATAAATAGCAGAGATACAAGTGGTGTACAGCTGCTATTTTTTTAAACATTTTAGAACAATCTTGAAAATGTTGATTCATGTCAATGTTGTTTTTTTTTTTAACACAAACATCTTCTCTTCTACATCATCTCTTCTGGGGGTCCATGGCACACACAAAAATCTGATGGGGGTCCACGGCCAAATAAATCTCAATTTGAAAATGTTTGAGAGCCGATTGGTCTTACAATAGTTGAGTATTTCTGTGGCATTTTAATTTTCTCTTTCTGTAAACCATGCTGTGTTGTGAGTGTGGGCGCGTGCGTGTGAGACTTCTGGACTTGTATTCATGTTACACAAGTGCCTCTGTCTCAAATGTCTTAAACTATTTTGTGAGAAGTGACTCCCTTAATTCCCTTAATTTAAATCTGTGGAGCATAGCAACATAAATAAAATAAAAAGGGCCAAACGTGTCGCCTGTCGTCTAAGGCATTAACTAACCATGTCTCCTTCCCTAACCCCATGGGAGCCCAGCTCCGCCCTGGCGGCTGTTTGTAGTGGTGACCGTAATTATGGAAGCCTGTTCATACCCATGTATTTTTACAAGCCTGATCTGTTACGTTCCCCATTTACTGTTTTAGAGCAGCCAGTCTCGTAATTGCTCTCTCATACTCTGGAGCGCGGCACTTACACGATACAGTACAGTACACATGATGCAAGGTGTCCCTCAGCTGCAGGGGCGTGCACACATCAATGGGGGCTTCAGCCCCTGCCCTTTTACCCGTCTGTAAAACAACTGCCATTTCCAGACCACGAATGCAGCATTTACTAATGCAAATGCCCCTCCTCTCCTTTCCATGCCATGCCTGGAATTAAGGCAGCATTCAGGAGAATTGCTGTTTTCCCCCAAAGTCTCCTGAACGTGAACACAGTATTTTGCGTTAAACAAATTTGCTTAGAAATCCATGTCGTATACATCGCATCTCTATAGCTAAAGAGTGCTGGGTTTGCGCCCCGAAAATAGCTGATCTACAAGCTCGGTCCGTCCCGTTTGTACCGCGCCAGGTCGCATTGCATTGACTTTGTATGTAATCGCGCCGCTCTAACCATCCAAGTCTGGAACACCTTAACACCTCTTTTGTCCTGGCCCGGGGGCAGGGGGGTGGACCGCGTTGCCTGTCCTATTGTACACATGCAGATCAGGCATTCACATGCTTATCTGGTGGCTTGTTTTCACCTGCCAGGTAGAGTATGCATATAGTACTGTTATGTAGTAGTCTGTACTACTTGTTCACAATGAGAAGGAGTAGCACTAGCCAGATGACTCAGTTCAATCATGGCATTCAAACATGCTCTTCTGTTTATAATCTAAACACTGACACCTTTAAAAAAGTGTTACAAATGAGTGTTTAGAACCTAAACCGCTTGGGTTTAGTGTGAAACTGTATAAGCGAGAGTATATATGTATAAGGGAGATGAAGATTATAAAAACATTTAGTCTCTGAATCAGGGCATGTCGTTATGTCCAGCTCAACGCATCAAAAACTGACAACGCTGTGAGCTTGTATATCGATGCAATTTCCGGAAGAGAGATTTGG
The DNA here is from genome assembly GCF_963924005.1 of Protomyctophum bolini. NCBI lineage: Eukaryota > Metazoa > Chordata > Actinopteri > Myctophiformes > Myctophidae > Protomyctophum > Protomyctophum bolini. Next base: position 23,746,350 of record NC_137883.1, on the reverse strand, counting down.
TGTATAAAGGGAAAAAAAGAAGGGACCCCGGTCAAAGAATATGAAGTGGTTAATATGGGATACAAAAGTTTAGTTTTTTCCCCCTAAGCCAACACTGGCCCTATGCATTTCAATTCGAATGTATATGCCTAATATCCAAGTTGTTAACGTGGTGTTTAGATGTGGTATGATTCTTCTTGGCAAGTTCTGCTGAGTATAATTCATTAATTAAGCTAATAAACAAATGTTACAAAGAGCATGGATGAACTTGGAACATGCACCTCAACTTCTGGCGACTTCTGGCGACCCCACACACACACACACACACACACACACACACACACACATACGTTGCCATGAACTCTCCAGCTGCCACATATCAATTGAGTGCAAATCCTCCTTTGGCAGAGAGTCCTGGAGGAACGCCCTCCCCACAAAACTCACAGGAAGGACGGTTCGATACGTAAAGCTTGTAATAATAACCCGATTCACAATTTAATCCACTTCATAATTTGACTTTAACCACATGGACCCTATTCTGAGGCAAACATTCCGTAAAAATAGCAGATCTACAAGCTCACAATGCTTATTTTCATGGTGCAGAGCGGGAGACAATGAGGGGGCCATGGATAATTAACCCACTCTGGTCAATAAAGTTTAATATGGTTATAAATAATTTAAGCACTCTGAAGTATATGAACATGCATTTTGCCTTCTGTCTCTATACGTAATTTAGAATTGGGGCGTCATAGTGGCCCTGACTTCTAGTAAAAAAACTAATTCTTTAAATGATCAAGTCATTTTGTCAAAGGGCTGAAAAAGTTTTAATTCCCCTTCGTCTGGAATTAAAAAGGGAAAGTTTCTCTATTTTCTGACATGACAATTCCCAAAGGCAGTCAGACCTCTTTTCTTCCTAAATACATTCAATAGTTATTTATTTATTTTATTGTCTCTTTCTTGTACTGCAGCAACATTGGAGCAATTCTCTTGTATAACCCATTTTGGGGCGGGAACCCTTTTGGTGTTAGCATTATGTTATGCTTTAGCTATTGAAAAATAGCAGATCTACAAGCTCATAGTGCGCCACCGAGTGGCGCGCTACGAGCTTGTAGGTCTGCTATTTTTGAAAAATCGAAGAACGACTGACATAGAAACATAGCTTTTTCAGAAAACTGTCAGGATGTAGAAGACATTTTTAGAATCTGATCTCAGGTCAGAATGGGATAAGTATGGCATTCAATAATAACCCCCTTGACATGTCTTGTTCTCTGATGAGCATTTTTCACCCGTCACAGCCCCGGATCGACAGTGTGTTTTACAGTACATTCTATGCAGCGGTGGCCCCGGGCCCTCTCCAACATGTGGCACGCAGCCCCCGGCCCTTGGCCCACCCCGGGGCCCCTCTGCTCTCCCTCTTCTTTAACTTGTAGGAGAGCTGATGTCATAAATTAAACATCGCATACCGGCAGTTATATAATAAAGGGTCAAAGGCACACGCTAATCAAAGACTCAATGGGAGAGGAGGAGCAATGAGTAATATATATATACGGAAACAGCAGCATCTACAAGCTCATTACGCATCACAGTGCGATGTGCTGTGAGCTTGTAGATCTGAGCTTGAAAATCTAAACATTATTGTAAACAAATGTAAAAAAAATCTAAAAAAAAAAATCTGCCTAATGATGTCACTGGAAGACGGTTTCTGAACTGCCCACAGCCCTCCTATGAGACACAGACTGAGTGGAAAAAAATCGTGCCATTTTATCATGATTGCTAATGAGGACCTATTATATGAAGATAGGTTGAAAAAGTGGTGAAGTGGTCCTTTAAGTTAACACACAGTCGCACGGCAAAGTCTAAATTTGGGCTCAACGGTGGCGATGCAGGCCAGCTGAGAACCATGTGGGCGCGAGTCACTTCAGAGGCCCCGTGCCCACATTAGCCCACACGTCTGAAGTGGTGGCGTTGAGATGTCAGTGACGTCACCGTGTGCGAGGGTTTGTCCTAAAGTCTGGATGAAAGCCGTGTCATCTGAGGGCACTTTCTGTATGTATCTTATCTCTAGCAGCTTTGATGGTTTTGGGGGCTTTCTTTCCAGCAAATGGCTTGCCACCAGATGATGGAAAGGCTAGTTCTATATTAAAATGCAGTATGGGAACTTTTCCATACGGACGATAAACTCCACGAAGCATAAATGTGTTTTGGCTTTTGGACTCAGATACTGTAAGAGGATTCCTCAGTTTTTCTACTGTGTCAAAGAAGGCCTATACGGTGAAATATTCATGGAACTATTGAACTGTGTGAGTTGCAGGGGGATGCTGAGTCAGGCAGTCTGTGGTTTCATTTTCCCCCCGAATTGGTCATGAATCATGATGCCAGTGGCTCCGCTACCTCACCAACACGGAAACCATGTCTGAGGCTTTGGACTTGGCCTTAGAAAGACACGCAGAGATGGGCAATATATCCCATGTGGAGCTCCCCGGACTTCATGCGGTCAGTCTGTGATGACGGTCACCTATCGGTATGCTGTGGAGTATGACGTCGTGTTTGGCACATCTGACGCTCATTCACTGTCTTTCAATATGAAAAAATGTCAATTAACTAAACAAAAGGAAAATAAAAAACACAAAATCCTTTCTTCCTTCCAAGCTCCAGGGGAAAAAACAGACAGACCCTTCTCCCCAGACCGTGAAAATGGACCCTTGCAGGCCAATTCTTCACCTTATCCCAGTTAAACCCCTATATCATTATTTTTCCTGGAGTAACACCGCCTGCTGTTCTCGCTCTACCCAAAGTCTTTGCCAAAAATAGCCGATCTGTGAGCTTAAAACGTGCCGTAACAAATGTTGGGAGGTTTTTTTGCCGCACATCCATTCACCCCAGAATAGGGACATGCAAGCGGTGAAATGGACTTTGGCTGCAGTATGTGTATAACAACACATCCCACTTCAACCCATTTCGCCTGACGTCGACATTTTAAAAACATTTGTTCTAAAGCATGGCAGTTTTCTGAAATACCTAATATGTTTCTATATCAGTGATTCTCGATATTTTATGTCAAGGACCCCAAAAATTATATGTAATTGGCCACCGACCCCCATCTGAAAACATGTTGTTCCAGGGACCCCTCCAGAAGCAAAGATTTTAGTTAAAACGTTGTCTCTGAAAGAATAATCAAAAATAGCATATCTACAAGCTCGTAGCGCAGCACTCGCCACGCTATGAGCTTGTAGATCTGCTATTTTTCAATAGCTAAAGTATAACATAGGCCTGGGCCGTGGCTCAGCGGTCCAGGCACCTTGGCTGGTAATCCAGTCTGGCAGTGTGCCGCGGGTTCGACTCCCGATCCCGACGGCCTTTACTGCATGTCTTCCCCCCCATCTCTCTCCCCATTTGCTGTCAGCCTACTGTCTGTCCCTCCATAAAAAAATACAACATTAAAGTATAACATAATGCTTTAAAACACCAAAAGGGGGTTCCCGTCCAGAATGGGATAATAACAAAGAACAGTCTGGAGTAATGCCTATTATATTCTTTGTTTGTGGGAGGCCTGTGGTTTTCGGAGGACAAAAGGAAAGGATGCTCTCTCTGCTATATCTCTATATAAAACCAGTAGTTTAACCTCAATAAAAACTCAATGTAAAGCTGCAGCTACACGGCTAAGTACAAGGCTCCCAAAAGGCAGAGAGGCCACCGTAACCCATTAGTCTTTCTCTCATACCACCCTCAGCATTGTCATTCTAATCCGCGCGCACACACACACCCACACCGACACGCACATGCACACACACAGAGCACACACACACACACACACACACACACCACACGCCTTGCACTGCATGGATACAGTTGCGTCCAGGCCTTTTTTCCCCCTTACATTCCAGGAGCACCCGGCCCAGACATTCAAACTATTCCCCTGTGGAGCTGAACGTAACCGCAGGGGACCTGGCTGTGGGGCACGGACGGACGGACGGACGGACGGACGGACGGACGGACGGACGGACGGACGGACGGACGGAGGAATCTCACCTCCGTCTGAAGAGAAGAAGCCATTACGTCAGTGGTATTCAAGCCTTTTCATATCAAGGGCCCATTATTTATTCGGCACGGACCACCTTTTGATGATACTTTAGCCTAGCAGAATCAAAACTAAAATATGTTTTTGTTATCGTTGGATAAGATTTTGTCCACAGTTCCACGCTGTATTGATGTGGCACCATATATAGGAGAGATGACAGGCAAACATCGATTACAATTATTATTATACATTCTCTAATTGTGTAGACTTCTTGTAAATTAAGTAATGCAGATGTTTAAACAATAATGTAACTCTTGAGAGCGTAAAATGAAACCAAATGGACCCGGGAGAGTCCATTTGGTTTCATTTTACGCTCTCTAGAGTTAAAGAACTATAAGGGTCCATATGGTTATACCTAGCTGGGGACCACCTGGAACCCCCTCAAAGACCACTTGGTGGAAAACCACTGCCTCACACAATAAGTGGGGTGGTGGGGACTGAGTGAGAGCTCCTGAAACACAGCAATCTGATACACACTAGACTAGACACTTACTAGTTGACTAGACTGAAACTCACTCCCGGCAGACGCAGCTGCAGGACATGAGACTAATTAATTAGAGCGACAGAGAGAGAGAGAGGAGTGTGTGTGTGTGTGTGTGTGTGTGTGTGTGTGTGTGTGTGTGTGTGTGTGTGTGTGTGTGTGTGTGTGTGTGTGTGTGTGTGTGTGTGTGTGTGTACGTACAGTATGTGTGTGCCTCAATTTAACAAAGGTGGAGACGATCAGAAATCAGCAGAGAGAGTGTGACGTTTGCGCTACTGTATGCCGTATTGAAGTGGACTCGACCCCAGACTTTTTTTTCCTCCCTGGAAATAAAAACGTCTGGGTCCCCCATGAAGTCCCCAGGGCTCTGTACTATAGGCCCGCTCCTAACTGATCTACAAGCTCACAGTGATAGATACCTTGGAGATCAGCTATTTTCACCAAATAGGGCTCAAGAGGTTAAAGTAATCCAAATATAGGTAAAGTGTATTGAGAGACAAGTTGTGATTCGGCACTACAATAACATTTGGTTCGGAAATGTTTAGTTTTTGTTTAAAAGATGTCACACAAAGACAATAATAACGTCTACAAGAATTGACACAAATCTATATTCCAACATGGAGACACGTCGGGCAGCATCATTATCACGTGTACGCCCATAGAGAGAGAGACACACACAAACACACAAACACAAACACAAACACAAACACAAACACACAAACACATGGTCACCGTTTGACTATAATCTTCCTCCTTAACCCTGTTTAATACACTTTCCGTCCGTGAAGGTAAGGTTTTGGCAGCTCTCTCATGGAAACTCTTAACGCCGCGTCTGTGGCCAAAACTCTGATTGTTCTCAATAAACACAACGTCTGGAAACGCAATACAGAGTGTAGTCATAGAGCCATGCATGGCCATTCATTCGCTGCACTTGTCTACATATCTGCAGTCAATATTTTGTGTATGGATTTTAATAGTCACCATATTCTTGCCAGATAAACACACCGGTACAGTTTACCATTAGTGGATTCACAACTACACATTAACACACACACACACACACACCTTGGAATGAAGGGTATTTTATGGTTGCTACTTGCTGTAGGCCTACTCTCTGTAAAAATCATAAAAAATGAGCTGAGGTTGCTACCATGGCCTGCAGTTGTAATCCAGATGTCTATGGTGAATGCATAGTTGTGGAGGTCATTTCTTTGGGGCTGTGTGAGACAGACAGACAGACAGACAGACAGACAGACAGACAGACAGACAGACAGACAGACAAAAGAAATGCCCCAACTTTGGAATCTGTTACAACTCAAAGAGAGACCAATGTAAGCACAGTATGCAGACAACCACAGGCTATGAGACATGGCTGTGACAGTCTCTCTCCATCAACATACAGAGAACCAACATGGATGCTAGGAGATTGTGCCGGTCTCTCTCCATCTTGCAAATACCGCTAACGCAGGGCAGGGGTCTTCTACGTTTTTCAGGCTAAGGACTCCTTAACAGAGATAGATGAAGCAGGGACCCCCGGTACACATTGGAGTCATGTTAAGCAATGGATACAAAGTAAACTTGACTTTTGACCCAGTACCGGTCAGCTTTTCCCCCCCCCTGTAGCCTACACTAAACCTCTTCGCCGAAAATAGTCAGTCGGCTAATGTTCCTCCAGAATAGGGATGCAAGGGTTCAAGTGGTTAATGCAAAAATCATACAAAGATCTGGCGGACCCCCCTGCACTGCATCTCTCAGGACCCTCTCCCAGAACACATGTTGCTCTAACTGGTTGCTATGGGCTGTGCATGGTGGTCTTATCTCTCTCCATCCCACCAATATGCTATATTGTTATCCTTAGAACAGTATGCTTTGTGTCCAAAAATCTGGGCACCCCTCACTTCACACGAGTGTGTTTTTTTTTGTACCTCGACAAGGTTTGCCAATATATGGATATTTCCATTTACTCATGACATCAGGGACGGAACTCCATGGGCATGAAAGGGACAAGGCTTGATAGATATACAGACATCCCCTACACAGGTAGACAGACAGATATCTCCATGTATGGGCATAGAAGGGACGCAGACAGACGAGTAACAAAGCCACCCACACATGACTCAGACAATAGACATATTGGTGAGAGTTCATATTGATCCCTGGCGAACAAAGTATAGCTACAGGCCTATTAAAGTAGAATATGGTGGAAACACACAAATCGTTTTGTGTGTGATATCCCTGACTATACACACATCTTACACTCAATTCCAGGCCACGTATTTCGTTTGAAGAACACATGGAGCTTTGATTGGATAAGAAAGAGCAGATTGTCAGTGGTGACAGAGAGGAGGCGCAGGCCCCTTTCTGTGGTATTATTCACTGGAAGAAGAAGTATCTCTCTACTGTCTGTCTGTTCAGGGCAGAACACTGATCCAGGCCACTGGTCCCATTCAAGACCTGGAGCCTGCCTGGGGAATGAAACTATACTGGGGAGGGAGGAGAGGGGAGGGGAGTGAGGGAGAGAGACAGACAGACAGACAGAGAGAGAGAGAGAGAGAGAGAGAGAGAGAGAGAGAGAGGGGACTTTCCCGCTACTCACTGGTTGAACTGTGTGTGTGTGCATGCGTGCGCGCAGAGAGAGAATATCTATAATCCTTTCATGAGTTTTTCAATGTCTTCTATATTACTCTCTCTCTCTCTCTCTCTCTCTCTCTCTCTCTCTCTCTCTCTCTCTCTCTCTCTGCCCAGATATTTTGTCAGTCGGTAATTAGTTGCACACACAGTCAAATCCAGAGTGAGAATTTAACCCTCCGGTTCATGTGTCGTGTCCGCCAGGCGATGATGACCACTGGTCTGTAGATTGGAACACGATGTGTGAGCTTGCAGATCTGGTCTTTTCGGAGGCTTTAAATCAGTTGTGAGCTTGCAGATCTGGTCTTTTCGGAGGCTTTAAATCAGTTGTGAGCTTGCAGATCTGGTCTTTTCGAAGGCTTAAATCAGTTGTGAGCTTGCAGGTCTGGTCTTTTCGGGGGCTTAAATCAGTTGTGAGCTTGCAGATCTGGTCTTTTCGGGGGCTTAAATCAGTTGTGAGCTTGCAGATCTGGTCTTTTCGGGGGCTTAAATCAGTTGTGAGCTTGCAGATCTGGTCTTTTCGGGGGCTTAAATCAGTGGCTCCCAAACGTTTTCAAGTCAAGGATCCCCTAAATCGACATGTATTAGCCTGCGGGGCCCTATTTGAAAAGATGTGCCAGTGACCCCCATATAAGAGAACCCCCAGTTGGACATGCATTAGTCTAGGGACCCCCCATTTAATGGCATTTTTTATCTCTGGGACCCCCAATTTAAATAGTAAAATCAACGTTAATTTAACTCTGAGAGTGTATAAATGTTACACTCTCATCTGTACACTCTCAGAGTTATACAGACCCAGAAGGGCCCATTTGGTTCCTAACTATCATCTAGCTTCCAGGCGACCCCCTGGAACTCCCTCAAGGACCCCTGGGTGTCCCCAGACCCCACTTTGGGGACGACTGGCTTAAATAATAAGCAGGACTGTGTATGAAGGAACAGGGGGCCGAAGAGGAAGAAGAAGGAGCGAGTGAGCGGGCGAGTGATCGAGCGTGTCTAGACTGTTCCTTGCCTGCCTGAGCCCGGCCCTTTGAAGTGTGTATTAGCAATGCATGCTGCACTCTCTGGGCATGTGCTGCGCTGAGTTCTGATGAGGCTTTAAAAGCCTGATTTTATGCGCCGTCGTATGTCTGTGTCGCACGACAAAGAAATATTTATATTTACCACCATCATCTGTATACGCTACAGCCCTCCCCAGAGCCCATGCCTCTCTCTCTCTCTCTCTCTCTCTCTCTGCTTCGTGGTTGCTTAACAGTTCTTCTCTCACGTTCCATTTCTCCATTTTCCATCCCCTTTTTCGGGGCTGTCCACAGTGAGTGCACCACGTTCCAAACAGATGTCGAATGCTCGCTCGCTCGCACGTGCACGCGTATCTACAGTACGTGCGTGTGCCTGTGTGAGAACAGAGGGAGAGGAGAGATTGCTCTCCTCATCAGAAATGTGGGGTTTTTTTATACCTGGATGCTCTCACATGTCCCTGAAGACGAGCGTTTGATGGTAAAGTCAACAACTGCCGCTCAAAGTGAAACACGATGATGACTCAAAACCAAAACAACACGAGATTATAACAGCTTTGTTTGATACTGGGCTTATAACGCCCTGCGACGGTAGCTTGCCATTATACAAAGAACAATCTATGCGTAATGGTTCCAGTAAACATCTCCTGCGGTGGAAAAAAGAGACTTTGGGCAAAATCACGCATAAAGTGTCGGCCTGTTTGAAGGAGGATTTATAGAAGGGGGGTGAGGTAGCACTTTCCAGAATCCTCCGAAAATTACAAGGAGCCTGGTGGTGAGAGTAATGGAGTAGGAGGGAGAGGTCGGTGGAGGGAAGGGGCAGGGAGGAGACAGGGCAGGGAGAGGAGGTGGTGGGGAGGGGCAGGGAGGAGACAGGGCAGGGAGAGGTGGTGGTGGAGGGAAGGGGCAGGGAGGAGACAGGGCAGGGAGAGGTGGTGGTGGAGGGAAGGGGCAGGGAGGAGACAGGGCAGGGAGAGGAGGTGGAGGGAAGGGGCAGGGAGGAGACAGGGCAGGGAGAAGAGGTGGTGGAGGGAAGGGGCAGGGAGGAGACAGGGCAGGGAGAGGTGGTGGAGGGAAGGGGCAGGGAGGAGACAGGGCAGGGAGAGGAGGTGGAGGGAAGGGGCAGGGAGGAGACAGGGCAGGGAGAGGTGGTGGAGGGAAGGGGCAGGGAGGAGACAGGGCAGGGAGAGGAGGTGGAGGGAAGGGGCAGGGAGGAGACAGGGCAGGGAGAGGTGGTGGAGGGAAGGGGCAGGGAGGAGACAGGGCAGGGAGAGGAGGTGGAGGGAAGGGGCAGGGAGGAGACAGGGCAGGGAGAGGAGGTGGTGGAGGGAAGGGGCAGGGAGGAGACAGGGCAGGGAGAAGAGGTGGTGGAGGGAAGGGGCAGGGAGGAGACAGGGCAGGGAGAGGAGGTGGAGGGAAGGGGCAGGGAGGAGACAGGGCAGGGAGAGGAGGTGGTGGAGGGAAGGGGCAGGGAGGAGACAGGGCAGGGAGAGGAGGTGGTGGAGGGAAGGGGCAGGGAGGAGACAGGGCAGGGAGAGGAGGTGGAGGGAAGGGGCAGGGAGGAGACAGGGCAGGGAGAGGAGGTGGTGGAGGGAAGGGGCAGGGAGGAGACAGGGCAGGGAGAGGAGGTGGAGGGAAGGGGCAGGGAGGAGACAGGGCAGGGAGAGGAGGTGGTGGAGGGAAGGGGCAGGGAGGAGACAGGGCAGGGAGAGGAGGTGGAGGGAAGGGGCAGGGAGGAGACAGGGCAGGGAGAGGTGGTGGTGGAGGGAAGGGGCAGGGAGGAGACAGGGCAGGGAGAGGAGGTGGAGGGAAGGGGCAGGGAGGAGACAGGGCAGGGAGAGGAGGTGGAGGGAAGAGGCAGGGAGAGGAGGCGGCATGTCTTCTGGAAGCTACTGCCTGATTGTGGACTTAAAGTAAGACAAATATATCATACTCCTTTACGTCGTGTATTTAAAATCTGACTGTAAAGGAGCAACTTGGACACTCAGGCATGAAGGAAGCATGAGTTCAAGTCCGTTGCTCTCCCCTTGTCCCCCATATATGGAGACTAGGTTGGTGGAGGGTGTGTAGAGGATCACATTAGATGATTGACACAGGGGTGAAAAATGGGTTACAAAATCGTGGGATAAAAAATATATAAAAAAAAAGAAATCGGACTCGAATAAAAGTACTGGCACTAAACTAAAGTACTCACTATTGTAAGCCCTATTATACTTCAGCTTTTCAACAATCGCTCTACAATAATCTGCCTATTATGAGAGTAGACGTATACAAAGTCTCTTCAAACTGTAGTCGAAAGTGGTTACTTTTCACCACTGCTGGCTGGTTGTTACTATAAGCAGCACAACCCCCACTGACACTGTAGAGTGTAGACCCAGATCACTTGTTAAAGTCTGGCATGTAACGAGCCGGTTCAGAGAGAACTAAATGACCTAAGTGAATTAAACAAGATGACTTAAGAATTTCTGTGGCCAATTAGACTCTGAGTCTGGAGTTGGCCCATGTCAGCAGAGAGCCGAGGGGAGGTGAGGTGAAGATATGGGGTTTCAGAAGAGGGAAGAAAAGGTAAATGGAAGTAATAGAGACAGTATATAGAATACTGCCTACTGTATATATATCGGCATGAAGCCTGATCATGAATCAAACCAGTTGATCCAAGTTACAGTTAATGACACCAAGCCTATATGACTCACCGCAGAGTATTCCAAGATTGTCACAGTGAATCTGCCATGCTGCTGCCAAACAATTCGGCCATCTTCCATAGGTGGAAGTGGGAGTGGGGAGTGTAGGACCTGATGTCACTTTTATACTGCCTTGATTGACAGTTGACATGGGTTGCCATTCGTGGGTTGCCATGTTGGCTGGGTTACAAAATGGTGCATTTATATATATCGCCTTTATTCAAGGCGCTTTACAGAGATTGTGCATTATTACATTCACACATCGATGCCGGAGGAAACCATGCAAGGCACCAACCTGCTCATCGGGAGTAATTAGGGGTTCACTAGTGTCTAACTCTGGGGGAGCCCACAGGGATCCAACTATATAACTGAGTAATTAGGGGTTCACTAGTGTCTTGCTCTGCAAGGACACTTGGACACTAACTCTGGGGGAGCCCTCAGGGATCCAACTGGGAACCTTATTGCGGTTCTCCATGCACTTATTTGAGCCAGAAAACCCTGCAGGCAGACCACAGAAAATCTACTGCATGGTAAAAGTTCAGGGTTTTTTTGGGGGTGCAATTGAGCTCAGAAAACCTAATAAAAAAATAACAATTATAAAAACGTTTTTTTTTAATGTCACGAACGAAAGAGACAGTGGTTAATAATACAAAGGATGATGCAACCGAAAACCCCAAAAGTATTGTTAGCACTTCACATAAAGCCCCAACAGGCACCAAAGCCCACAAAATGCTATACATGTACATGTCTGGTCAGTCTACTAATCAGTGTGCATACAGTTACTGTCTGCATGGGCTGTACAGTATTATGTGCCAATTAACTCAATATACTGTAATTTAGTGACAACCTATCCAGAGTTTTGCTTTGTTAGAGTCAGATCTTTTGCGCGGCTCTCGCCGTTTCATTTGATTTTTAATTGCTGACAAAGGGAATGGAATTACAATGTTTCAGTTTACTGTAGAAGCTAGGCAAAAAAATAATAATAATAAAAGGGAAATTAAAGGTTGCGTAAGTGATGTGTTTTTCTTTATTTTCTCTTAAAGCTACAATCCGTAAGTTGTATGACCTGTAACCAGGGACTTGAACACCATGTGAGAGATGAAACTGTTGAGCTATGACATAAATTGCTTTATTTGAATAGCTTTTACTCCACTGTAGTGGAGTAAAAGTACAATATTTGCAGCTGAGATTAAATGTGGTGGAGTAGTTAAAGTTGGTACGTCAAAATTGTAAGTGTACTTTCCACCACTGACCACAGGTTAGACATTTCTAGAAGAGCAGGTAGACCACGTATAGTCTGGTCATAGACCAGTCCCCGCACCCACAACCTGCTTTTGCCGCAGTTTCCATATACAAGGAAACCGGGCCAGAGCTGGAGAGACAGGGTTAGTTTATTGAACCTTTATTGAGAAAAGGATATCCCCTGTGAGATGTAACATCTCGTTTTCGAGGGGGTCCTTCAACATCAACAGCAAATATAGAACAATACAACAAATGCATTCATGCATACATAATCAAGGACCAAACAAACAACAAAGCTCTCCTAAAACTAGCCGCTCCCACCACACCTAATCACCCGCAACATAGTATCAATAAATCAATATATTAATGTAATGATGTAAAGATGAAAAGATGATGAACAAAAACCATAAACCAAAAACCATAACAGACATGCAAGTTGAAAAAGTACTCTGTAGCAGTCATTGTTATCAGAATATAGAGCTATCCCTAATTTGAGCAAAAAACACACCACTTAAAGGGACACTTCACCCTTTTTGCAAAAAGATATATGTTAATGACGTTTAGAAGCTTTAGATCACTTTCCTGGGGGTATTTGTGTGTGTAATATGTGGTTTTAGATATTTTAGATTGTAGCAGTGAGCCTGTTGTCTCTGCTGTCATGGACACTGGTCTCACTACCTTCCTGGACTACAATTCCCATAATTCTTTGGTGCACTGCTCCTCCTTGTTGATAGGGGGGAGAGCTGTCTTACTGAGACAACATGTAGTCCAGGAAGGAAGTGAGCCCAGTGTCCATGACATCAGAGACAACAGGCTCACTGCTACAATCTAAAATATCTAAAACCACATATTACACACATAAAGACCCCCAGGAAAGTGTTCTAAAGCTCCTAAACGTCATTAACATATATTCTTTTGCAAAAAGGGTGAAGTGTCCCTTTAATCCTTGTTTAACATCCGTGTATAAAGTACTTGACTAGAGTCGGGTTCTGTACTAGGTCCACTAGCACTTATAAGCTCACAATGTGTCACAATCTATAAGCATAGCTCACACAATGTGAGCTCATACTGTGTAAATCAACTACTTTCGGTGAAGGTTCTCCCCCGGAATAGGGAGGCTAGCTATAAGGGGTTCAAGTTGTAAAGTTGATGAGGTATCTATAATGCGCGCAAACATGAGGTAACTAACCATGTTGTCATAGTCATGACATCAGAACATGCCGATGTTAAAACCAGACCATCATCATCATCATCATCACCAACAATCATTTCCACTTATACGTCCTCGTCACCGTTCCCTTCATCTGGGGAACATTGCTGGGGTTTCTTTTTTTTTGTTTTTACGGCAGTGCTGGACATGAACCTGGGGGCCGCATGTTAGTCACGCTTTCAGGAAAGCCCACATCAGCCCAGAGGCTGACATGTGTGGAAAGTGTGAGTATCTGGACTGCCTCTCTGGGTTCACAGTGGTGGTACGGGCCACCGGAGAGAGAGGTTTTTTTTTGGGCCCTGATTAAAACCACAGCAATCTAGTAGCTTCTACCCGCACGACATGCATGTGCGCGCACACACACACAAACGTACGTACGTTTGTAGTATAGTTTAGCTGGTTTTAAAGAAACAACGGAACAGCTTCGAACTCTAAAAGTATGCAGTACGCAGGCAGGCAAGCAGACACAGTACATAAAATATACAGATTAACTGGATGATTGTTTTGCTTCCAAACGTCCAAAGATGTTTTCGAAACTCACTTCAACGTACCGTTATGTCAGTGAAAGGCTTATACGGCTATACAAATCTCACTGCATGTGTAAAAACTGAGGGCTTAATGTGCTGTACTGTACACTCTGTTACAAGAAACCACCACATTTTATTGGTATGAGACTGGAAAGGTCCACGTGGAATGGTAATGGTATATGATGTGATGCTGAAGTTATACAAGGGAATCACGTAGCCTTGATTTGTATCGCCATTCATCAATGAGACATTTATAGTGGTGAAAGAAGTACTCCCATTTCTGTATACTTGAGTAAAAGTAGCAATAGACACAATGTAGAAATACTACAAGTAAAAGCACTGTATTCATATACTTAAAGGACCACTTTGCCACTATTCAACCATGTCTGTGTGTGTTTTTGAGTGGTGCAACCACTCCAAAGAACAGCAATGTCTGTACGTATGTCCACGTACCTGTCCCTATGCCTGTCCGTCCCTATGTTTAGAGTACCAGTAGGGGCAAAAGTGGTGCTGTTGTGCTAGAAAGAGAGAGAGAGATATAGTGTTGCACTGTTGCCTGCTAATTAGAGAGAGAGAGATGTCTGCTAAATGCTAATTCCCCCACACGGTCAGTCGGTCACTAACTGTCATTTTTCGACTGTTTCGGGCGGGGCGGCTCGCCCAATCCGGGCTGGCACACTGGGCACGTTCCTGCTGGAAATTCCGGGGACCCCCCCACACGGAGTTGCATCACTCAGTTCACACGGGTGTGACTTTTCATATTCGATCCCGATTGTGTCATTTCGAACACTGCTGCCCCGGCATACTGGACCTGGCGGAGGGAGACCCGTTCTCCGTGTTATTTCTGTTGACGTTTTGTCACTGCAGTCAGTCCCACTTGTTTGTGAGTGCTCCAGAGTCCAGACCATACTGCCAGCTGAGCTCGCATAACGTCTTCAGACCAGGACGTTAAGTGTAAGATCTGCACGATATCATATAATCTCCCACCATGTAACGTTACAGCGCGTAAGAGAAAACCAATCTGGGCAGTTCCCCTTATTGGGTTGAACCTTCTTGCAGCAAGTACGACGTCTTGGAAGTTAATATCCACAGTGTCTGTAGCCGCCAACTATGTACAGTACAGTACAGTACAGTACAACTCTCCATTGTGTGGCGATTTGCATATAGCCGTTCTTATCTGTACATATATGTCTCTCTTAAGTGGCACTGAATTCTGATGCTTTCCAGTCAAATACATATCTAATGCTAACATCAAGATAACTGTAATTTGATGACTTATGGAACCACACAACTGACTTTACCAGGTCCTATCGACAGCTCCGACTGAGACGTATGATGTCATTTGGGGGTCTTGTGGTGTGTTTAAAATGTATATGAGGTCTCTCTCTCTCTCTGCGGTTTACACTACTTCTTTTCTCTCTTAAAATTGTACACCCATCATGCAACAAATCATATATATATATATATATACGACCTATGGAAAAAATGACAATTTACAATGATGACGTCTGTGGTTCTGGTTGTCCAGAAACACCTGTCTGACTGAAACAAAAGTCTCTGGCCGTGGGTGCATATCTTTGGTCCAGTCCGACACGACACCCTACCCCAAAAACTAACCTAACCTAACCTAACCTACTCCAAACACTAACCTTACCTAACCTAACCTATCCCCAACACTAACCTAACCGTAACCACACAACACCCTACCCCAAACCCTAACCTAACCTAACCTACCCCAAACACTAACCTAACATAACCTACCCCAAACACTAACCTAACCGTAACCACACGCGGAAGCCACGGGTGAGTCTAAACCGTCCACGCATATCGGACAATTACCCAATTGATTGCCATGTATGTATGTATTATGTGTATCTTACAGTAACAGTAACATGATGGTGTACAGTAGATTATAGGAATGTAAAGTATAGCAAACAGTACAATTAGTCTAAAAAAAAATTCCGACTAATCTCATAATAAATTGCATCAACTGATTTCTTTTTTAAAATCCCATCCTGGTTTTTACTTTTTCCGTCTTTTAATTTTGTATTCTTTATTTTCACAGGGTCACTTTTGGATGGATGGAAGGGTGATCTCATAGGTTCTTTGGACCGCGACCACCTTAATTCTCAGTAAGTCTCATATGCCGCATGCTGTTTTTGGCTGCTTCGGAAGCATGTCTTCTGGTGCCGCTTGGCTCTTTGAGGAAAACGTTTCACTAATGCTGCTACAAGTCCACAGAATCCAACATCCACGGGGTGCATGGGAGCTTCCCAGACCCATCGCTCAGTCCAGTGTATCGTATCAACAGTGGTGGGAAAAGTATACTCTAGTTTTCTGAAAAAGCTATGTTTCTATGTCAGTCGTTCTTCGTTTTTTCAAAAATAGCAGACCTACAAGCTCATAGTGCGCCATTCGGTGGCGCGCTATGAGGTTGTAGATCTGCTATTTTTCAATAGCTAAAGCATAACATAATGCTAACACCTAAAGGTGTTCCCGCCCAAAATGGGTTAAAGTACCAAAAGTAGAAAGTATAGTCAAATGTCAATAGTCATTAGGCAGAGTGCCCCATTTCAGAGTTTTCAAATGTGTCAAATGTTTAAAACAATCTTTTTGAAAATAGCAGATCTACAAGCTGAAATGTACATATATAGCAAGTGGTTATTGGATGTTTTGTAATGATAATTTAAATCTACAAAGTAACCAGTGACTAAAGTTGTCAAATAAATGTAGTGGATTAAAAGACAATATTTATTTAGAAGTACAATATTTGCCTCTGAGATGTATAATGGAGTAGTCTGTAGAAGTAATAGTATTGGCAATTGGAAGTAAAGTGCAAATACCTCAAAATTGTACATTAGTACAGCACTTGTACTTAGTTACTTTCCACCACTGACACATTCACAGCATCCGACAGACAGACATCCAGCGGGTGTTTCCAGATTCATGGCTGAGAGTCCAGTGTATCAGATCAAGCTTTCTTCTTTTCTCCTGTCATATGCCTCATCTACTGCATGTTCCCATGGAACCATAATAACCCTAATCTAGAACAAATAAATGCTCTACTGAAAGCTGGACTACGATAGCAGGTCAGGTGTTAGGTTAGCCTTATTACCGACTACTCCTGGCGGGGCTGTGGGTTCTCTGTCCTCTCCGTTCACACTTCACATCTGCCGATCGATCCCTGGACTTTTCCTATAACTGTAACCTGGACACCATACTGTAACTGTTCTTTTTGTGTGCGTGTGTTTTTCCTTTTGCTTACTTGTTATCAGAGACTTAAATCAGCCACTACGTAACTCTCCTGGCGCATGCCATGGTGGAGCACCGTTTCCATTTAGCTGCGTAATAGTCTCAACTTGATTAAGGTGTCATACGGGCTAATACACAACAAGAGTCTTGACGTCGTCAGCCCCCCTCCCCCCCCCCAAAAAATAGGCCCCGCACTTTTTACGTCTTGGCGGCGCCTGTCCCAAAGGAAACATCAAATTTCTCTTTTTTGGGTAAAAAACGTTGGACCCCACAGATCTAAATCACATTCTTACAATGTGTGATCAAGTAAACAAATCAACCGTCAAGTGACCACAACACATATCTGCCGCATAATAGTTCATGAGTTTGAGTCATAAACTATAGCGTCTATTGAAAAAGGCTGACAAGAAGGGATCCAAGGAGAGAGGAGTGCTATAGGGGTGAGGTGAAGAGGTGAGTCTTCAGAAGGGATCCAAGGAGAGAGGAGTGCTATAGGGGTGAGGTGAAGAGGTGAGTCTTCAGAAGGGATCCAAGGAGAGAGGAGTGCTATAGGGGTGAGGTGAAGAGGTGAGTCTTCAGAAGAGGAGTGCTATAGGGGTGAGGTGAAGAGGTGAGTCTTCAGAAGGGATCCAAGGAGAGAGGAGTGCTATAGGGGTGAGGTGAAGAGGTGAGTCTTCAGAAGGGATCCAAGGAGAGAGGAGTGCTATAGGGGTGAGGTGAAGAGGTGAGTCTTCAGAAGGGATCCAAGGAGAGAGGAGTGCTATAGGGGTGAGGTGAAGAGGTGAGTCTTCAGAAGAAGGGATCCAAGGAGAGAGGAGTGCTATAGGGGTGAGGTGAAGAGGTGAGTCTTCAGAAGATTGGGGAGCGAGTCTGCAGTTGACGGCAACGGTGTTGTTTATTCCACAATTTGGAGCCCCAATTCCTTTCTTACGCTAGACTGAAGGAACTGAAAGACCCCTGCATCCATCTGTGAGCCCTAGCATACATTTCAAGAGGTCACCACATACTGTACAATGTTACAGCCAATGCATATATTTGTCCTGCATCATGACAGGGTAAAGGGTTTGACCAGATCTTTCACCAAGTGATAAAAAATAAATCAAATGCCAAGACTATGTGGTACTGAATCCAAATACAAATTGCATACAAAATAAATAATACATTATTATAATCCTTGTAATTTGCTACCAGTCCAATGTACCAATATACTGTTTTTATTCCAAACAGCTGCACCTGTCTGCATGAACAGAAAAGGGTCCAATTTGGTTTAGAATAGCTTCCAGAGAACAAATCATGCCTTGAGAAATGGAATATATATAGCCTATTTCTTTTGTATTGTAATGTAATCCTCGGCGAAACACTTTCAATGAGTAAAATAAAGTAGCAGATCTAGCGCAGTGTGTCTGTCCTGAGCCTGTAGATATTAGTCATACGACTACAGGGATTGCAATGTGGAAACCACCCATGGGTAGTTGGGTACACACATACATTACTACTAAGAGCAGGGCCTAATAAAGCAAGACATCCCGTTTAACTTTTGAGCCATACAAAACATTGAATGTATTGAATTTCAGTTCAACTTTAGAGCCATGATCTCTCTCTAGGTCGTCCTCAGACCAACCTTTCCATGGTCGCCACCAGTCCATCCCGGTTCTCCATACATCCGGCCAGCTCCTGCATCTTTCTTGAGTACATCCACATAAAAAGGATGTTAGTATGGGACTTCCTTGTGACCGGTGCCCATGTGCCATGCAAAACAATGAATTCATAGGATGTGATCCATACATGCAAGACTCGAAGGTGGCGTAGGCAAAGCTTTGCCAGCAGCTGTGTGTGTGTGTGTGTGTGTGTGTGTGTGTGTGTAATAGCTGAGATGCGGTGTAGGAGGATGCCATATTGAAATGGACCATCTTGTTATGAGAATGAGCAGGTGTGTAAACGGCTGTATTCAGGGGCACGGTGGCCCAGTCGGTAGCATTGACAGCTCGAAGGTCCCGGGTTTGATGGGTGCTGGGGTCGTGTTCTCTCCTCCGCGTCATCAGAGCCCATACCCTATAGGTTGGGGTTTGATGGGTGCTGGGGTCGTGTTCTCTCCTCCGCGTCATCAGCGCCCATACCCTATAGGTTGGGGTTTGATGGGTGCTGGGGTCGTGTTCTCTCCTCCGCGTCATCAGCGCCCATACCCTATAGGTTGGGGTTTGATGGGTGCTGGGGTCGTGTTCTCTCCTCCGCGTCATCAGAGCCCATACCCTATAGGTTGGGGTTTGATGGGTGCTGGGGTCGTGTTCTCTCCTCCGCGTCATCAGCGCCCATACCCTATAGGTTGGGGTTTGATGGGTGCTGGGGTCGTGTTCTCTCCTCCGCGTCATCAGAGCCCATACCCTATAGGTTGGGGTTTGATGGGTGCTGGGGTCGTGTTCTCTCCTCCGCGTCATCAGCGCCCATACCCTATAGGTTGGGGTTTGATGGGTGCTGGGGTCGTGTTCTCTCCTCCGCGTCATCAGCGCCCATACCCTATAGGTTGGGGTTTGATGGGTGCTGGGGTCGTGTTCTCTCCTCCGCGTCATCAGCGCCCATACCCTATAGGTTGGGGTTTGATGGGTGCTGGGGTCGTGTTCTCTCCTCCGCGTCATCAGCGCCCATACCCTATAGGTTGGGGTTTGATGGGTGCTGGGGTCGTGTTCTCTCCTCCGCGTCATCAGAGCCCATACCCTATAGGTTGGGGTTTGATGGGTGCTGGGGTCGTGTTCTCTCCTCCGCGTCATCAGCGCCCATACCCTATAGGTTGGGGTTTGATGGGTGCTGGGGTCGTGTTCTCTCCTCCGCGTCATCAGAGCCCATACCCTATAGGTTGGGGTTTGATGGGTGCTGGGGTCGTGTTCTCTCCTCCGCGTCATCAGCGCCCATACCCTATAGGTTGGGGTTTGATGGGTGCTGGGGTCGTGTTCTCTCCTCCGCGTCATCAGAGCCCATACCCTATAGGTTGGGGTTTGATGGGTGCTGGGGTCGTGTTCTCTCCTCCGCGTCATCAGCGCCCATACCCTATAGGTTGGGGTTTGATGGGTGCTGGGGTCGTGTTCTCTCCTCCGCGTCATCAGAGCCCATACCCTATAGGTTGGGGTTTGATGGGTGCTGGGGTCGTGTTCTCTCCTCCGCGTCATCAGAGCCCATACCCTATAGGTTGGGGTCGTGTTCTCTCCTCCGCGTCATCAGAGCCCATACCCTATAGGTCGGGGTCGTGTTCTCTCCTCCGCGTCATCAGAGCCCATACCCTATAGGTTGGGGTTGGCGAAAGGGCCTTTCTGTGTGGACTCAGTTTGCATGTTCTCCCCGTGTCCCCTAGGGTAGCTACCCTCACAAAAACATGCAGTAATCCTGGTCTCTATACTGCCTCTCCCTGGTCAGCCTGATGGAACTGGGAAAGGAACTGGTTGGAATAACGTGTTCCTTTCACGCGATACGTCCTACCGGGGAACCCCCCCCCCTGTCAGGTGATAAGAAGCAGCCCGCTCACCCCTCTCTCTCTCTCATACATTGGAAGGAAGGAAGCATGAGCTCAGTTTGGGGCTCTCCCCAGATTGGCAGAGGCAGACTAAGCACCAAGGATTACAGAGAGAGAGAGAGAGGAGTGGGCACAGATGTATTTAGGGTGAACTGTCCTCAGCCTAAACCATATCCCTCATTGGGTGTCTACATAAACAAAGGCCCAGCTATATTTAAGTTTTGTTGACACGGGACACACTTTGTCAGATTCTTTATTTTACTGTCCCTCTCTTTCATTTTAGAACATAGTAACATACACTACCCAAACACACACACACACACACACACATGCGCGCGCACATGCACACACACACGAGACCTTAGTTGGCACCATCGCGCACAGAAATTATTGGTGTAATTTAAACGCCATTAGATCTGAAAGCACGTGCAGGCAGACAGAGATGCACAGTAAAAATCCTGAGAGAAAATGATGTGCTAATACATTTAGCGTACACGTGTACACTACCGCAAGGGCGCCTGTGTATCATTAGCACTGGAATTCATCTTTCTACCCCAACTGTGGCGTTGTCTGACTCACATTCTGTCCTTGTCCACGTTTTTGTTTGACAAGCCTTTCAGCTGTGTGCGCACGTAGCCAAATGTTTCCCCTCCACCGCCTCTCTGCTTTTAGAATATGAATGTTCGATGGGATTATTGTCGTCCCACGACCTGTAGCTCAGCTGCTGCGTGCGGAATGATTAAACCACTTCAAACGTACAGGGTTTGTTTAATCGGGGTCCCCCAGGGGTCTCTACATATAGAGTCCCGCCCCCTTTCATGACGACGTCGCCAGGCCCAGGAAATGAATCCCAATTATGCATTTTTCCCCATAGGCATTTCAAAACGTAAGACCTTTTAAGCGTCGTACGAAGCCAACTCTTGTCGTGACAAATCATGACAACACACACAATATTTTGGACCAAACAAATAATTACAAAGAAGAAAAACAACAAAAAAAGTGTTTTTTTTCTAAATTTTTGTTTGGCCCGAGTTTGTTGTCTTGATTTGTCACGACAAGAGTTGGCTTTGTCCGCGGCGTAAACGTCTTTAAATGAATACTTTCTGGAAAGTCTACGAGGAAAACAGGGATTTATTTTCCGGGTCACTCGAGGGGGCGGGACTGCGACACTCTATAGGCTGCCACAACATGGTCTCGTCCTTTAACCCATTCTGACCTGAGATCAGATTCATACGACGTTTCCACTGGACACACACTGGTCTGATTTTAAAATGCCCATTTAGGCCCGAAGTCGAAATGTAAAAAAAAAAGAAGTCTTGTAAAATCATGTATATATACCGGTATGTATAATAAGCCACGACCCCCATCTGAAAATATGTTGTTCCAGAAACCCCTCAGTAGCAAAGATTTGAGTTAAAAAAACGTTCGCTCTGAAAGAATATGCATTCAAAGATTTGCGCCACATTTTCCAGATTAAAAAAAAATAGCAGATCAAGAAGCTCGTACTAAAAGTCGTGAAAATGTGTGCAATTCGTCCTTGCTTCTGGGGCGGTCGGTGGAACAAAATATGTTCAGTTGGGGTCGGCGGCCAAATACATATAATTTCTGAGGTCCTTGACATGAAATGTGAAGTTTGAGAACCACTGACAGAGAAACCGTCAGGATTTAGAAGACATTTGTAGAATCTGGTCTCAGTCCTAAATGGGTTAACATCCACCTATATTGACAAGCCCAAAACAGGGACACGCCAGGTTGAAAGTGGCTAAAAGACGAACGCCTGCACGCAACCAAGACTATTAACGGCAAGATGGGCCTAATAACGTACAGTTACAACGTCGAATCCTCACAGTGTGTCGTCAATCAATCCAGCTGTGAGGTCAAAACCATTACAGTTCATTCACCCTCATGGTGATGATTTAATGGGGTGACATGACATCATAGGCTGCACCTGGGCGAGCGAGCCCCTCTCTCCGTTGTTACCACGACAACGTGCCAAACATGTCTCCGAGGGAAACCCCGAACATCAGCGATAATATGTGACTAACATATAGAGGATGACTGCGTGACTGGCTGCCACAGCTGGGTGCCAGACCGCCCGTATACTCAATGATTTTACTTATACCGTAAGTTAAAAGTATCAATACGGTAATGTAGACATACTCCATTACAAGTAAATGGCCGGAATTCAAAACTTACTTGAGTAAAAGTAAAAAAATAGTATTGGTATGATGTACTTAAAGCTGCTATAAGAAATAATATGTCAACATTTTAATGAATTTTCTTCTTTTTTTTGTTGGTATTCAGACAGCTAGCAATGAGTAGCTCCCAAAAAATGTAGTCTCTGACACATATAGGGGCCACAATCTGCATTCAAAGATGTTCCTAGAAGCTTTGTCCTAAAACCCGGTCGCAATGACCAACCAATCAGGAAGTAGAAGATGTGTGAAAGACGATTGCTACACACATATAGAGCTATTCAACACTTATTTGAACAAATAAGAACAAAAAGGAAAACCACTCAAACGACCTTTAACGTACAAAAATAGCATACGATGACAATCTGCATTTTGTGAGGATTGTGAGGAACAAATTGTGTAAGTGAAAAAGCCAGTGGCCAATAACTGTTGAAAAGTAGAAAAAGGATCAGAAGCAATTCATTGGAATGCTTGTCCGAACCTGATGCAGTGCACAGCGCTACAACTAAATATTCCCTGCAAAGGGTGTGGTGGTGGACCAGACCACTGGAAGATTAATAATAATCCAATTAAATTAATCACAGACTAATGAGAAAAGCAGATAACTACCGATCGCCGTTCTGACATGATCTCATGAGGGAGGGAGGGAGAGAGAGAGAGAGAGAGAGAGAGAGAGAGGGAGAGAGAGATGTTGGCAGATAGATGAACTCAAAGAAGGTGGAGCACATTGTTGGAAAAGGAGGACGGGCCTGTTGACATGGCTCCACCCCCTTCCTCCTCTGAGCCCTCCCCTTGACATTGCTCAGCCCCCCCCCCCCCCCCCCCCCCCATTGCAGAGACACACAGATAAGGTTTTCCTATAGAGCTTTTCCACCACAGACGCAGCCTATCATGTAATAGTAGAAACATATGCGGCGCTCGCGCTCTCTCTCTCTCTCTCTCTCTCTCTCGCTGCTGTGCTGACATAATGCGTGTGCGAGGCCTGCCGGGTCCACAGGGAGGGTGGGGGAAAGATGGTGCACAGAAAAATACTATTAATTCCTCTCATTATTCCCTTCTTTTTGTTTTGTTTCCCCCCCCCCCCCCCTCCCACCTTCCTGTTGTTTACCTTGTCGTGCATCGAACAACCGCAATTCTTCCGTTGCTTTTTGATTGGGGTGTGTGTAGAGTATAGAGTCCTTCCTCGCCTTGCAGTTTGAACAGTAGTGTGCTACAGTAGTATTTAATGTAACTTGGCCAGCCCAGCTCATTCTGTTTTCCTCACATTGTATTCTCTCTCCCTCTCCCAGGAACTCATGATTTGTTCGTTAAAGTTTCATTCTGCCTGTTATTAAGAAGAGGTCCTTCTTCGCTCTCTCTCTCTCGCCTTCTCTTCTCGCACTCACTCACCTTTCCTCCCACCCCCCCCACATCTCTCCCTCTCTGCGTTGCGTTTCGCTCCATTGTAGAGTGTGTTAGAACAAGTCCTAGGGAGACTCGGGAGATGTTTTTTGAAAAAGTTGAACAAAAGTCCCTGACAGCTGCACATTTGTCTTGGCGTCCACTTTTGAGCAAATTCCATCCCACCCTCCCCTCTCTGTATCACTCACATTCTCACACCAGCTAAACTCCCCCCTTTTTTCCCTGTTTCCATCAGTTTTTCCTCTCGCCTCATGCACAGCGCTCCCTCCCTCCCTCCTCGTCGGTTTCTCTCCTCTCTTGACTCCTGTCAGTTTACTACAACCCTTCACCCATCCCCTCTCAGAGGTCTCTATACTACAACCCTTCACCCATCCCCTCTCAGAGGTCTCTATACTACAACCCTTCACCCATCCCCTCTCAGAGGTCTCTATACTACAACCCTTCACCCATCCCCTCTCAGAGGTCTCTCTCAAGTGCTGGAAAGCAACTTGAAGACTAAAAAATTGCACTTGAAGAAGTGCAATTTTTGAGTTGACTTATTTTCTGTACTTTACTGTAGTTTATACCTCTACTCTATACTACATTCTCCATTACTCTACACTACAATTGAAACCTTTTGGTTGAGAATTACTTGGCAGGTTTAGATTGTATGTACAATACATACATTAATCCAATTAACCGCTATTTTATACTTCGGGTATATATTAAATCGATAAAGTTTGAGACAAAGTACTTTTGAAAAATGGAGAAGTTGTGAATACAGTTTCTACTTTCTACATCGCGGTATTGCTACTTTAAAAAAAATCTCTCTCTCTCTCTCTCTCTCTCTCTCTCTCTCTCTCTCTCTCTCTCTCTGTGTGGGTCTGCTAGCTTCCAGTCCTTGCATGGAGAACAGATTTGGTTATTTATGACGACTACATTCCTGTGTTCCAGTATCCCTAATGTCAAGAATGATCTGAGCTATTCAGTAGAGGGGGGAGAGTATGAATCGGTGTGTGTGTGTGTGTGTGTGTGTGTGTGCTATGCCGTGGCAGACAGACAGAGACTGAGAGTCAGACAGACGTAGAGATTCTAAATGAGTCTAGCATCAAACCATTACCATGGCAGCCAAGTTGAAGGCCATTCAGTCAACGCTATCTATGTCCAACACAACTTGGAACTCCTCATAGGACGGCTGATTCCCTTCCTTCCAGGGTTTGCATCGCGAGTCTAAGGGCGCTTTCACACCGGACATGTTTGGTTCGTTTAAAACGAACCATGGTCCGCTTACCCCTTTGGTTCGGTTGGTGTGAACATGCATCCGAACTCTGGTGCGGATCAAAGAAACGAACCATGGTCCGCTATAAAAGGCCGGACTCGGTTCGCTTCCAAACGAACCACGGTGCGGTTCGTTACTGGTGTGAATGCATTCAGACTTTATAGAGGACCAAATACAGTACGATAGCCAAAATAGCTGTCGGGCTTCGGCAGTTGTGAGGCTGCATTAATAATTAGTTATAAAAGCATGTATTTTTTACGGGGATCATCATATGACAGCTGACAGTCTGATTTTATTTTAATAGTAGACGCATGTCGAGGCGCAGCGCAAATGTAATGGCAGCGTACGAGGTTCACATGCGCAAAAATAACAGATGTATAATTATCGACACGGAATGGTGTAGCCTACGGTATGGTACACGATGTAAGCTTGAGGGGGAGAGACCCATATATTTATATGGGAGAGACGCAGAGACAGAGAATTTGAAATATTTAAAATCATCCATGTCGCGCACGGCCGCACATATAGAGAAAAAGCCAATGTTAAATAAGCTATACACAGGTGGTCCCAAATGATTCATTGATTGCATCACTATAGCAAAAGACGTAAAACTAGGTCAACTCAATTAGCTGCAGCGGAGCTGTTCTGACTTGAAGCTCAATAACCTACTAACTGACCACCTTCAAGTTTAAACCATAAGATGACATGGAAATGCCCGCCGATTTGATGCGCAGAAATAACATATATCTAATCGGGTCAAGGTGCACACATGGAAGAAAAGTCATTTTTATCGGGGATACCTTGGAGGCTGTACGTCTCCGTGAATTGTATGCATCAGCAGCAAGCACATTATTGTTCAAAACTGCTCCTGTTCATCTGTTGCTCTTATTTGGCTAATAAAATAATTAATAAGAATGAATGCAATAGCAAGTTGTTGCTGTCATGTTGCTGTTCTCTTCTCTCTCTGTGTGACTGAAGGTTGCCCCAAAATTGTAGACAGTGATTTCCCCTCATGTTCTTTTCCCCTCATTATTTGGTTCGCTTAACATGTCCACGTGTCATTTGTTTACATATTTGGTACGCTTTACAAAGTCCAGTGTGAACACCAAACGGACCAAAATCAAAATGCAAATATTTGGTCCTTGGTCCTTGATCCGGACCTTCTAAGCGAACTTTGGGTGTGAAAGCGCCCTAAGTCTGCAACGTGCTGTATGTAAGATTGTAGATCGGCTATTTTCGTTCGAAGAGGTTTGGTGAACATAAAAAGAGCAGACCAAGTACCAGAGCCAAAGGTCAAGTTAAGAAAGTATTGAGGGAGTATTGAAGTCATTAAATGTCTACACCAATATTCAGTTTGTGTGCGTGTGTGTGGGGGGGAGGGGGGGGGGGGCTAGATGACGCCCTATACTCAGCTGTATGTGAGTGGGGGCGAGGGGGGTGTAGAAGACCCCTACTCAGCTGTATGTGAGTGGGGGCGAGGGGGGTGTAGAAGACCCCTACTCAGCTGCATGTGAGTGGGGGCGAGGGGTGTAGAAGACCCCTACTCAGCTGTATGTGAGTGGGGTGGCGAGGGGGGTGTAGAAGACCCCTACTCAGCTGCATGTGAGTGGGGGCGAGGGGTGTAGAAGACCCCTATACTCAGCTGTATGTGAGTGGGGGTGAGGGGGGGTAGAAGACCCCTATACTCAGCTGTATGTGAGTGGGGGCGAGGGGGGGTAGAAGACCCCTATACTCAGCTGTATGTGAGTGGGGGCGAGGGGGGGTAGAAGACCCCTACTCAGCTGTATGTGAGTGGGGGCGAGGGGGGGTAGAAGACCCCTATACTCAGCTGTATGTGAGTGGGGGCGAGGGGGGGTAGAAGACCCCTACTCAGCTGTATGTGAGTGGGGGCGAGGGGGGGTAGAAGACCCCTACTCAGCTGTATGTGAGTGGGGGCGAGGGGGGGTAGAAGACCCCTACTCAGCTGTATGTGAGTGGGGGCGAGGGGGGGTAGAAGACCCCTATACTCAGCTGTATGTGAGTGGGGGCGAGGGGGGGTAGAAGACCCCTACTCAGCTGTATGTGAGTGGGGGCGAGGGGGGGTAGAAGACCCCTACTCAGCTGTATGTGAGTGGGGGCGAGGGGGGGTAGAAGACCCCTACTCAGCTGTATGTGAGTGGGGGCTGCAGGACGAGGGGTTGTAGACTGGAGAGAGTGAAGGGAGGGAGGATCAGAGGTCTCTGGGATGAGAAGCAGACTTGAGGGGAGGATGGCCAGAAGAGAGCCCTTCCCTCCTTCACGGGGGGGGGGGGGAATGTAAACATCACAGTAACTACCAGCGCTATTTTCTCATGGCAATCCTCTTTAATGAAGACAAATGGCTGTTAATCATGCACAGTATACTAATTGACATTGACTTAATGTAATACAGAAGGCTATCCATCACGTTGTGTTGCCATGTGTGGGCAACAACAGAATGTTTACATTTCAATTCAATTCAATTCAAAGGGTCTTTCTTTCTTGGCAGGAGAATTAAAACACAACAGTACATACTGTACTTTGGAGGAGTCATTTATCACACAAACGTAGGAATCATCTAATCAAAAGCAGTCTACTATTTTTAAACTAATTGTTCCATTTAAACGTGTGTTTAACGAGTGTCGATGTTTAAATAGTAGTTATGGCATCGCTTCCAGCCAGGGACGTCTAGAACAGTGGTTCCCAAAGTGGGGTATGGGGACCCCCAGGGGTCCTTGAGGGAGTTCCAGGGGGTCCCCAGCTAAATGATAGTTTGGAACCAAATGGACCCTAACGGGTCCCGTTAGGGTCCATTTGTACACTCTCAGAGTTACATCAACATTGATTTTACAATATAAACTGGGGTCTCAAGAGATAAAAATTCCATGAAATGGGGGTCCGTAGACGCCGGTTGTATATCAAACTGAAATGATAATGGTTGAAAAATCACTGCTAGAGCCACAAAAATCTTCGTTTATGGGGGGTCCCTGGCATGGGTACAGGCTTTAGTTCAGACATACTATATCTTGTCAAATGGGTTGTCCGCAGGCTATTGAGTGTCATTTTGGGGGTCCTAGAAGAGGTCTCGTCTGTGATTGTCCGGGACGGTTCAGGGCTAATCTCGCAAACCGCAGCACCGATCAGCGCCAAATGTCTTGTGCACGCTGCCAGCAAGGTCAAGGAAGTTATACTGTACCTCCCTGCATATTTGCCCACATACAGTAGTGCATATTAGTTTACTTTACTTACTGAAATTACGTCATTATGACTGCCAAGTCTATGAACTTTTTAAATGTTTGTTTAGAGCACGTGAAACAAACAGAGTGGCAGCCAAGTCTGTTTGTTTAGAGTACAATGATATTTTTGTTTTTTAACGATATTTTTGGGGCCTTTTCTGCCTTTATTTGATAGTTTACAGTAAGCTGACAGCAAATGGGGGCGGGGGGGGGGAGATGGGGAGTGACACGCAGCAAAGGTCATTGTCAGTCAGTCAGTCAGTCTAGGTACCCAGACCACTATATCTGTAGGTCTGGCCCGGATTGTTTGTTTAAAGGAGTGAGCACCCCTCACATCACGTGAGTGTGATTTTTAAGCTGAAACCTTGACCAAATGTGGAGCCGATGTAATAGTACTACTCACGTCACAGACTGGCCTAGTCTCACGTTGCCAGACTGTTGCCTCTCGCAATTTCCAAACGCTGCCGTCATACAGTCTGGACTCTGGAGCAATGGAAAAGCTACCATGAGTAAAATATAAAGCGGAAGTGGAGCCTCCTTACCCCACTTCCGTTTCGTCTTTACAGTCGACACAAGTTTATCCTAGAAAACATCTAAGAATTTATAGCGTGTTGCTTAGCAGAAAAGGAAATACGAAATGGCAGCTTAATTCCTTACTCGGATTTCGGGGGAGGTGTAGTTCCAGACTATATAATAGCATTCAGAGATTGTGGAACAGTTGTCTGGCTGCTACACACGAGACTACAGACTGGCCACATGCACGTCATCGGAGATCTACAGGAAAAGCCAGGCCGTTATTATTACACCCCTCGTCTCGTTGTTACCGTAGTTTCAGACGGTTTTACGACAACGAGATAACAGAAAGATGTGAGGTGAACGATAAGCACACAGTAAACCCCATGCATTCTGTCATCCTTTTTTTTGTCTTTGGTCAGGAGCGATAATCACATCTCTCTCTCTCTCTCTCTCTCCCTCTCTCTCTCTCCACAGCCCAGGAGAAAACAGAGGAGCCGTGCGTGGTCGGTGCTTCATTATAACGCCTGCTACTTTTAGACCCTGGAATCAAGCGAGCTCCTAAATCACGCTTCTGTGGAGACGGAGATGTGCTATTCCATCTCTGACAATGTTTTAACCCATTCGGTACGGGAGCGCCCTTTTGGTTGTTTTTTTAAAGCATTAGGTTATGCTTTAGCTATCGAAAAATAGCAGATCTACCAGCTCGTAGCGCGGCACTCGGTGCTTGTAGATCTGCGATTATTTTGAAAATCGTGAAAATGTTGCCGCAAATCTTTAAATATATATTCTTTCAGTGCGAACGTTTTCAACTCAAATTTTTGCTTCTGGGGGGGGGGTCCCTGGAACCACATGTTTTCAGATGGCCAGCCAATTACATATAGTTTTGGGGGTCGGCTTGACATGAAAATGTTTGAGGACGACATTGTGTTTTTGTGAAAACTGTCATGACTTAGAAGGCATTATTTTGTGTAGAATGACGTCCTCAGGTCTAAATGTTTTAAAATTGAGGTGGATGGAGGGACGTGGCCTCTGCGACTCGGCTTGTTTTTCTCTTTTGGTAGGTGACATTCAATTTAGGTGTCAGCGACTCAGCGGTGACATGGAATTAAAGTTGACTTATGGACACAATGTGACTTCAGACGCACATTCATGGCGGGTACATTTTGCCGCAGCTTTAAAAAGCAAGACGTGTGAAATTGCATCTCTTCTTCTTACTGTATATGCCATTAATTACCAAGTGAGAAAAAGGACTTACAATTTACCATGTTAAAAGGTGCCAGTCCAGAATTTGTACATGTCCTTATAACCAGGTAATTATGAATTTCCCGCTTGAGAGACCAGATTTCTATCGCTCCATCCAAAAGGCAATCCCACACAGGGACGGCAGGCAGTGGCTCAGGGGGTAGAATGGCCCGGTTGGGAACCACAAAGTTCGCAGTTCGATCCCGGGTTCCCCCAGAGTTAGTGTCCTCAAGTGTCCTTGAGATACTGAACCCCTAAATGCTCCCGATGTGCAGATTGGTGCCTTGAATGGTTTCCTCCACCATCGGTGGGTGAATGGGTTATATGCACAATGTAAAGCGCTTTGGATAAAAGCACTATATGAATGCACCATTTACCACCCTTGGCTATGGGAGATATTGAGCGTATATGAGCTCCTCTAGGATACTAGTTGTCAACCAGTAGGTGAAACGGACACCAGGGTCTTACGGACACAAGGGTCTTACGGTGGGGCTGAAGGGGTTCCATGGTTCCCCAGCAAAATGTAGAATGGTTTAAAAACCGTAGTCTTCGGTATTTGAAAAGAGCAGATATACAGTAAGCTCGCAACGTGTCAAGATGCACCACGCCGTGTGTGTGTAACCACATGAACCCCACCCAGCATTCCTATATTCTGGGGCAGGCATTTGTCAAAAACAGCAGATCTACAAGCTTGCAACGTGTTATTGGGAGCTTGGAATTTGGCCGCGGGTCAACTCAGTATAAGGTTCATGTTTTTACTCAACACAAATCTTGTTTTATTGGGGTCCCTGCAGGCGCAAATACAGTGTATTCTCAGATGGGGGCCTGATTCCGATTAATTCGGGGGTCCTTCATAATGTGAACATGTTTGAGAACCACTGTGCTAGCCAAGCCCAAGGGTTCGTCAGGCTGAGTTGAGCCAGAGAAGTGTGGACCTCTTCCAACTTCACAGAGCTGACCGCAACCACCAGAGAGAGAGAAGAAAAGAGAATGAAAAAAGAGAGAGGATAAAGTAGCATTACTAACTAAATGTTGTATAATTCACCTTCAGAGATTTTAGCATTTCTTATTTGTATGAAATTGCTGACAAGCACTCTGTCTGAGACGTTAAGATTATATTTTTTCAAAATGAACACTCTGCACTCTTCTCAGTGGAAAAACATTTCTGAGTAGGCTAACATTTTTTCCAGTCTTCGCCAAGGGGCCTTTTCTCTTTCTCTTTTCCATTAACAGTGTGTTAACCCTTGAGCTATGGACGTCACAGGCAGCCAGAAACCTCTTCTGTGAAACGAAAGAAAGAGCTATGGTGATAATATCATCATCCCTATAATCGGGCACAGACCTTGTATATCCAAAACGCCTACTTTTTAGGAAACGGGAACCGGTGTTCCCATGGATCCGATGTAGTTATAATAAATAGTCGAGAATAGAAGATATTGGGTTTTTTTTTTTTAAGATTTTTTTTTGGATTTTCTGCCCTTATTGATAGTTTCAAGTGAAGATTGACAGGAAAGAGGGAGAGAAGGGGAGAGACATGCAGCAAAGGTCGTCATGAACGGGACTCGGGCCATCAAGCCTAAATGTGGCATGCGCCTGGACCACTAGGCCACCGGGCGCCCTAGAAGATATTGTTAATAGTGTCCATTGGTCATTGCTTAAAACAATAGGTACACTATATCAACCTGGCGTCCCAATTTGCGGCATTGTCATTATAGGCGGAGACATTAAAGACTATTCAAAACTTTTCAAACTCGAAACAAACCCAGATCTACTGGATCATGTTTATGTTTATTCAACTTTCAGCATGGTCACAGGTTTTAAAAGACAGGTGCCATTAAAAACACTGAATTATTTTGCCGAACACAAATATAAAACTTCAAATCTAAAATGCAATAGCCTATCTAAAAATCCAGAGCTTGTAGCTCGGATATTTTCATGACTTTTGTGAAATCTGGAGACGCATTTAAAACGACAGCCTGACCATAATTATGTGGGTCGACAAGCTTACGACGCATCGCGATGTGATGCGTTGTAAGCTTCATGTCGACCGGCTGTTTTCTGCAAAAGGCACAATAACGGAAAACTGAAAACACACTAGCATAGAGCCCTGAGGGACTCCGCTCAAGTTCAACCATATGCTGCTTAAGGTTTCTGTCCGACAGTGACGATATACCAGATGGTGGTGGCTTATACGCTAAAATGTAAATAAATGATGTAGGCCCATTATTTATTGTGAATTGATCCGTGGACCACCATTTGATGAGCTTTAGCCTCGCAGAATACTTTGTTATTGTTGGCTAAGAGTTTGTCCACAATTCAATACTGTTGGCAAACGTTGATGAAAAATAACAATTATTATACATTCTCTAGTTGTGTAGACTTTTCTTTAATTTAGTAATGCATGATGTTTAACAATAATGTACCTCTTGAGAGCGTACGTATACACGCTCAAGGGTCCAAGAGAAAAAAGAGGAACTAACCCCGTGCTCAACGGAGATAGCGAAACGTGATAATGATAAAAAGGTGTTCACACGGATCAAAGACGGGATCAAGACATAGATAAAAAGAGAGGATCCGATTCCGGGCACACTCAAAATGAGGAACGCCTTTATTAAATAAAAAAAGGCAACTGCCGACATGTTTCGACCTATACAAGGTCTTCATCAGGACAAGAAGCAACTCTCCATCATTTAGCTGCTGGGGGACCACCTGGAACTCCCTCAAGGGCCACCGGCGGTCCCCGGGACCACTGGTTGAAAACCATTGCTGTATAAGGGCTGATTCATACTCCTATTTTAGAGCCGAATAAAAGTCGGTTCGGCTCTGTAGAGCCTGACGTCATTTGAGGTTCGGGGGGGGGGGCGGGTACCGTCCTAAAGTCGGCTCTTCGGTGCTACTGAAAATATCTGACGAGCCGAAATCATTTCGGCACTACAGCGCCATAACTGCAGTAGTTGATCAAGCATCTCACGCTGCATTTCCTTTATTTCATCCATATTTGTGTTCTGTGTGATGTGGGTATAGTGGTGTTATTTTTCCCCACCCCCCTCCTCCCCTCTCTTTCTTAAGTCCTCCCAAACTCGGAGCCTCATGGTCTTTAGCGCTCGCTAATGAGCCTTCAACCTTCAGCTGAGCTTTTTACAACTGGCCATAAAGCTACACACAATGGAACACTGTCGCTGGTGGTTTCTCCCATGGAATGATATGATGTTGACGGAGTAGTCTATTCACGGAGGAGAGAGCAGCGGGGATGGTTTTTCTCAGGAAGTGTACCATGAACTACACGGACGGTCTACTCACTACTACTGGACTATCGGTCGCCGCGTGAGCCCAAGACCACCGAGCGCTGCAATGTGAGATTATTATTTTATTTAATATTTTTATGGGAGGGACAGGAAATGGAGGATAGAGATGGGGGAGTGACATGCAGTAAAGGCCGTCGAGATCGGGAGTCGAACCCGCAGCACACTGCCAGACTGGATTACCAGCCACAGTGACTGAACCGCTGAGCCATTTAGACCCGAGGACGATTCTATACAAATTCTTTCCTTCTAAATCCTGAGAGTTTTCTGAAAAACCCATGTTTCTATGTCAGAGGTTCTCAACCTTTTTCATGTCAAGGACCCCCAGAATTATCTGTATTTGGCCGTGGACTCCCATCTGAAATTATGTAGTTCCAGGGACCCCCTGGAACTACAGAATTGATTTGGGCACATTTTCACGATAAAAAAAGAGCAGATCTACAAGCTCGTAGCTCGCACTCGGTGCCGCGTTATGAGCTTGTAGATCTGCTATTTTTCAATAGCTAAAGTATAACATAATGCTTAAAACACCAAAAAGGGTTCCCGCCCAGAATGGTTTAAACAGTGAAACGACACTTAACAGGGTCATTTTCATGTCTACTCAGGACTTTTTGTGTGGCACCAGACAGTTTTTAAGTTGCTTGATTCAATACTTAGCCTACATAGTCCCCTTCAGAACTTCTAATGAATCCGAATAGAATTGACCATGACCCTCAGAAGTGCTTTAAAGTGAAATTCCCCTGTCCTTTTTTAAGATATCGGTTTGGTAATCTAGGGCTGTACAGGACATGGAAAGTGGCGAGGAGGAGGAGGATGTGCATCAAAGAAAGGTACGCACGGTGGAGACGAGACCGCGGCGCTGTAACAGTCGAGATGACGACACGATGCAGCAGAGTTCCACAGGAAGTTGGGGGAGGGGTGCAGCACAGCGGTGGCGAGAGCAGGTCAGAGAGGGGCAGTGGGCCTGTTTCTGTCATCCACCGTGTGCTAAAGACATTAGAGCCCCTCTCCTCTCATCAATCACCGCTCCAAACAAACACACAGTGTTGGAAGAAAGTACTCACATGTTTTACCTAAGTAAAAGTATCAATACTGTGATGTAGAGTAGACCAGTGGTTCTCAAACTTTCCTTTTCATGTCGAGGACCCCCACTTTGACACTCATTTAGCCCCGCGGACCCCCATTAGAAAATATATGCCAAGGAACTATACGGCTCTAGCAGTGATTCTCAAACATTGTTTGTTTCAAGGACTCCCAGGTTATCTCTGGGACCCCCAATGTATATTAAAGACCCATAAGGGTCTATTAGGTTATCTCTGGGACCCCCAATGTATATTAAAGACCCATAAGGGTCTATTAGGTTATCTCTGGGACCCCCAATGTATATTAAAGACCCATAAGGGTCTATTAGGTTATCTCTGGGACCCCCAATGTATATTACAGACCCATAAGGGTCTATTAGGTTATCTCTGGGACCCCCAATGTATATTACAGACCCATAAGGGTCTATTAGGTTATCTCTGGGACCCCCAATGTATATTACAGACCCATAAGGGTCTATTAGGTTATCTCTGGGACCCCCAATGTATATTAAAGACCCATAACTAAACCAAATCCAAACTATCATTTAGCTGCAGGGGACCCTCTGGAACTCTCTCAAGGACCCCTAGGGGTCCCCAGACCCCACTTTTGGAACCACTGATGTAGATAACACGCTGTTACAAGTAGACGTCCCGTATTAAAAATGTACTCGAGTATAAAAGGTGCAGGAAGTATCGACATCAAAGGTAAAAACCAAAAAGGTCCAAATGGCCGAAATATATATACACAGGGCTGAAGTGATTAGTGTGGTTTGTGATAATAATGAAAATCTACAAAGTACCATAGCATGCACGCATGCACAGTCCATGCACGCACGCACGCACGCACACAGAGTAATTGAAGTCATTGAAGCTGTGTGTCCAGTCAGTGTGCAACTAAAAGGCCTCCCCCTCCGACCCAAAGGGGGAGTGCTGACGTGGATGTTGTGCTTGGACAGACATGCTTTGCTGTTGAGTCATCCCAGGCAGAGTGAGCCATATCCTGGGCAGACTGCAGCCCCTCGCACCCCTCCCTGGTTCTCTCCTGGGTATAACAGGCTCTGCTCCAGCCCCTCGCACCCCTCCCTGGTTCTCTCCTGGGTATAACAGGCTCTGCTCCAGCCCCTCGCACCCCTCCCTGGTTCTCTCCTGGGTATAACAGGCTCTGCTCCAGCCCCTCACACCCCTCCCTGGTTCTCTCCTGGGTATAACAGGCTCTGCTCCGGCCCAGAGGTTCCATCCTGACTTTCTTATTGCGCATGCGCAGCAGATATAGTATATATACACACACACACACACCTCTCGTACGACAAATAGCAGATTTTACACAAAGACATTCCAATGACAAAAAAATAGGGCTGGCCTGCAGGTTGAAAGTGAATTGAAACCACGCTATGATTCTGGGCAACATTGTAGCCTCGGCCGGGAGGCAAACCTGGGACCTATAGTATGTACCTTGCATGACTGAGAGGTCATTTTGACCTATTTTTATAGATTTTGAAGTTTATTATCTTTGCCCATGAAGCTTTCAGAAGGTTCCCCTTCCATGACCATCATCATCCATCATCATTCTATCATCTCAGATTATAATTATTTCTTTACATCTAAAATATTTTCTAAATATGAATTTGAAGCACATGCTACTTCTGTCACAGTTTACTTCAGAAGAGCCTCGGCTGACTGGGGTCAGCTCCACAAACAGGCAGGTAACGTGCGGTCGACTATACGCTGCAGTATAGGTCTGTAACACCCTGGAACGATGGAGGATCCTATTCACACCGCTGCCACCATTGCAGCCTCGGCGGAGAGGCAAACCCAGGAACCTATATATACCAGTCCGCTAAAGAGCCATCAAAGAGCCGTCAAAGTTGCCCACCACTGGCCTATAGAACATGTTTACAATGGTGGACTACTAAACAGACAGGTGATGGGTCCATGGGGGGACATTTCTACTATAGTCAGCCCCTATAGCTGTTTCAGGTGATGGGTCCATGGGGGGACATTTCTACTATAGTCAGCCCCTATAGCTGTTTCAGGTGATGGGTCCATGGGGGGACATTTCTACTATAGTCAGCCCCTATAGCTGTTTCAGGTGATGGGTCCATGGGGGGACATTTCTACTATAGTAAGCTCCATGGGGGGGACATTTCCATGGCAGAGAGAGAGTGACACGATTGCTTCTTTCTGGGGTCATCTTTACCCCCCCCCCGCAGTGGGGGGTTGGCTCCATATGGAACCCGAGAAGCCCCTCCCCCCCCCCCCTCAATGGGGGCCGGAGTGTCACCATTGGGTCGGTGCTTGAGACAGCAGACAGGCAAACAGGTGTGGGTCTGTTCCCTATAAAATGGCTCTAATAGGGGCCAGCGAGACCCCCAAGGGTAGGTCGACACCTACACATGTGTATGTTCAAGTATGATGCATGCGTGCACGCACACACACACACACACACACACACACACACACACACACACACACACGCACCCCCCCCGGACCCCGGTTCACAAAAAGTTGACCTGACTTTAAACTAGAGGGAAAACATGAACATGTACATACAGTATGTTAGTATTATTTTACTCTCTGGTTGCTCTTTCTTGCACTCTTTATTATATCCCTTCGTTTGCTGTGCTTTTGTTGTTTTTGAATGTTATGCTATCTAATAATTATATGCTGCTGCATTGTCTGAAGGAAGCCAAACAAAAATAGGTTTTACTCTCGTGTACCTGTACACAAGATGTAACAATAAAGTACAACCTTGAACCAAATGTTTGTATTGCTATACTGATGAGGTGGACATCGATTATAAAGCCTGAGTTATATAATGTGCACAGATATTATTATGTGATACAATGTCATACCACAGCATGCCATGTCGCTTGTACTATTGTACTTATGTGGGGTACACGACAATACAAGACAACAAACGACAGAGAAATAAGCGTAACAATTATTCATACAAAAGACACGCTGGAAAAAAATGGCCGATGAGCATCAGAAAGTATAGTAATTCAGGTTCACACACACACGCGCACGCACACACGCACGCACGCACTCACACACACACACACACGCACACACACGCGTGACAGGCTGAGTGGGTGGGCGGGCCATTTGTTTACTGAAACAACAGGAAGCAGGCTGGCTGTCAACATATCAGTATTGTGGACTGTTTGTTTCTGTGTGCCATCGCTGGGTCTCTTTGTTCATATCAGTATTGTGGACTGTTTGTTTCTGTGTGCCATCGCTGGGTCTCTTTGTTCTTTGTATTGTGGACTGTTTGTTTCTGTGTGCCATCGCTGGGTCTCTTTGTTCTGTCAACATATCAGTATTGTGGACTGTTTGTTTCTGTGTGCCATCGCTGGGTCTCTTTGTTCTACATATCAGTATTGTGGACTGTTTGTTTCTGTGTGCCATCGCTGGGTCTCTTTGTTCTGTCAACATATCAGTATTGTGGACTGTTTGTTTCTGTGTGCCATCGCTGGGTCTCTTTGTTCATATCAGTATTGTGGACTGTTTGTTTCTGTGTGCCATCGCTGGGTCTCTTTGTTCTTTGGCATTCTTTCAGCATTTGTCTAATTTCTTTTTTTTTTTTTTTTTACATCAAACACATAGTGCTTTATAGTGGCAATATAAAGTGCAGTACCGGCCAGGATGTTTCACGCTGAAGAAAATCAGCTTAGAGGCAAAATGGTGGGATAAACAAAATTTAAATTACTTGTTAACTATTCTGAGGAGAACTTATTTAGCCCAAAATAGCAGATCTACAAGCTCACAGTGCCTGGCAAACTTTCAACAAAGACGGTTGGTGTAGGGGGGTGTTGGGGACAGGCTAAGTACAGAGTGCCTGTCAAAACAACTCAAACAACGCTATCTATGAAATATTATGAAAAAGGATAATCAGCAATAATGTTATTCAATATGTAGAGAGGGTGAAATGGTCTGAAAAAAACTTTGAAGACCCCTGCTGTGGACCTCAAACAACACCTGTACTTGCAACGCCAACGACCAAATTCATATAAAAAGGAAATGTTCAATTTGCAATGTAATTCAGGCATGAATCAGATGTTGCATAAATCGTGGTATATATATAGTTCACTTTAAAAGTCATCATTGTGAGAATATTACGCGCTCCATCAGACAAGACAATAACATAATCTGTCACACACATCCGAGTGTCACTGTCAAAAGCACACGGTATCACACATCAGTGATCATTTAATATACAAATGGACCCGTAAATGAACAGTGTATTAGCTCAGTGAAGCATGAGGGGAGCCAGATTGCTCTGACCACTGTATGTAAAAAAAAAAAGGGGTGGAGAGGGGGGGATGGGAGGAACCAGCATATGGTTCCTTGGCCCAATGTGTGACATCATGACCGCTATAGCCCACTTGTTTTAACATCACAAACTCATTGAGTTTTTGTGCGTTGGCCAGAAGATTTCCCCATCCATTTACAGTAAATCTCTCGTCTCGCGTATATCTCTATGTATCGGGGTGTGCGCGTGTGTGTGTGTGCGTGTGCATGAGCGTGTGTCCGTCCGTGTGTGTGTGTGTGTGTGTGTGCGTGCGTGTGTGTCTGTCTGCTGTTTGCATGATTAACATGCACCTCTTTCTCTCTCTCTCTCTCTCTCTCTCTCTCTCTCTCTCTCTTCACATTTCCTCCTCTCCTCTCCGGCCACCCACTAGTCCTGCTCCACTTCTTCCTTTTATATCATTCTTCCACTCAGTCAGTCAATCCCCTTTTCCATTTCCTCTGTAGTTTGCTTCTCTGTCATTCCTCCCTCCCTCCCTCCCCTCCTTAGTTTCTTCTTCCTGATCTGTCCCCCTGCTCTCTTTCTGGGAGAGGAGAGGAGAGGAGAGGGGAGGGGAGGGGAGGGGAGGGGAGAGGAGAGGAGAGGAGAGGAGAGGAGAGGAGAGGAGAGGAGAGGAGAGGGGGACGTTGGGATGGTGGGACCTTCTTTCTTCTTGTAGGAAGTTTTTTCCCCTCCTCTGTATGTTAACGTGTTCACCGGCTGGGAGAAAGCACATTCTTTCCACCTCTGTCGGCAGGGCCTCACGGGTCAAACAGAACCGCACCGACAACCACCCCCACCCCCACCCCCCACCCCCACACACACACACACACACACACTCCTTCCCCTGATAGATTTATGCGCCATGGTACGATGCTCACAATGCTTCTGTGTCGCACTGCGAAGCTTGTTGTATAGATCGTCCATTTTGGGCCACGCGGCAGCGCCGTACAATGACGTATACACATCGGGGGCCATAACGGACACAGTCCGGGACCCGAGGGGGAGGGGGAGGGGGGGTCACATGTGGCGGGCTGGGCCGGGCCCGGCCGGGTCGGGTCGGGGGCGGCCAGACGTTTTCAGTTGAATCACTCTTTCCAGCGGTTTTATTTAACCCTGTGTTTTTTAAGGCGCCGAATAGCAGCCTACATACCAGCCTACATACCAGAGGTTCCTAAAGGGGGGGGGGGGGGGGGGTCCCCATGCAGATAAATGATATAGTTTGGGACCAAATGGACCCTTATAGGTCTGTAACTGGAAGGTGAGAGAGGGTACAAATGGACCCTTATAGGTCTGTTAACTGGAAGGTGAGAGAGGGTACAAATGGACCCTTATAGGTCTGTTAACTGGAAGGTGAGAGAGGGTACAAATGGACCCTTATAGGTCTGTTAACTGGAAGGTGAGAGAGGGTACAAATGGACCCTTATAGGTCTGTTAACTGGAAGGTGAGAGGGTACAAATGGACCCTTATATAGGTCTGTTAACTGGAAGGTGAGAGAGGGTACAAATGGACCCTTATAGGTCTGTTAACTGGAAGGTGAGAGGGTACAAATGGACCCTTATAGGTCTGTTAACTGGAAGGTGAGAGAGGGTACAAATGGACCCTTATAGGTCTGTTAACTGGAAGGTGAGAGGGTACAAATGGACCCTTATAGGTCTGTTAACTGGAAGGTGAGAGAGGGTACAAATGGACCCTTATAGGTCTGTTAACTGGAAGGTGAGAGAGGGTACAAATGGACCCTTATAGGTCTGTTAACTGGAAGGTGAGAGGGTACAAATGGACCCTTATAGGTCTGTTAACTGGAAGGTGAGAGAGGGTACAAATGGACCCTTATAGGTCTGTTAACTGGAAGGTGAGAGAGGGTACAAATGGACCCTTATAGGTCTGTTAACTGGAAGGTGAGAGGGTACAAATGGACCCTTATAGGTCTGTTAACTGGAAGGTGAGAGGGTACAAATGGACCCTTATAGGTCTGTTAACTGGAAGGTGAGAGAGGGTACAAATGGACCCTTATAGGTCTGTTAACTGGAAGGTGAGAGAGGTTACAAATGGACCCTTATAGGTCTGTTAACTGGAAGGTGAGAGGGTACAAATGGACCCTTATACTGTAGGTCTGTAACTGGAAGGTGAGAGGGTACAAATGGAACCAAATGGTTTGGTTCCATTTGTACACTCTCAAGAGTTAAACTAGCATTGATTTTACAATATAAAGTGGGGGACCCAGAGATAGAAATGCCATTAAATGGGGGTCCGTAGACTAATGCATGTCAAACTGGGGGGTCCTTGAAATGAAACGGGTTGAGAATCACTGCTAGATTTCTCTTATTGGGGTTCCTGGCATATCTTTTCAAACGGGGGTCGACTCTGCGCGCTCATTAGTGTCAATTTGGGGGTAAAACAGTTGGCTTGACATGAAAGAGTTTGGGACCCACTGTGCCACGGTAAAAACCCTTATGGGTAACGAATGGACCCCGAGGATGCAACAATGGACCCAAGTAGAGCCCGTAAGAAATGGCCCGATGAACGTGGGAGAGGAGAGAAAAGAAAATAAGAACAAGGAGAAAAAAAAGAGCAAAAGGTTTTAAACGTAAACATGTGTGGCACGCCAGTAACGCGACTGTTTCCATTTCAGACGCGTACTTTGTGTCTGCCAGCTGAAACTCTAGATAGAGAATACAGAGAATAAGAGGAAGAGGTGGGAGTGAAGGAGAGAGACAGAGAGAGAGAGAGAGAGAGAGAGAGAGAGAGAGTGAGACACAGAGAGAGAGAGAGAGAGAGAGACAGAGAGAGAGAGAGTGAGACAGAGAGAGAGAGAGAGCCAGTGGAGGCTGGACGGAAACACTGAGAAGAGACAGCAAATCTTTGTAATGATACAATAGATGCTCTCAAGCATTGCTCGCACTCTCCCTCACTCAGTCTCTCACACACACACACACACACACGCACACGCACACGCGCACGTACACACGCACGCACGCTCGCACGGCCACTCGGGCATGCAAACGCATGCTTGCATACAAATCCTGCACTCAGCTGTCTGTAAACAATCACCGCGACGCGCTCTGGAGACTGTACGCTGACCACTCTGTTAAAACATTCTCAAACATCTGTAGAGAGTCATGTGTACAGAGCCAGTTTACTGTTTACTCTACAACGTGAAGTAGGATAAGTCTGTCTGCAACGACGCTATACTGTAGCTCGCTCTATATGCCGCATACTGAACCATGACACTCACGTGTGCAGCACATACCTTACATATATAAGCACACGCATACAATGCATTACTTTCTTTTTTTTAGGGGGTGGGAGTCTGGGAGATGGTGGAGTAATAACAGAAGAATGGCAGAACAGACTAGAGGCCATCGTGAGACAGAGGAGTTCCAGGCTGGAGCTGTGAGTCACCAGGCACTTAGGGAGACGTTTCCCTGGCCCAGTCCATCACACACACTAATCAGGACTTTTTGGGCCCGATCACAGGCAGTGAGTAAGGCTGTCCAACAGCTGCTGGCTGGGGTGGATTATTATTATTATTATTATTTGATTTTACTTAAGTAGAAGTAGCAATATACGATATGAAAATACTCTGTTACAAGTAAAAGTCCTGCATTCAAAATTGTGCTCGAGTAAAAAAAAAAACAGTATTGGTATCAAAGTAGCCTATACTTAAGTAAAGTAAAGTATATATTTAGTACTTAACTAATTTAGACCTGAGATCAGATTCTAAGTTTTCTGAAAAACCTATGTTTCTATGTGTCAGTGTTTCTCAACCTTTTTCATGTCAAGGTCCCCCCAGATTGATCAGAATTTGGCCGCGGACCCCCTTCTGAAAATATGTATAGTTCCCTGGAAGCAAAGATTTGAGTTAAAACGTTCGCTGTGATATTCAGATTTGCGCCTGGCCCTGCACATTTTCAGGATTCTTCAAAAATAGCAGATCTACAAAGCTCACAGCGTATAGCACTCGGTGCCGCGCTATGAGCTTGTAGATCTGCTGTTTTTCAACAGCTAAAGTATAACATAATGCTTAAAACACCAAAAAGGGGTTCCCAATGTACTTAGTCACTTTCCGCCACCACTGGGTATGTGCAGTCAGTCCATCGCCCACATGCACTAATCATGACTTTCTGGGCTGGATCACAGGAAGGCCGTGAGTAAAGCATGGAGAGCGGATCCAACAGCTGCTGGCTGTACGAGGAAGACGAGGCATTGTAACACAGAGCCATGGCCAACAGCACGGCACTAAATACTGCCGTGAGAGGAAGGAGAGAGAGAGAGAGGCAGTCCATTATACATGCAGAGAACACGCCGATCCACATCCACCGGGTTCTGACAAGTTGTAACACCACACTGAG
This sequence comes from Protomyctophum bolini, assembly GCF_963924005.1. Taxonomy (NCBI): domain Eukaryota; kingdom Metazoa; phylum Chordata; class Actinopteri; order Myctophiformes; family Myctophidae; genus Protomyctophum; species Protomyctophum bolini. Next base: position 23,702,887 of record NC_137883.1, on the reverse strand, counting down.
GTCATAGCGCCAACCATCCAGGAAGGCTGGAAGGGACATGTCGACCTGGAGAAGCTTGTGTGTGTGTGTGTGTGTGTGTGTGTGTGTGTGTGTGTGTGTCCGTGCGTGCGTGTGTGCGTATGTGTGTGTGTGTGTGTGTGTGTGTGTGTCCGTGCGTGCGTGTGTGTGTGTGTCCGTGTGTGCGTGTGTGTGTGTGTGTCCGTGCGTGTGTGTGTGTGTCCGTGCGTGTGTGTGTGTGTGTGTCCGTGTGTGTGTGTGTGTGTCCGTGCGTGCGTGTGTGTGTGTGTGTGTGTGTGTCCGTGCGTGCGTGTGTGTGTGTGTGTGTGTGTGTGTGTTTGTTTGTTTGTTTGTTTGACCCAGTGGTTTTCAACCCTTTTCATAGCAAGGCCCATTGTTTATTTTGCCATTTGAGCCACAGACCACCATTTGATTGAGATGTATCCTCTCAGAGCCAAAAATAAATAAAGAATATTTTGTTATCGTTGGATAAGATTTTGTTCACAATTCCATTCTTACCACATGGAGAGATAAACGATCAAAATAGCAATTCTTCTACATCCTCTAATTGTGTAGACTTCTTGTAAATTACGTAATACGGATGTTTAACAATTATTTTTCCGAAAAACGCGTCCAGTGTGCAACCACCTTTACTGTGTGGGGGGGATTATAATTTAGCAGACACCTCTCCCTCTATCTCTCTCTTAGCAGGCAACAGTGCATATCTCTCTCTCTCTCTGTTTCTAGCACAACAGCACCACTTTTGTCGCTAACTGTTACTCTAAACATAGGGACGGACATGCAAAAAGGCATGCTTAAGAACAGTGTCTGAGAGTCTGTGAACCTTGGACATCAAATGGCCAACAGTCTATGAATGACATCAGTAATACTAGGACGTCATGCAGCATGTTTGGGCAACGTTTCAGTCCAATCCTACGTCCTGCACTCCACTCTGACAGTGTCATCAAATCCACGACTGAAATGAACGTGAAACATATTATCATCCAGGGATTTACCTTCTTGGCCTGCTGCTGACAAGAGTACACGAATACACCAAGGATCTGGCACTTATCGGTTCCATACCCATTCTGCATACTGTGAAATAAAAATGTCAATCAATCCAGGAATTTGTGACAGTAGACCTGTACGTGCCCGTCGGCCACTGGCCTACTTGAGAACGATGCAACTTTGGAACCTAATAATACCTTGTCAGCTCTCTGTTGTCTGCCCCGGAGACGCACACACACACAGAGACACACAGACAGACTCTTCTAGGGAAGAATGTAAACCAAAACAATGAGATAAGAAGATTTGTGGAGTCCTTGGGTGCAGAGACTGCAGGGGTTAATGGACGTGAATTAAGTGAATTAAGGGCAGTGGTGGAAAAAAGTACTCAAAGTCTTTACTTAAGTAAAAGTGTCAATACTGCAATACAGAACTACTCCCGTTACAAGTAAAAGTCTGCAATTAAAAATGTACTTGAGTAAAAGTACAAAAGTAGATCTACAAGCTCACAATCTACAAAGTAACTAGACTAAAGTTTTCACATAAATGTAGTGGAGTAAAAGTACAATATTTGGATGCGAGATGTACTGGACTAGAAGAAAAAGTATTATAAATTGATTGATTGACTTCGTTGACATTAAGGAACAATTACAATTTAGGCATTTAGCAGACGCTCTTGATCCAGAGCGACTTACGTTTAAGCAAAAACAAAAGCATGGCTTACATCACATATATAAAAAGTAGTTATCATGAATCGTGTATAAACTAAGAACGTAACAGTGGAGTATCTATGTCAACTATACAATTACATACTATACTATATTATATATTTAAGTCTTTACTCAAAACCCATTTCTTCTCCCTGGCTTTCAATGTTTGACCTAATTAACCTGTGTACTTTTTGTGTTGCTTTGATTTTGTAATGTAACCCATGTGTACTTTTTGTGTTGCTTTGATTTTGTTTTACTATGTTACTTGTGTCATGTTTCCTGTACAGCACTTTGGTTGGCCTCCTGGTCTTTGAAAATGTGCTCTATAAATAAAATTTGATTTGATTTGATTTGATTATACAATATACATGTGTACTATAAAGTGCTACGACTACATAAAATGCAATTCTAGTGCTGTCTACGTAACGAACTATACGTCTGTCTAAAATACTATCTAAGTCGACATAAAATGCTATCGAAGGGGCTAAAGGAAGTATTTAGACAGGTACATGGGTATATCTTGCTGGTGTATCGAATCTTGTGGACCAGACCCATTGACATGACATACAGTACTCTGTCATCAACCCTAAGCCATTCCAGCATGGGGCAGGGGTGTGGTGGGTTCAGGGAGTGAGGCCCAGTAGTTATCCCATTGACCAGTTTATTTTGGGAAGTCTAGGGGCCTTGTTTTAACACTCAATACTCAAGGTATAAGTACACAAATATGGTAAATACCTCAACATTTTGAAGAAGGGACAGTGGCTGTGGTGTGGAGGTGTAACAGAGGAGCTGGTAGATCTCCTGGCTGATAACACGTGTAACTTAACTCCTAAACCCCAGAGACTGACAGGAGGAGGAGGAGAAAGTTAGCTCATTTGTTTTTCCTGCCTATAGGGTCCTAGATCCTAGATAGCCAAAGGGTCAGGGGGTCCGGGTGCATTTCTGTGTGTGTGTGTGTGTGTGTGTGTGTGTGTGTGTGTGTGTGTGTGTGTGTGTGCACATGCGCCTGGAAGTGACAGTGGTGTAAAATGACAGGGATATACAGTATACTGTATGTGAAAGGACTAAATGAAAGAGAGATTTAATTTCTGTCCTCTTATATCCATGGAAATGTCGGCTCATTTTCTGTTCGCATCCTGTCCTGTTTGCACCTCCTTTGAGTCTACACTTAAGACATACAACACCCACTCAAATAAGCACACACGCACGCACGCACTTTATAATTCCACTCAGAGGGCATGTGAAATGAATGACATGCTTTTAACTGCTAACTCTCCACTGTCTTGAGTTACACCACAGAGTGCAGTAAATCCTTTGTATTCATTTAACCCCAAGCAGTATACAAATGGACCCAAATGGACCACTATGGGTCCATTTGAGTTCAATCAAAAGTAATGGATTTTACTGTGTGGGATACTGAGTAGACCAAAAACGGCATGGCTCTTCTAAGACTACTGTAGGTAGACAGGATATTGTTTATTTTAAAAAGGACACATTGCATCCAATGGAAAAAGGGGCTCTATGAAAGCCCTCCTCGAATGGTTCAAAACATTTGCCTCGCATATCTCTCTGCTGATAGGTCATATCTCTCTGCTGATAGGTCCGGCGATAGGTCATATCTCTCTGCTGATAGGTCCAGCGATAGGTCATATCTCTCTGCTGATAGGTCCGGCGAAATGACCAAGGACACGGTTCAGAAAAGAAAACCAAAATCCAGCGAAAGAGTGGCGATTTCATGAAACAGCTGCCGACAATACTACCCCTCCAGACATGCTAGCTGATGTTGATCAATAATTGCAATTTCATAGCGAAGACTAAGAGGGCACTAAATAGCTGCACAACAGGCTCCTGCAGGCTACTCGTACACAACTGAATAATATGGTTACAATCTGTTAAGTTAATTTATTCTAACACATTCAGCAAACAGCTTTCCAAACTGAAGCCAGGGCTGCACTGATCCATGTGTGGGTGTGTGCGTGCGTGCCTGCGTGCCGCGTGTGTTTGACTGTGTGCGTGTGCATGTGTTTACATAACGCATTAGTGTCCTTTTAACACAGACACGTAGGTACGCACGCTCACATCATGGCACAGGCCTGTCTTCCCAGTCTTTCTCATAGAGACATTGAAACTGTTCAATCTGGACGGGTGCTACACCAGAATGTTACGTGTGGTACTTAACATCAACCAGGATGAGCTACCTGGCTAAGTAGCCTATACTCTCTGCTCTGGGCTTCCTTGCTACGCAGACTTTTCAGATGAAACTCAGTGACAGGTTGGGTATCCCAGCCATCTCTTAACCACTTTAACACTGACTGTGTCATTTTTGGCCATGTCATTATAGGCAAAAATGTAAGAAATGTTTTGTGGCTTGAGGCTATTCCATGCATATTGACAGCTACTGTAGATACAGCTAGATTTCCTTTTTACGGCCGACAAGCAGTCGCACATGTAAGAGAATCTTATTTCCCCAGTGGCAAAGGTGCAGTTGACTTTCTTCTTGTTCTCTGTGTCATAGTTATATTATGTTATGTGGCACTGAGTACGTTTATGCTTACCGACACCTCTGCACGTCCTCCACTCCCAAATGAAGATAAAGACGGACATACATTGCAGATATTGAAAGGGAACACTTACTGCCACTGCAAGAATTTAGGTACATTTGCATTGTTTTGGAAGGAGCCAGTATGAGTTTAGCTGGCTGTCTGCTTATTTTACTGTGTCATCCAGACTCCACAGGTCTCACATCACAGTCACACGCTTTCCTTTGAGACAGGCCAGTCAGCACAGTAGTAGCGTACTGTAAGTACTAGCTACTGTAGCTTAACGTATTTACAATTTCCAGCGGTGTGGTAAGCTATTACGTAGTTATTTTTTTCCCATACATTTTTGGGGTTGCTTGGACCAAAGCTACCAGTTACATTCACCCATAGCACCAGCAGCGGAAAGAAAATATAGTTTGTCAACGTTATATTGAAGATGATGGGATATGCTGGTCAGCTGCGTTCAAGTTGTAAGAGTCGCAGTAACCTTTTTAAATCAAGACGTTACAGAATTCACATGATCCCTTTTCCCCCTGTTGCTTCTAGCCCCAACTGCTGGCCTTGGGAGGCAACCTCATGCCTCCTCCAATCCTGCAAGACACCACAAGTGCTTGCCCGTCCGCATCGCCATGAGCAGTCCATTACTGGGTTGGTGTATATCCTTCACAATCCTCTTGGCCCTCCCCAAACACCTGTGTCCTGCTGCTGCAGAAAAAAGGGTATATGTTTTGAATTGTGTTCCCTTTGCTTGATGTTCTGTGTACAGCGTTTTGAATATTGCCTTGTTGTTGAAATGTTCTATACAAATAAAACTGCCTTGCCTTGCCTAGGTGTATTCGTCCAAAACATACCAGGGTGAGTTAAAAGAATGACAGAAACCTGCTGGTTCACAGCTAATCTCAAACAGCCTTGTTTTGAGAAGGAGTTGGCTTTCAAGATTTCGACTGGCCAAGTACAGCATGTGTTTGGTAAATGTGATGTTGGAGCACTCCGAGAAGCTGGAGCAACAAATTTCGGGAACGGACTCTTTGTATGCCTGGTAGAAATCTGAGAACCCATCGTCCAAAAATAAAGGAAAAACAGTGCCCGCCTTTCCCCCCATAGTCTGGTAGAGACTATGGGGGAGACCACTAGCTTCAAGACAAATCCCCCAACTCTATGAATTAACTCCACTTTATCCTGCAGCACCTGGACTCCCCTGGAGCCTACGCCTCTTTTTTTTGGACTGTCACTCCACAGTTCTGCTCCAAGACCACTTCAATTAGCCGAGTAGAGTACGGAGGATCACCGACAACAGCCAGGAAGCATCACTTGTGGCTGGATATAAGCTCATCTCGGTCTCCCCGTCCATTAGCACTGGAACCAAAAAATTGTCTGTGTGTCCCAGTGACACCTACTGTATAAACGGACAGATGCAAACGCTTGGCCCTCGCCAACACATGTGTCACGTGTGGTCTTTGCGGAGAAAGGAGAAAATGTGATGTTATGCCCCATTTCTATATGTGGCCAAGTAACTTGTGCTTCGGTCAGGTCAGAAGGGCTTTGGCAAGCTGTTGGTTCTTCAGCCATCCGTCGGTTACATCCTTTCTGAAAGGCATTAGTAGAAAAGCTACCTCAAATATTTGTGTTGCTGCAGGTGCTTAAAGGCCCATCTTTTTTATGGCCTGTTTAACATACTCTGTAGAGACTGTTAACCCATGAGGCTGCAATCTGTGTCTGTGAGGACAGCTGTCCAGGATTACTCCCAGGTTCTTGACATTTGAGCAGCAATCGCCAGGGTGTTGTGGATGGAAATGTAAATATCCTGCAGCCAGGGGGGGGGGGGGGGGGGGGGGGAGTATACTTTCCAGAGAAGCTATACGTTTTCATTACGTTAAGCTTGAGGTGGTGGTGGGATCACATCCATTGTGAAATGTCAGCCAGGCATGCAGCAATGCACTTTTCACACTGCGTGGCAGAGGGAGGGTAGGGCCGGGGAAAAATGTTATTTGTCATCCAGTGTGTCATCTGAACTCTGGTTGAGAGTGTATGAGGTGATGACAGCTGGTAGGTCCGACAGAAAGAGAACCAATCCTTTGATACCAAAGAGAGGGGTGGGATAAAGTCTGGGCCCAATGGAGTGCCTCTGCGACTGCATTGATTCAAATAGGTAAAACTGGATACACCCAAGTCTATAGAGTGGCAAATCGTGTGGCAAGGTCAGTTTGTGTAAGGTTTTTGGTCAGGTGACGACCTGACCAAATGACCAACCTGAAAATGTAGACGACAAGTTCGCCACCAGTTCGCCACTTAGTCGATTCTAATAGTGTTGCGATATTGAGGGGGCAGAAAACCACTTCCGGTTATCCCCATTCGTTGTCCCCATTCAATAGCCGCCATTGGACTGAAGCCCCATTAAGTGAACGGAGTTTGCGTAACTCTGGCTCTGGTCGACTCCAGCCAGGGTTTTTGGAGGTTGGTTAGCTTATTTCTGTCACGACAGTTGCCAACACTGGCAACCATATTACTCTGCTGGCAACAACCTCATGATTGGCTGTCTGTCTGAGACAGTGAAGACTCGCAGTAAGTTACTAGCACTCACGGCTTGACGGCGAAGACACGTTTGAAATGTTAGAACACCACTCAATATAACTTCACACCTAACGCGGCTGCATACGCGTTACTAAAATAATAATCCTCGTGTTAAAATGTGATCTATAAATGTATGTTAAATATGTATGAATATATAATCATTGCCTGCTGCGATCGGCCTGCCTCGAACAGCGAAAGAGAGAAAGTTAACTTCTGTTAACAACATCAGTGCGTTAAAAATACGATCTAAAATAACTGCCTGCCTCTTAACAGGGCTCCCTGGCAACCAGTGTATTGATGTTCAAATGGTTTTCAACATCACATGGTTTTTGTTAGCCTATAGCAACAGCATTCTGTACTGTACGGATGCCATTGAGATCAAGGCACAAATAAATAAAATTATGATTTCTGTGTCTTTAAAACTCAAAATGTATCTGATAATGTATACATTCCTGAGACTAAAAAATATGTCTATGAAGTGTGTTAAAAGTGGCTCTCAACATTCAGACTGATGTGATCAAATGAAGACGCCATGTTGGGTTTTTGGCAACAAACCTGACATAATTAGATAAAGGACCATGAAGAGATGAAGTTGAGATTGAACGTAAAGTGAGCTGGGCCAATTAATTAATGCAGTGCAGTTCTTGGCAAGACAGTGTTCAGCTCTGTGAGGTCATGACATTACAGTATGGGAAACTATGTTTAGATCAGTGGGTCCCAAAGTGGGGTCCTTGAGGGAGTTCCAGGGGGTCCCCAGGCCCCAGCTAAATGATAGTTTGGAACCAAATGGACCCGTATGGGTCTGTAACTCTGAGAGTGTACAAATGGAACCAAATGGACCCGTTAGGGTGCAGTTGCTTCCATTTGTACACTCTCAGAGTTAAATTAACATTGATTTTACAATATAAATGGGGGGTCCCAGAGATAGAAATTAAATCTCCGTATTTAATTTCGGGGTCCGTATAGACTAATGCATGTCAAACTGGGGGGTCCTTGAAATTACGGGTAGAGAATCTCTGCTAGAGCCGTAAAAATCTTCTCTTGGCATATATTTTCAAACGGGGGTCCGCAGGGCTAATTAGTGTCAATGTGGGGGTCCTTGACATGAAAAGGTGTGGGAACCACTGGTTTAGAGCACTAGTGAGTGACAGTGCCTCGTTATATCAGTGCAGTAAAATAAAAATAAAACACAATCGCAACGGTAGCAACTACAGAAACCGTCAGATTAGTCATATTTAACATCAGTGATGGACTAAAGTACACACAGTAACAACAGTACTCGAGTCCACGTATACAGTATACTCCTGGTGAAATATTACTCAACTACTAGTGAAAGTTGCTCAGTCAAATGTGTACTTGAGTTAAAGTACTGGAGCTATTAAAGTGTTCAAAAGTACAGGAACATGCATTTAATTATTTGTAAATAAGTAAGTTCATTCATTACCTATTCGATCACTAGGATCTTCTTCAGGAATTCCTGAAGAAGATCCTAGTGATCGCAACGTTGAATCAAATAAACCAGTGGAGCTGAGTTTTCATACCAGTGTTGCAGACTCAATTTTTTCCACTATAGTTCCACACTCACTCCAGAGGGCCACTATATTTCCACACTCACTCCAGAGGGCCACTATATTTCCACACTCACTCCAGAGGGCCACTATATTTCCACACTCACTCCAGAGGGCCACTATATTTCCACACTCACTCCAGAGGGCCACTATATTTCCACACTCACTCCAGAGGGCCACTATAGTTCCACACTCACTCCAGAGGGCCACTATATTTCCACACTCACTCCAGAGGGCCACTATAGTTCCACACTCACTCCAGAGGGCCACTATAGTTCCACACTCACTCCAGAGGGCCACTATATTTCCACACTCACTCCAGAGGGCCACTATATTTCCACACTCACTCCAGAGGGCCACTATAGTTCCACACTCACTCCAGAGGGCCACTATAGTTCCACACTCACTCCAGAGGGCCACTATAGTTCCACACTCACTCCAGAGGGCCACTATATTTCCACACTCACTCCAGAGGGCCACTATATTTCCACACTCACTCCAGAGGGCCACTATAGTTCCACACTCACTCCAGAGGGCCACTATAGTTCCACACTCACTCCAGAGGGCCACTATAGTTCCACACTCACTCCAGAGGGCCACTATAGTTCCACACTCACTCCAGAGAGCCACATTGCATACTGTCATAGTAAAAATAGCCGATCTATACAAGCTCAAAAGCCTTGAATTGAAAGTAACATTTTTATTTAATTTCAAATGCATATATGCATTTTAAAGCGGGTCATGTTTGCATGTTTGGAATCACATTAAGTGAAGGTGAGGGCCGCATGTGGCCCCCGGGCCTCCAGTTGCCCATGTATGTCCTGGACTATAGGGGGAATTTCACAGTCTGTTTATGACATTGTGGCTGTCGCTGCTCTCCAACATCGCAGACTGTTAAGATTGTTTTTGGATAAAATAGTACTCGTCACCGCCATCACTTGGCCAAAGTGGGAGCTCTGGTCATCCTTTCAAAACTCATAAAAACCCTGAACTTACAGTAGATTTACTTCCATGGTCCTCAGTCACTTCTCAAATGCGACTACACCCTTGTCCAAAGTCCACAGAGAGGGTCCAGTACGTGTAGTTCTGGAGTCGTAAAGCGATCATCATCCCGCCAATGACATTACTCATTTTAACACTGTTACCAGTCCTTGGGACTTCACCAATCACTCATGAGCATCTCTTTCCAAGTGCGAACAGGCCTTCCACTAAATAGGGCTGCAACAGAGCAACTACAGTATCAATCCTTTCTTCACAAGCCTTCCACTAAATAGGGCTGCAACAGAGCAACTACAGTATCAATCCTTTCCTCACAAGCCTTCCACTAAATAGGGCTGCAACAGAGCAACTACAGTATCAATCCTTTCCTCACAAGCCTTCCACTAAATAGGGCTGCAACAGAGCAACTACAGTATCAAATCCTGCTCAGATTTGGGGAAAATGTCTAAATTGCAATACAACAATACATTGATCTTAAAAGGTAAATTAAATCGCCTCTGTGATGGCTGTGCCCGGGGGTCGTCTATAGCTGGAAGCCTGGAGGAGAGGGGCTTGGCCAATCACTGCTGACCCGCCAACTGGAGAGTACGTGGTTGAGGGTTGAGACACCACTCTAAGAAGGTTGGAGACCACCTGAAGTTATTAGAAATCGCATCATTGATATTTAACTGACTGAAGTACTGGGGTTGAGTACATTGTCCCATCACTGGGCTGGGGTGGGGGGAGGATGCCTCAGATAAATGAAATACCTTCCTCTTGTTAACCTGCCTCTCCTGGGGATATTCCCTTGTAGCAGAGAGAGTAGAGACAGATACAGATGTGGGTGAACGTTACTCAACATTATTCATTTGCAAGACTGGTTTTCTTTCGCTCATTCACACATCAGTTCAGCAGCAGACCCCCCCCCCACCACCACCACCACCACCACCACAAACACACACACGTCAGCAAGATTTGGGCCATCACCCCTGTTATCAATTAAACAATCACCTATACTGCCAACACAGATGCCACTTTCAAAACACGAGGTTGCAGTGGTAACAGATTCTTTTCATTTGAAATGAATTACTTTACACTGGAGAGCAACACATAACATAGTTTAACAGTCACACATAACGTAATAATGTGGATAAGCTTCTCACTCACTTCAAGAGTAAAACCTAACCCTAAACGTGACCCCCCCCCCCCCCCCCGTGGCCAGAGGATATTATTATTATTAGGCTTTTGGTCTTCAAGGCAGAAGTTCTGAGCAACTCTGTTACACTAACACTATACACACTGTACACACTGTACACTATACACAATAAATAAGATATTTATACACAATAAATATCTCAGAGTTGTCTCCCATGTTCTTCTCCTTGATCTCCCTTTTCCAGAAAACTAGAAAATGATGGAGCTTAGCACATACACCCACTTTAATAATAATAGCTCAGATTTATATAATGCTTTTCCCCCCCAAGTACCCAAATTCGCTTTGCATAAAGAAAAAGGAAGGAAACAACATTAATAAGAAAAAAACAATAAACAATAAATACATAGGTGGAAGGTGGTAGATTCAAATATATAATGTTATTTAGGGTTGTGGAGACATCGTAACTAGACCTCAGCTGGCAAAGGCTATCCTTAAAGGAGAATTCCATGCTAGAAGGCTTTCTTTATTTGTACTTGTTACGTCCCCACCAAAGAGGTCCAGGTGTTATTTTGTGCAAAACCTCCTTATTGGCTATTTCCCCTATACCACAATTTCTAAATTAATTGAATTGGAATTGAATGGGGCTATGGGGTGTTGTGCTAATTTGCTTATTTCCATTGCTCAAAATCATTTTATTTTTGTATATATCCTCTCTTCATAATGTAAATAATATCCCAAGCGGCACACTTTACTACTTATTTCGATGGAAATAAGCGAATTAGCACAACACCCCATAGCCCCATTCAATTCAATGCAATTCAACGAGGGCTTATGGTAGGGAAAATAGCCAATAAGGATTTCTTGCATAAAAAAAAGCACCTGGACCTCTTTGGTGGGGACGTAACAACCACAAAGCAAGGTAAGAAAGCCTTCTAGCATGGAATTCTCCTTTAAGAGGTGGGTTTTGAAGGAAGCGAGGGAGGGGGTGTCTTTAATAGGGTTGGGGAAGCTCACTCCTTTACACCTGTACAACCTGTGACAATGTTTGATTTCCGACTTCCAGACCGCCTCTCTCTTACACCACTCAGCTACGGCCGCCCATGGACACAGCTTCAGGTTGCATGGTGGTAAATTTGACCTTCCTTTTGCACTGTAGGCCTTTTCAGACGGCGAGCGAGCGATAGGTCTGCTCATGAGGGGGCGTGGGTGGGCGTGTATGGTGAAAAATAAAAGATCACCACAATCCAGTCGCCCACGGGGTGTGTGTGCGCGAAACGACCACGCCCGTGAAAATACGCTTGCGTTTTGCCCCTCAACGCCCCAACATGAACTCACACACCTCTCACCTCTCGCGTTCTGCCCCTCAACGCCCCAACATAAACTCACACCTCTCACCTCTCGCGTTTTGCCCCTCCTCACCGCCCCAACATAAACTCAAACTCTCATTACTAGGCGTGTCAGCCTGTCTGAAAAGGCCTTAAACCTGAAAGCACACGGACTGACCCCTCCTACATCTGCCCATCAGCTCTGTGGAAGGTGTGTGCTATATCCATCTCACTTTGATATTTTGGGGGAGTTTTACCTCTTCATCTTTTGACTGACATTTTTCCCTTGGCCATAAGGAAATTCTCCTTGATTTGTGGGAAGCTGACAGGCAAGACTTTGCTTATGTTCAGCTGTAAAAAATCTATATAGCGTGGGAGCCTGAGCCATCTGTGAACGGATGTCTGTTCTCCATCAATCATCAACAAGTTAAAATAAGCTCAAAGAAAGAGAAGGTTCCATCATGAGGAGCATCATAGAACAGCATAATATAATCTATAGAGATTTCCTGTAGACCGGTGGTTTTCAACCAGGTAAATGATGGAGATTTTGGTAACCAAATGTCTTTAAACTCTTGAGCGTACATTTTTACTCTCTCATGAGTTCAATATTATTGTTAAACATCTGCATTACTTCAATCAAGTCTTCATCAGAAGTCTACACAATTAGAGAATGTAGAAGAATTGTTATTTTGATCAACGACAACAGAATATCCTTTAGTTTTGGGCCTGAGAGCCTAAATGTCATCAAATGTTGGTCCAGGGGCTCAAATGACGAATAAATAATGGGCCTTGAAATGAAAAGGGTTGAACACCACTGCTGTAGACTATAGTATAGTAGTATATAATAGTATTCGACAATTAATTCAATATAATGTGATGATTTGAGTGATTTTCAAACTTGATACCTTCTCGTGCTTTTGCAGCACGTTTTCCATGTTTTTTCCAGATGGAAACACTCCCCCCTTTCAGACAAAATAAATGTGAAAAAATATTGTTACAAAGTTTCTAAGTGTAATAGATGTGTAGCACGTGCCTCCATACCGCCCGTTTCCTTCTGTGCGGAGCCACGAGTGCAACGATTCTGGTTCTGATTCTGAGGTAACTGAGCAGATCTTCTCAAGATGTACAGGAGGGAACGCCATGACACCGGCCACGTGTCTATTCAAACGCTGTGCAAAAATGTTAACCTATTTCGACCTGACACCAGATTCTACAAAATGTCTTCTATCTAAATCATGACAGTTTTCTGAAAAACGTTTGTTTCTATGTCAGTTAGTTGTGCTCAAACATTTTCATGTCAAGGACCCCCAAGATTATCTGTATTTGGCCGCCGACCCCCCATCTCAGAATATGTTGTTCCAGGGACCGCCCCCAGAAGCAAAGATTTGAGTTAAAAACGTTGACTCTGAAAGAATATATATATATATATATTCAAAGATTTGCGACACATTTTCACGATTTTTCAAAAATAGCAGACCTATACAAGCTTGCGAGTGCCACGCTATACGAGCTTGTAGATCTGCTATTTTTCATTAGCTAAAGTATAACATAATGCTTAAAACACCAAAAAGGGGTTCCCGCCAAAAATGGGTTAAGTGCATTTCCAAAACGTCGCCAAGAGTTAATGTAAATCAGCGTGTGCTGCAAGCATGCTCCCATCAACTACTGTTGTGCAAATATTCCCAAAGAGATTCCGTGTTCAAAAGAACGCCAGCCAAACACGGCTCAATGTCAAGCTACAATGTGATGTCACCCAGTGTAGCGCCCATTAGGGACCATAATGTGACTACATTTGACTGAGGGACTGCCATTGGTTGTTCAGTTTGACCCACCAGTTTTGGAGATATGACTTATAGAGTAATGTCTTGCAGAAAATAGCGAGTTGAGAAAACAGGCTTGAAAGGTTCACCTCTGTGGTCTTTAACATTACACCTATAGCTACATGTTTAAGCATTTATTTCATATTTACATGTCGATTTCAACTCTGACATTTATTTCAGACATGCTCTAGTATGTGAAGAGTCAATTAACTGGAAAAAATTCCTTCCTGACTTCCTGAACATTTTTAGAATCTGATCTCAGGTCAAAATGGGTTAAGATTATATTGTGTATTATAATCTGTAGGATGGGTCCGATTAATCGATTATCGTTAATAGGACCCAATTTTTTTTTTAAATGAAAATCTGTTGGAAAGGCAATATTGTCATCCAAACAGGACAGGGCTATAGGCATACCAAAGTGTGCCTGGGATGTGTCTGTGTAGCTGCATGACTGAGAGGAGTGTGAGTGACTGAGGAGATTGATTCCAATCAAGATACAGGTTTGGAGGATTTAGCAGGTGTTGGGAATGTACCTAATCAGGCCTAGGCCTATGGTGATCAATTGGCTCAACACTGGTGTTTAAAAGATGGAGTTAGTAACCAAATGGACCCTTATTAACTCTCAAGAGACTTAGGTACCCCTTGGGGAGAAGAATTTTCTTAATTTTAGGGTTTCCCCCCCCCCAAAAAAATGATTACCGGTAATCGATTAATCGTTAATATTGAATTATACAAATCGATTTTCATTTTGGACACATTTACACATCCCTAAGGTGATGGGTGTACACTGAGACTAAGCCTGTCAATGTCACCTGAACCGGTGACAATGATTGGGGACTGGAGAGAGAGAGGGGAGTCAAAATCCATAGAGGTTAGCCCAGGACTCGATCTGTGAGCATCCAGCCCTCCAAACCATTGGAGGAAGAGGAAGACAGCAATCGCTGCTGATTTACACTATCCAACACCACCCCTGCACCGGATGATCCATTCCGACCCTCCCCCTCCAAATACGTACTGTATGTCAGCACTCAGCACACAACAGATGATGTTAAGTTAATGTACGACACTGCTGCGCTATCATGGGCATGCATCCCCATTCCCCAACTTCTACAACTGCTGAGAAGATATTTTCTTTTGACAGCCTGCAGGGACAAAAAACAGAGGGACACATGGATGTGCGATGCATAATTTGGAAACTTTGGGAGTGTAAAACTGATGGTCCAGTCATAAGTAACGAGGAACATTTGCAACAAGAGAAATGTGCTAACAGCTGTGTTGAAAATAATGTTGGTGACGCCAGCGTAGATGCAAGAACATCATAACATGCACGTATCCCTTTCACATATTTCATCCGGTCTTTTCAAGAAACAATCTTAAAAATAACTCCTATACTTTTCCTGTTGACATAATTGCAGTTAACCCATTGATGCCTGGTGCAACCTATACGTTGTTCTACCCTTGATGCCGGCGCACTCTCTGTGTCTCATCAGCTGTAGCTATACATGTAGTAACATGGAAAAATCTAAATGTGAAGGTTTTCAGAAACCTTAGGTCAGGCCCTAGAAGGCGTTCCCAGATTCGGCCTCAGGTTAAACATTATTTTTCGTGACTCCCCATTCCACCTGAAGGTACTCGCCTAATATAAGCATTTGTGTTGCTGGGTTAGGCAGCGATGTTGTGCGTTTAGCCTACCTAGTCATTAATACAGAGTCATTTTTACACTCCCAGAGTTGAATTGTCCCTCCGGACGTAAGGGGCATCTGAGGCCGAGTGGGTAGAGAGAGAAGCTGTCTGGTACTCGGAAGGTCACTGCTTCGAGCTCCGCTCAGCTGTAGGCAGTGGTGGGTAAAAGTACTTATTACTGAAGTAAATGTATCAATACTGCAATGTAGGAAATACAAGTGAAAGTCCGAAAGTATTGCTATCAAAATGTACTTAAAGTGCCAAAAGCAGAAGGTACTCATTATGCAGAATGTGTAAATATCTTTTGAAAATGTCAGCTCTGTGCGCTCAACAGAGCCATCTGAGCAGCCATCAGCTGCTTTTAAGGCTCTATAAGCAGCCAGAAAATAATCCCCCCTTTAAACACAGACCTATATCAGAGCCTCCCTCCTGGTACTGTAATAAACACAGACCTATCAGAGCCTCCCTCCTGGTACTGTATTAAACACAGACCTATCAGAGCCTCCCTCCTGGTACTGTAATAAACACAGACCTATCAGAGCCTCCCTCCTGGTACTGTAATAAACACAGACCTATCAGAGCCTCCCTCCTGGTACTGTATTAAACACAGACCTATCAGAGCCTCCCTCCTGGTACTGTAATAAACACAGACCTATCAGAGCCTCCCTCCTGGTACTGTAATAAACACAGACCTATCAGAGCCTCCCTCCTGGTACTGTATTAAACACAGACCTATCAGAGCCTCCCTCCTGGTACTGTAATAAACACAGACCTATCAGAGCCTCCCTCCTGGTACTGTATTAAACACAGACCTATCAGAGCCTCCCTCCTGGTACTGTAATAAACACAGACCTATCAGAGCCTCCCTCCTGGTACTGTATTAAACACAGACCTATCAGAGCCTCCCTCCTGGTACTGTATTAAACACAGACCTATCAGAGCCTCCCTCCTGGTACTGTATTAAACACAGACCTATCAGAGCCTCCCTCCTGGTACTGTATTAAACACAGACCTATCAGAGCCTCCCTCCTGGTACTGTATTAAACACAGACCTATCAGAGCCTCCCTCCTGGTACTGTAATAAACACAGACCTATCAGAGCCTCCCTCCTGGTACTGTATTAAACACAGACCTATCAGAGCCTCCCTCCTGGTACTGTATTAAACACAGACCTATCAGAGCCTCCCTCCTGGTACTGTATTAAACACAGACCTATCAGAGCCTCCCTCCTGGTACTGTATTAAACACAGACCTATCAGAGCCTCCCTCCTGGTACTGTATTAAACACAGACCTATCAGAGCCTCCCTCCTGGTACTGTATTAAACACAGACCTATCAGAGCCTCCCTCCTGGTACTGTATTAAACACAGACCTATCAGAGCCTCCCTCCTGGTACTGTATTAAACACAGACCTATCAGAGCCTCCCTCCTGGTACTGTAATAAACACAGACCTATCAGAGCCTCCCTCCTGGTACTGTAATAAACACAGACCTATCAGAGCCTCCCTCCTGGTACTGTAATAAACACAGACCTATCAGAGCCTCCCTCCTGGTACTGTATTAAACACAGACCTATCAGAGCCTCCCTCCACTGTATTAAACACAGACCTATATCAGAGCCTCCCTCCTGGTACTGTAATAAACACAGACCTATCAGAGCCTCCCTCCTGGTACTGTAATAAACACAGACCTATCAGAGCCTCCCTCCTGGTACTGTATTAAACACAGACCTATCAGAGCCTCCCTCCTGGTACTGTATTAAACACAGACCTATCAGAGCCTCCCTCCTGGTACTGTATTAAACACAGACCTATCAGAGCCTCCCTCCTGGTACTGTAATAAACACAGACCTATCAGAGCCTCCCTCCTGGTACTGTAATAAACACAGACCTATCAGAGCCTCCCTCCTGGTACTGTATTAAACACAGACCTATATCAGAGCCTCCCTCCTGGTACTGTATTAAACACAGACCTATCAGAGCCTCCCTCCTGGTACTGTAATAAACACAGACCTATCAGAGCCTCCCTCCTGGTACTGTATTAAACACAGACCTATATCAGAGCCTCCCTCCTGGTACTGTATTAAACACAGACCTATCAGAGCCTCCCTCCTGGTACTGTATTAAACACAGACCTATCAGAGCCTCCCTCCTGGTACTGTATTAAACACAGACCTATATCAGAGCCTCCCTCCTGGTACTGTATTAAACACAGACCTATCAGAGCCTCCCTCCACTGTATTAAACACAGACCTATATCAGAGCCTCCCTCCTGGTACTGTATTAAACACAGACCTATCAGAGCCTCCCTCCTGGTACTGTATTAAACACAGACCTATCAGAGCCTCCCTCCTGGTACTGTATTAAACACAGACCTATCAGAGCCTCCCTCCTGGTACTGTATTAAACACAGACCTATCAGAGCCTCCCTCCTGGTACTGTATTAAACACAGACCTATCAGAGCCTCCCTCCTGGTACTGTATTAAACACAGACCTATCAGAGCCTCCCTCCTGGTACTGTAATAAACACAGACCTATCAGAGCCTCCCTCCTGGTACTGTATTAAACACAGACCTATCAGAGCCTCCCTCCACTGTATTAAACACAGACCTATATCAGAGCCTCCCTCCTGGTACTGTAATAAACACAGACCTATCAGAGCCTCCCTCCTGGTACTGTAATAAACACAGACCTATCAGAGCCTCCCTCCTGGTACTGTATTAAACACAGACCTATCAGAGCCTCCCTCCTGGTACTGTATTAAACACAGACCTATCAGAGCCTCCCTCCTGGTACTGTATTAAACACAGACCTATCAGAGCCTCCCTCCACTGTATTAAACACAGACCTATATCAGAGCCTCCCTCCTGGTACTGTAATAAACACAGACCTATCAGAGCCTCCCTCCTGGTACTGTATTAAACACAGACCTATCAGAGCCTCCCTCCTGGTACTGTATTAAACACAGACCTATCAGAGCCTCCCTCCTGGTACTGTAATAAACACAGACCTATCAGAGCCTCCCTCCTGGTACTGTATTAAACACAGACCTATCAGAGCCTCCCTCCACTGTATTAAACACAGACCTATATCAGAGCCTCCCTCCTGGTACTGTAATAAACACAGACCTATCAGAGCCTCCCTCCTGGTACTGTAATAAACACAGACCTATCAGAGCCTCCCTCCTGGTACTGTATTAAACACAGACCTATCAGAGCCTCCCTCCTGGTACTGTATTAAACACAGACCTATCAGAGCCTCCCTCCTGGTACTGTAATAAACACAGACCTATCAGAGCCTCCCTCCTGGTACTGTAATAAACACAGACCTATATCAGAGCCTCCCTCCTGGTACTGTATTAAACACAGACCTATATCAGAGCCTCCCTCCTGGTACTGTATTAAACACAGACCTATATCAGAGCCTCCCTCCTGGTACTGTATTAAACACAGACCTATCAGAGCCTCCCTCCTGGTACTGTATTAAACACAGACCTATCAGAGCCTCCCTCCTGGTACTGTATTAAACACAGACCTATCAGAGCCTCCCTCCTGGTACTGTATTAAACACAGACCTATCAGAGCCTCCCTCCTGGTACTGTATTAAACACAGACCTATCAGAGCCTCCCTCCTGGTACTGTATTAAACACAGACCTATATCAGAGCCTCCCTCCTGGTACTGTAATAAACACAGACCTATCAGAGCCTCCCTCCTGGTACTGTATACAAACTGGGCATAATTACACAGCCCCGGCGGTCTCTCCACATTATCTCCTCGTATCGTGGTGCAGAGAGGGGGGAAATGGCTCTGTGCTATTTGTTTAGAGAAGAGCAGGAGGATGAATGGGGAAAAGGGAGGGAAAGTTTGGATTGTGATGTTTGATTGAGAACAGCTTGTTGGTCTTTATTGCGGGATGACGTTATTTGTTTCAGGAGAGCAGGACTTAAGGCTGCAGCTGGGAATTAAGTTTCTTCTTCTTTGGTCTCAGCTATTATTCCGAATGATGATTTATAAACGCACAGCTGTGACTTTAACTTATTGCTCATCATTAGCAATAAAGCTGCTGTTATGCACCATATGTCATTATTTTGTTATTGCAGTGACATGAGAAAGAGTGTCGTTAGGAACTGTCTGTGCATACAATATATAAACGATGAGAGAGCATAAGTTAACCCATTTTTGGGCGGGAACCCCTTTTGGTGTTAGCATTATGTTATGCTTTAGCTATTTTTGAGTGGTGCAACCACTCCAAGGAACAGCAATGTCCGTGTTCACCTATGTGTTCATGTGTTCGTTAATGAGCACCAGTATATGACTATGAGTACCAGTAGGGGGCGCTGTTGTGCCAGAAACAGATAGAGGGATAGTGCTGCACTGTTGCCTGCTAATGAGAGAGAGAGAGAGAGAGAGAGAGAGAGAGAGAGAGAGAGAGAGAGAGAGAGGTGGAGGGGGGAGTTGCACCACTCAGTTCACACGGGTGTGATTTTTTGAAAAATTGAAGAACGACTGATAGTTTTTCAGAAAACTGTCAGGATGTAGAATTTAGAATCTGATCTCAGGTCAGAATGGGTTAAGCCAAACGGGCATGGACAAGTTAAGATGTAGAGTAACCTGACGCAACCGTGCAACGTCTACTCAGAAAGCCAAGGTCTGTGTTTGAAAGATCATAGTCTCGACGCGGCCAAGTAACACTTAACCGCAATAACTCACCAGGAAGAAAGCTCAACAACATGGAACATCTGACACACTTTTAATATCGGAAACCCCATGTAGGAGAAGAGAGAGAGAGAGAGAAAACAAAAGGAGAATCCATAGACTACATGTTGATGATTGCCTGACATGTCTATCTATCTACTGTATACTGTACACTACAGCTCCCAATCCCATACAAACATGATCCGGGCTTTTCTTTTTTATAAATTGTTGCCTTCAATCATCAACCACTTTCTGGCATGTCTATTGTCTAATCTATTTTTGCTTTAAAAAAAGAGATTTATTCAGAAACGGTTATAGTCGCAATACTTGATTCTGAATGGCTTGTTTCTGATTAGACCTGCACGTAGTAAATCTCACGTTAATCTACACCTTAAATCAGTTTATATCAATCCCAGGTGCGTTACAGTGATCTCGCATAAATATATGTAGCTGAACTAGGGAAGGGAAGCACTTGATTTCCTTACAAACCCTGGCCGTGCGGGCTTCTAAGCACCACGCACATAGGATGGTGAGTGGTGACTGAGTGACTCAACTTCACCTCATGCCTCACTGCGCCTCTCAGACATTATAAAATACAAGGTAACCTCACACATCTTGTGTTGCATGGCTTCTTGCTTTAAACTATTAGCTCTATACTTCCGTGTGAAGTGTGAGGGGCGCTCTTGTCATCACACGTCATCATACATCATCACATTTGCGTCCTCACTTTTGTCTTACATTTTTGTGTTTACACGTTTACAGTTTACACAAACCCTGAAACTGTCTATGCCAGGAATTCACTTTGTCTTCCATGTTTGCGTTTACACAAACCCTCAAAGCTGAACATAGGAGGGGCTAGCGCCCCTCAAAAATAGCAGATCTACAAGCTTGTATAGGCCTGCCTACTCCCAGAAAATGTCATAATATGGAAGCAGGGAATCATAGCATTGGTTGTTCAATTTGACCCACCAGTTTTGGAGATATGGCGTATTGAGCAAAAACAAGTTGAGAAAACAGGCTTGGAAGTTCACTTCTGTGGTCTCTAACATTACACCTATAGCTACATGTTTAAATATTTATTTCATATTTACATGTCGATTTCAGCTCTGACATTTATTTCAGACATGCTCTAATAGTTATGTGAAGTGTCTGCCTGTGCTATTAACTCATTTTGGATGAAAAAAACTAAAGAAAAACTGTTTTTCTCCTCTCCTGAACAGTTAAAGTCTTGCCACCATGACTGTCTCTGTGTCAAAAAGAGTCACATTTGGTGCATGTAGAGCTTAGAGTATATATACAATAGAGAAGACACCCAAGTTCTCCTCCCGTCCACTTGCATTGAGTTGCTCAGAAGCGCATGAGGCGAATCCACTCCTCCTTCCGGTTTAGGAGCCCTGTGCATTCTGGATTTTTGCCCTCAAACACATGAACGCGCGAGCGACCGGCAGAGTGGACGGAGCCTAGTGCGCGTTCATGTGTTTGAGGGCAAAACCTTACCAAACTGCAATACCTTCTTCGGCCACTATGTCCATTGCGCTTCAGGATTTCCTCTAGGTGTCTTCTCTATTGTATAATAACTCTATGATGTAGAGGGGGAAAAAGAAGGGGGCCTAGTATGGAGCCTCTAGGGGACCACGATCAACTAAGTACACAGTCAAGTATACAGTATAGGGTTTAAGTGCTAAATTATTATTAGCAATGTGTGCCAACTCGTATAGCCTGTAATGAACGAGTGTTCACGTGAAATACTTAAACGTGGGGAGATAATTAATCATCCTGTGAGTCAGAGCTTTTTAACCACTTTAGGACGGGAACCCCTTTTGGGTGTTTTAAAGCATTGCGTTATGCTTTAGCTATTGAAAAAAATAGCAGATCTACAAGCTCGTAGCGCGGCACTCGGTGCCGCGCTACGAGCTTGTAGATCTGCAATTTTAGAAAAATCGTGGGAAATGTGGCGCAAATTAGGGAATATAAATTAATTCACAGCGAACTAATATAAACTTTGTTTCTAGGGGGGGTCCCTGGAACAACATCTTTTCAGATGGGGGGGGTCGGCGGCCAATCACATATCATTTTTGGGGTCTTTGACATGAAATAGTTTGAAAACCACTGATATAGAAACATAGGGGGGTTTTTTTCTTCCAGAAAACTGTCGTGATTTAGAAGACATTTTGTAGAATCTGGTCTCAGACTCTCAATCCTAAAAGGGTTAAAAACCCTTTACTTTTTTTTTTCCATGCACACTGAAGGAAGGAAAGCCCACAGGGGGTTCCAGCCCTCTTCTGACTGTTTTAGGGGGGGTGTAGGTAGGAGTAGGAATACACCCCAAACCACTCCGGACAGCACGCACCGCCCCACCCCTCTCTCCTCCCCAAACACAATCCAGTGAATCCACACAAGAGGTGGAAAAAGTGCTACTTTTTTTTTTTTGGCAATACTGCAATGTAACACCCGGTTACAAGTATACTGGCTACAAGTCAGGACGGTATTCAACATTAAGTACTAGAAAACTAATGGCATCCTAAATCAAAAGTAAAAAATTTAACGTATGACATTAATGTATGACTAATTAATGTATGTATTATTTTTTTGAAAATAGCAGATCTAACGCATTGTGAAAACGTAACTAAAGTTTTCAAATCATTGCACTGGAGATGGAGAAGTAAAAGTACAATATTTGCCACTGAGATTAAATGGAGGAAAAGTTAAAGTATAATGAAACGTGAAAAATACTCCAGTAAAGTACCTCAAAAGGTTACTCAAGTACAGAACCATCATGACTACAGTAAATGTACTTGGTTATACTTTCCAATGTGTTAACTTGCTGGAACATATTTATGAACACACTGTTAGAGTGGACAAACATTCCATGAGAACCACAGGATCTTCAGATCACTGATTCACTAACCTATAACTGACCCTCCACGTGGTGGTGTATGGGGGCCCCCAGTGGTCCCTAACTGACCCTCCACGTGGTGGTGTATGGAGACCCCCAGTGGTCCCTAACTGACCCTCCACGTGGTGGTGTATGGGGGCCCCCAGTGGTCCCTAACTGACCCTCCACGTGGTGGTGTATGGGGGCCCCCAGTGGTCCTTAACTGACCCTCCACATGGTGGTGTATGTGGAGCCCCAGTGGTCCCTAACTGACCCTCCACATGGTGGTGTATGTGGAGGCCCAGTGGGGAGGTGGGGGTGGGGGGGGGTATGATGGATAAGAACCAACATTTTTTACCAAATGGAACCAAAATGGTCCTGTACTCTACTGTAAGGGAGAGCGTGTGCATTATTGTGTAAAGTAAACTGTCATATGGAGTTAAATTAACACTGACACGATGCGACGCATTGTATAGATCTTTTGAAGCCAATGCTTTTGTACTTTTTGTCTTTTTTTTTACTCAAGAACACATTGAATTCCGCACTTTTACATTATGTTATACTTTAGCTATATTGAAAAATATAGCAGATCTACAAGCTCGTAGCGCGGCACCGAGTGCCGCACTACGAGCTTGTAGGTCTGCTATTTTTGAAAAAAATATTTCAAACTAAAATCTTTGCTTCATAATTTGACCTTGTGGTCCGCGGCCAATTACATATAATTCTGGGGGTCCTTGACATGAAATAGTTTGAGAACCACTGACATAGAAACATAGGTCAGGATTTAGAAGACATTTTGTACAATCTATAGTGTCAGGTCTAAATGGGTTAACAGAGTATTTCTATATTGCAGTATTGATACTTTTACTTCCAGCTTTACTTCCAGCATTAGTGGGGAAGGGGGAGAGAGAGAGAGAGAGAGAGAGGTGGTTATGTCACTGCCTGTGGTCGTGGTGGTTTCTGCATCCCAGTCCAACAGAGGATGGAGATGAGGGTTAGAGAGAGAGAGAGAGAGAGTGCGAGAGAGAGAGAGAGAGAGAGAGAGAGAGAGAGAGAGACAGAGACAGAGACAGAGAGAGAGACAGAGACAGAGAGAGAGAGAGAGAGCGAGAGAGAGCGAGCAGCAGCACAGCTGTATTGTAGTGTACCACTGTGGGTCCGTCGTGCTCTGCAGGCCCTGCTGGAGACTACGGTTATTACTGCAGCCTCGTCTGCAGCTCTACGTGAGCAGAGAGAGAGAGAGAGAGAGAGAGAGAGAGCACACGTACGGTCGGTCACAGTACAGTAAATATGTCAAAGAGCCCTCCATACATCTCCTAAACATTACACGTGTCTCTCTCTCTGTGCAACCCATGCAAACTCCCCAACCCCCCCTCCTCACCCTCCCTCTTTTTCTTTCTTTCTTTCTTTCTTTTCTCCTTCTGTCCCTCGGCCCCCATTTATTTTTTCTTGCATAATGGATTTGGTGGATATCGTTGTACTACTCCCCCCCCCTTTTTTTGTGCATGCTTTCCTACCCCAGTCTCATATAAACTTCAGTTTCCCCTCTCATACTGACTTTTAACTAACTTAATTTTAGTCTCTCTCTCCCTCCCTCCCTACTCTTTCACTGACTCTCCACGTCGCTTTCCTATTCTTGAAGTTCAGTCATGGAGACATATTGCATAAGATGCGGGAAGACAATGCTTTTAGGTGGTGGTGGACAGAGAAGAAGACAATGCTTTTAGGTGGTGGTGGTGGGCAGAGAAGACAATGCTTTTAGGTGGTGGTGGGCAGAGAAGACAATGCTTTTAGGTGGTGGTGGGCAGAGAAGACAATGCTTTTAGGTGGTGGTGGTGGGCAGAGAAGACAATGCTTTTAGGTGGTGGTGGACAGAGAAGAAGACAATGCTTTTAGGTGGTGGTGGACAGAGAAGAAGACAATGCTTTTAGGTGGTGGTGGACAGAGAAGAAGAAGCAAGTTCATTTATTGACGTCGACGAGCTGTTGGGTCACTCTGGATGCCACAAGAATGTGATTCGGGTCGGATAAATTCACGCGTAGAATGTTTTATTTGACGTGATGGACATCACATCACACGGCCACATTGGACACAAAACGGATCTGCATTGCTTACATGTGTAGGCAACACATGTGTTTATAGGTAAATAATTAATTGGGACACGTAGGGACAAAATGGGAGAAGAGTGTAAATAAAAGCAGAGGTGAACTTACATTTTTGTGCCTCTCTACAGTCTGAGAACAGACATCTGGCAAACAGCTCTGGTCTACTTATCCCCTCCATCTAGCCCCTCCACCCCTCCCCCCTCCCCCCAAAGTGCGTCCCTCTCTCTCTCTCTGTGTACCACTTCCTCTATCATCTGCCGTTTCCTGTGCGTGAGGAGTGAAGTTTATATGAATGAGATTGAGGAACGTAGGAACTAGAGAACTGTACTACAGATCCATGCCAGATTTTCAGCTCTGATGATGGAGACTCCACTGATTACCAAATGGGGGTTTTTTTTACCCATATTTTGTCAATAGGGGCAAAAATATTCCGACCATTCTGAATTGATTAAAGTGAATGAAAGTTTTAAGAACATTTACCTTTATATGCAAAGAAGTAATAATACTAAAAATAAACAGTTACCTAGCGCTGCAACGCGTTATGAGCTTGCTTTTCGTCCATTTTCGAAGAAAACAAAAAATGTTCAAAAGTGTGGACACATCGGCAGCATAATTACAGACAGTAATGTCATTACTACAAGTACAATAATGGACGATATATCAGCCCAGACCGGCTCTAGGGTCAGGACGATACTGTATATCAGCCCAGACCGGCTCTAGGCTCAGGACGATACTGTATATCAGCCCAGACCGGCTCTAGGGTCAGGACGATATATCAGCCCAGACCGGCTCTAGGGTCAGGACGATATGTCAGCCCAGACCGGCTCTAGGCTCAGGACGATATGTCAGCCCAGACCGGCTCTAGGCTCAGGACGATATGTCAGCCCAGACCGGCTCTAGGCTCAGGACGATATGTCAGCCCAGACCGGCTCTAGGGTCAGGACGATATATCAGCCCAGACCGGCTCTAGGGTCAGGACGATATATCAGCCCAGACCGGCTCTAGGGTCAGGACGATACTGTATATCAGCCCAGACCGGCTCTAGGGTCAGGACGATACTGTATATCAGCCCAGACCGGCTCTAGGGTCAGGACGATACTGTATATCAGCCCAGACCGGCTCTAGGGTCAGGACGATACTGTATATCAGCCCAGACCGGCTCTAGGCTCAGGACGATACTGTATATCAGCCCAGACCGGCTCTAGGGTCAGGACGATACTGTATATCAGCCCAGACCGGCTCTAGGGTCAGGACGATACTGTATGTCAGCCCAGACCGGCTCTAGGCTCAGGACGATACTGTATGTCAGCCCAGACCGGCTCTAGGCTCAGGACGATATATCAGCCCAGACCGGCTCTAGGCTCAGGACGATACTGTATATCAGCCCAGACCGGCTCTAGGGTCAGGACGATACTGTATGTCAGCCCAGACCGGCTCTAGGCTCAGGACGATATATCAGCCCAGACCGGCTCTAGGCTCAGGACGATATATCAGCCCAGACCGGCTCTAGGCTCAGGACGATACTGTATATCAGCCCAGACCGGCTCTAGGGTCAGGACGATACTGTATATCAGACCAGACCGGCTCTAGGGTCAGGACGAACATGAGATCTTGTTTAGCTGTACTCCTTCATGGAGCCAGGCTCTCTATGAATTCACTGGCCATCAATAGATGCAACATCAGGGCTGGATTAAGCACCGGGGGAACCGGATCCAACATTGAGGGATCAGGAATCGGTTCCATCACATTTTGGAATCGTTTCCGGGAACCGGTTTTAAATCACACTGTCAGCGCTGGTATGCAGACTTCCCGTCCGTCCGTCCGTCCATCTTCAACAGGTTATTCTCCGTAGTCGGGTCGCGGGGGCAACAGATCCACTAGAGAGCTCCAGACTTCCCTCTCCAGAGCAACATTAGTGACTTCCTCCTGGGGGATCCCGAGACGTTCCAAGGCCAGGGGTCTCCTCCCAGTGGGACATGCCTTGAGGACAAGGACCTCCCTAGAGAGGCATCCTATAACCAGATGCCACGAACCACCTAAGCTGGCTCCTTTCCAGGGCGAAGAAGCAGCGACTCTGCTCTGAGTCTCTCTCGCATGACTGAACGTCTCACCCTATCTATCTCTAAGGGAGATGCCAGGCACCCGTCGAAGAAAACTCATTTTGGCCGCTTGTATTCGTGACCTTATTAATTCAACCCACACTTCATGACCATAGGTGAGAGTAGGAACGGAGATTGCTCGGTATAGAGCAATCTCTTTAGTTAGTGAAAAATAGCAGATCTACAGTCTGCTATTTTTGAAAAGTCGTGAAAATGTGTCTCAAATCTTTGAATATATATTCTTTCAGAGTTTCAGTTTTTAACTCCAATCTTTGATTCTGGGGGGGTCCCTGGAACAACATATTTTCAGATGGGGGTCGTGGCATATTATATATATTTTTTGGGGTTCTTGACATGAAATATTGAGAACCACTGGTATAGAAACATGAGGTTTTTCAGAAAAAAATAGACATTATTTTTTTAAATGTCGGTGTCAGGCCAAAATGGGAGAACTTTGCCTTCATGGCTCAGCTCTCTTTTCGTCACAACAGACTTCACGTCTGCAATACAATTACAATACCGTTGGTTCTCAAACTGTGTACGAACGGACCTCATGGGTCCATTTGGTTCCATGTGTACACTACAGTACACTACAGTACATCACAGACCTGTAATGAACCATTTAGAACCCCCTACAGGAATCCTTAACCCATTTTGGTGTTTTAAGCATTACATTATACTGAAAATATATTGAAAAATCGTGAAAATCTTTGCTTCTGGGAGGTCACTGGAAGAACATTATTTTCAGATGGGGGTCGTCGGCCAATTACATATAGTTTCTGGGGGTCCTTGACATGAAAAATGTGAGCACCACTGACATAGAAACATACAGTAGGTATTTCAGAAAACTGTCATGATTTAGCATTAGCATACATTTTGTTTAATTTCGACGTCGGGCCTAAATGGGTTGAAGGGAAGCATTAGGGAATGAGACCGGAACCGGGACCATTAAACCCATTTTGACCTGAGATCAGATTCTAAAAATGTCTTCTACATCCTGACAGTTTTCTGAAAAAGCTATGTGTCTATGTTAGTCGTTCTTCGATTTTTCAAAAATAGCAGACCTACAAGCTCGTAGCACGCCGTTCGGTGGCGCGCTATGAGCTTGTAGATCTGGTATTTTTCAATAGCTAAAGCATAACATAATGCTAACACCAAAAGGATGAACCTGAATATGAGAATACTGCAGCCATCAATGGTGAACAGCGTAGCCGACTCAAGCTAACCCAGTGCGTGGTCAAACATTACTCAGCTACAACAAGTGATTGAAAGTTGCTCTCCGTCCAAAATGTGTACTTGAATTAACATACTGGAGTATATACTTTAGAGAGTGGTGGAGAGCTTGTATAGATGTTCTATGATTTGAAAGTGGTTAATTAATTCATAATGTACTTTTTCCCCTTCCTAGAAGTGTGTGTGTGTGTGTGTGTGTGTGTGTGTGTGTGCGTACAGACAGACAGACAGACAGACGTAGATATATGAAAAAAGCCAAATACTCAAGTAAAGAATAGATACTCAAATGATGAACTTAAGTACATTATTCCAGTAAAAGTACTTTGCTACTGACCACGGCTGGTAGTTCTCTCATCATGGTGACCAGAGACTGCATTGCACATCACATGCCAATGAGTCACTGCACGATAAGTATAATCTGCCCCCTAGTGGCTGGTGAGCAGTATAACAGACCATCATGGTGCCCAATCTCCTCTCATATATTCTCTCGGCCAATAGTCTGCTATACAGCAGTCTGGATGGTCATTGGGGGGGGGGGGGGGCCTAGCTAAATGAGTGATAGGAACGAAATGGTACCGGTACCTCAGAATATACAAATGGACCTGGGGGTTCCATTTGTACTGTACAGTGTGCACCAGGGGTTCCCACACTTTTTCACGTCAAGGACCCCCAAAATTGGCCCGTCAAAATGGGGGTCCTTTCAAATTAGAAAGACTTTTAACCCATTTAGGGCTGACATCGGAATTTTTAAAAATGTCTTTTAAATCCTGACAGTTTTCTGAAATACCTCATGTTTCTGTATCAGTGGTCCTCAATATTTCATGTCAAGGACCCCAAAAATGATATGCAATTGTCCGCCGACCCCCATCTGAAAATATGCTCGAGGAACTTCTCAGAAGCAAACATTCGAGTTAAAAACATTCGCTCTGAATGAATATACATTCAAAGATTTGAGCCACATTGTCACATTTTTCAAAAATAGCAGATCTACAAGCTCGTAGCGCGAAATAGCTAAATTATAGCATAATGTTTAAACATGTGAGCAAAATAACTCGTTTGGATAAACAGGAAAATAAACAAAGAAGACACACGCACACACACACACACACACACACACACACACACACACACACACACACAAAAAACCAGTCTGAAAGAAGCTGTTGTCCTTAGATGTGGTGTCAGCGACCGTTTCTGTGTTGTGTCGTATCCTTCAGCAAAGTTAACAAAACACAGTAAAACGACATGAACGACTGGGGGCCCGAAACGGCATACCTCAATTCCTTAGAACAGTGGTTCCCAAAGCTAGGGGTCCTTGAGGCAGTCCCAGGGGGTCCCCAGCTTAAATGATATAGTTAATAGGAACCAAATGGAGCCTCATATGGGTCTGTATAGCTCTGAGAGTGTACAAATGGAACCAAAATGGACTCGTTAGGGGCCATTTGGTTCCATTTGTACACTCTCAGAGTTAAATTAGCTTCGATTTTTTACGATATACATTCGGGTCCCAAAGAAGAAAAAAAAAGGCATTAAATAGGGGACCGTATTCAGGTCAAACCGGGCGGTCCTTGAAGTGAAAATGGTTGAAAATCACTGCTAGAGTCATAAAAGTCTTTCTCTTATGGGGGTCCTTGGGGTATATATTTTCTAATGCGAGGTCCGGCGGTCCATTTGGGGGTCCTTGACATTGAAAAGGTTTGGGAACCCCCGCCTTAGATTAGAAGAGGGAGGGGGGAGAAAAGAAAACCCGCACTGTGACTTTTTATACAAAATGAATAGGCGAGTTTGTCTTTTAGTCGTTGTTGTTGAAAAGGGGCATGGTTTCACATTCATTAGTGTTCTGGCCGAGAATACAGTGTTTACACAGAACGGGTTATACATCTCTGCTCCGTCTGTGTTTTCAGATAAACACTCTTTTCTTTTTTTCTTCCACCATCCCCTGCTCCATCTTTCCCTGTATTGCTGATGTGTCGTCGTCGTCGTCCCCCCCCCCCACACACACCCCTGTTCTCAGTAGCTAACACCCCACACACACACACACTAGTATAACTATACTTGTGAGGACATCAACCTTTTATGATGTAATTTAAAAAGAGAATAAAATAGCAGGAAAAATTGCCAGAAAATAGCTGAGTAAA
Organism: Protomyctophum bolini; assembly: GCF_963924005.1. Lineage (NCBI taxonomy): Eukaryota > Metazoa > Chordata > Actinopteri > Myctophiformes > Myctophidae > Protomyctophum > Protomyctophum bolini. The sequence continues at coordinate 23,672,388 of NC_137883.1, read as the reverse complement.
TCGGCAATTTTTCCGGCGTGTGTGTAACCTTGCATAAATCAGACGTAACTCTGATCCTAAACCCTTACATGCCTAATCCCCTACTTCCAACCCAACTCCCCAAAATCTGTTTATAACCATAAAACGACCATTTCTCTTTTCCTCAAATTCTACTATACTTGTGGGGACATTCAGACCTCACAAGTAAAGTAACACAAGTACACACACACACACCACACACACACACACGCGCGCGCGCACGTGCGTGCGCTCTAGCAGTTCCAGATGTGTGCAGAGGATGATGTCATAGAACAGACCGGAGGCGCTGCTGGACTCTGAGACTTTTCTCCTCCTCCAGAAAACATTTTGTGGAAGAGGGAGGAGGAGGAAGAGGGAGTTGATCAGGTCTTATATTCTACGGCTTCTCCACTACCATTATTTGACAGATTCAGTTCCTTCCTGTAGTATATAGTTACTTCTTCCTCACATGCATATTAATACAAAACAGACATTAATCTTACATGTTACAAGTTACAATGCTGACACTCCAGCGTCACATTGCAAGGCGTTGTGAGCTTGTAGATTGGCTATTTTTATTTAAGTATGAAGGAGCATCTCGTGTGTCCATGTTGTGCATGGACACAGCATTGTTCCGACTCATGGCCGTCTGCCCGGGATAAACCCACTGTGTGGGCATTAACCCATTCTGACCTGAGATCAGATTCTAAAAATGTCCTTCTACATCCTGACAGTTTTCTGAAAAAGCTATGTTTCTATGTCAGTGCATGGTTCTTAGATTATTGAAAAATAGCAGATCTACAAGCTCGTAGCGCGCCACCGAGTGGCGCGCTACGAGCTTGTAGATCTGCTATTTTTCGATAGCTATAAAGCATAGCATAATGCTAACACCAAAAGGGGTTCCCGCACAAAATGCATTAAAGTTGAGTACTGTACAGTACAGTACCGGACACATGTGCAGTACTACGCTATACCCAAAGAGAACAATTCTTCCTTTTATTCCCGTGGAGAACATTATGCCCACATACTGCCAACGGATCAAAAGTATAGCTCTCTGGCTGCACCAGATGTGACTCGTGCAAATGGGCTAACGTCACAGGGCTACGTTTACTATACTCAAGCAGGAGGGAGAGAGAGAGAGGCAGAGGGGAAGGGGGGAGGCTGGTGTAGGCGTGTGTGTGTGTGTGTGTGTGTGTGTGTGTGTGAGTGTGAGGGAGAGAGAGGGAGTGTGGGTGTGTGTGCAGTGTGCATGTGTGAGCAAAGAAGAAAGACAGAAAGACACATTGAGAGGACCATGGAAGGATAAGATAGAGAGGGGAAGGGGGTGAGTGTTATGGGGGTCGCTAGGCGACCGCAGCATAAATACAAATTGCCGGGGAGAGCTAGGGGGAATAAGTCGGCGGGCGTGAATGAAGGTCCCCAGCCAGCGTGTGGCCTGCAACGTCTGGGGTATCTGGGGAGGATCAGGAACAAGGCCATGACTAATGAAGGACAGGGACCCATCATGTCCCCCTCTCTCTCTCTCTCTCTCTCTCTCTGGGCCTGATATTATCCCCGCTGGAATTTCACGTGTCAGTCTGACCAACAGCTGACAGGAGGAGGGGGGGGGGGGGGGGGGGATTCACCTGCGATACTCTCAGAAGACCTCCAATTAGGGAACGTTAAGTAAAAACACAGCAGTTGAGAGCAATTAGCAAATAATAGACATAAAGGCTATCCAAGCAGATGTTAACTCAAAAGAGTGTCTGTCGGTGATCCAGTGTTTTAAAACAGCCGAGGTAGTGCAACGGGGGAAGTGTCGTAACAATGGATTGTACTGTGTTGTGTTGTACCAGTCCATGGCTTATCGCTGACCCCTGAATCAAATTACCTCCAGCCATCGAGCAGTATACGGGTCGGGTCTGCACTGCCTAGCCCACCCACACACACACAGCAACGACACGGTAAACAGACCCCAATTCATTCCTTCTCTTTTTTCTTTTTGGAGACCACGGAAACTCAACACTGAGCAGAACGGGTTCATGGCATCGCGGGGGTGATTGTTTAAGATTCGTCGTGGTGATTAACCACTTAAGCCGTGTGTTATACCGCGGTACTCGGCGTGTTGTCGTCGTGGGCACTATGTTCCATGCAAAGGCACACCGCACTCAAACCTCTCCACGTTTTCCTGATGACCAAACATGGCAGTAGAGAGACATGGTCAACCGGTTTCTATTTCTGTCCATGTCAACTGTAAGAAGAATGTGCTCAATCCAACATCCATTCAACAATCATTATTATTATTATTATTTGTTGTTGTTGTTGTTGTAGTCGTTCAGATAGGACCGACAAGACGCGGGTCGGATTTGAACCAGTGTCCACAACGAGCATTAATGTTCTGGCTGAACCAGCCCCAATAGATGGAGTAGGCCTACATCCATACAACGAGCATTAATGTTCTGGCTGAACCAGCCCCAATAGATGGAGTAGGCCTACATCCATACAACGAGCATTAATGTTCTGGCTGAACCAGCCCCAATAGATGGAGTAGGCCTACATCCATACAACGAGCATTAATGTTCTGGCTGAACCAGCCCCAATAGATGGAGTAGGCCTACATCCATACAACGAGCATTAATGTTCTGGCTGAACCAGCCCCAATAGATGGAGTAGGCCTACATCCATACAACGAGCATTAATGTTCTGGCTGAACCAGCCCCAATAGATGGAGTAGGCCTACATCCATATTGACATTGTGGCACTGATATCGCACTGATAATGATAATGCTATTTTTTTGGGGACAAAAAATGTAAACCCACTCTTCTATTTTTCTGTTTGTTTTGTTTTATTAAAAATAAAAATAGGGACACCAGGTTTAAAGTTTGACAGAACGCCCAGTTGAAGTCTATCTGCAAAGATATCCGGGGGCACCCCATGGGTGACCCGTTATACTCGGTTACAACTAATAATCTAAACAATACAATCTTGGGACTTAATCTTGGAATCCGTACGGTACTATAGTCTGCGTTACTGAAAGGAAGGAAAGAAACAGACACGAGGTCGTCTCACACCTGTTTTTAGTTTCCCATGATGGACATAAATGAATACAACGCTTGGCCAAAATGTCCCTTTGAAGCCAAACACCTGATTATTAACTCAAGTTGAGAAATAGCATAGCACAGTGCCAGGGAAAGTTGAAACAAAAAGGGCACTCTGTGCCATAGATAGGCCTGACGTCGAAATTTCTAAAATGTCTTCTAAATCCTGACAGTTCTGTCAGGATTTGTGCCACATTTTCATGATTTTTTTCCAAGCCTACAAGCCTACAAGCCTACTACAAGCCCACAATGCCTCGTATAGATGGGCTATTTTAACAATGTTTGCTGCCTTCCTTACGTAATATTTGACAATAAAAGTTATTCAATTGTCATTTTAGAAATACTGAGATACTGTATGTTTGTAAACTGTTGAGTGAACAATGTTGCCTTATCACCTGGGGACCAAGCCCCCCGCCCAAGGACCCCCGCCCAGCTAAATGTCGATAGCAACCAAATGGACCTGTACAGGTGTGTTCAAATGTGTTCAAAAAGGTATGGGGATCCATGGCCTGCCCTAATGCATGCCAGACTGGGGGTCCTTGAATTTAAAAAAAAAAGTTTGAGATCCACTGACTTAAACAGAATCACATTAAGCTCCATATGGCCAATATGTCTTTATTTATTTTGTACACACACTTTGCTACGTGGCAAGTCTTGCTAACATTCTTTGAGTCTTTGATGAAACATGTTTTTAGGTAATAGAAAACAAGAGGCCAGACTCAAGTATAAGCACACAAAGTTGAATCTGACCTGTGATATTCTTCTCTGCTTCCCTTGTTTTTTGGTCAAACCTCACTCACTTTCATTTTGGTAAATCACACAGTGTACTGTATTTGTTTAAAGTTCAAATAATTTCATTGACAGACTGCCAGTCATGTTCAAATGCTAGACATAATCAGTAACAAAAGGTTCTTGCAGTCCAGACAAATGAATAAATAGCCAGCACACAAAGTACACAAGCCAATAATGGGACAAAATGCCAAAGCAACAAACCAAATGACGCCACAGCACAGCCACAGATAATCATTACTGTATCACCCCCGCCCCCTAGCGAGTGTCACCGGACAATTGTTTGCACTATGATCATAACTCTGCTCTTTATATTTATCCGTCTTTGTGTTGTTCCTATGTATTTGTTATACGAGGAAAAAGTATGGAATGCACACACGCAAATGCCAAAATACAAAATAAATTCCTATGTGTTACGCAATGGCTAATAAAGGAATCTGAATCGTCGGTATCGAACCGCATAAGACAAAATATCCTTTTGTATTAACAATTTAAGCTGTTTAGCTCTGTTATGCTGAAAAAGCCTTCAGATTTTACGGGGGCCAGTTTCGAATTGCAGCCGTCCGTAGGTGCCCTTTGAGAGTGGTTTCGAAGGAGTCAAGGGATTCACATGTCTTAATGACTGTTGGTAGGGCGTTCCACATTTTGGTGGCATAGGAGCGAAAATAATTTAGTCCCTTGTTTGTGCCGAATCTGGGTTGTACATGGTTTGTTGCCCTCCCTCTGGTGTTGTGGGTGTGGACTTCGTTTACATTAAGGAAGTATTTAGACAGGTACACATGGGTATCCAATGATAACGTCGTGCCGCGGGTTCGACTCCCGATCCCGACGGCCTTTGCCGTGTCTCTCTCCTCATTCCCTGTCAGATTACTTTCAACCTATCAATAAAAAGGCAGAAAAGGCCAAAGAAATATCTTTAAAAAGGATTGGTCCATAACTATAAGGCCATAAGTGCCACCTTCTGAAAACGTTGTCCACACATTTGCTGGACCACCTGGCCCAGGTCAAGGTCAAGGTTTCTATCGTTACATCTTGTGTAGTTGTGTACAAGAACATCTTCTCCTAACCAATAGACTCCAGGAACTTTACCCCCGTGTACAAATATATGGTCATGTATAGGCGTTTGTCAATAAAAACATCAATCAATGAATTAAAAAAAGTCAGTTCCATGTGTCAGTGTCAGCGTTTAAAACAAATGATGAAATACAGAGAGAAAGAGCGAGCGAGAGAGGGAGACCCGGGACTTTGACTGAGAGAGAGAGAGAGAGAGAGAGAGAGAGAGAGAGAGAGAGACGAGACCAAAACACAAATGCGGGACCTTTTCTCACCCTGACATTTTGACACTTTATCACACGCCCTATGCATTATTCATACATGCAGTCATGCATAATATATTGAACTACTACTCGAAGGCACCGAAGGGTTTGAGGGCAAGACAAGTCTCTACACTCGTTGATTAGCTGAGATGAAACAACCGCAAATGGGGAGAGAATCGAGTGAAAAGGAGAGCAGGAAGTAATATATCTCGATTTTTGTTTGAAGTGACAGAGAGGAAGGGAGGATACATTTTGAAGAGAGTGCACATGTGTGTGTGTGTGTGTGTGTGTGTGTGTGTGTGTGTGTGTGTGTGTGTGTGTGTGTGTGTTCCTTCACCAGGTCTACACACTAAAATACATAAGGGTACATAAGGGTCAATTTGGTTACATTTGTACACTCTCAGAGCTACAAAATGAAGCCTTTTCACAGTGTAGCACAGCGGTTTTCAACCCCCTTTCATATCAAGGCCCATTCTTTATTCAGCCCCCTCTCAGACCCAAAACTAAAGAATATTCGGTTATCGTTAACACACAATTCCACACTGCTGGCAAACGTTTATCAAAATAACAATTCTTCTAAATCCTCTAGACTTCTTCTAGTGTAGACTTCTTGTAAATTAAGTAATGCAGATGTTTAACATTAATGTAATGACTAATGAGCGTAAAATGATAACCAAATGAAACCTGTACGGGTCCATTTTACACTCCCAAGAGTCCCTTTTGGTGTTAGCATGATGTTATGTTATGTGATGTTACCGGTATGTTGGCTATTGAAAAATAGCAGATCTACAAGCTCATAGCGCGCCACCGAGTGGCGCGCTACGAGCTTGTAGGTCTGCTATTTTTTTTAAATCGAAGAACGACTGACATAGAAAAATAGCTTTTTCAGAAAACTGTCAGGATGTAGAAGACATTTTTTTTAATCTGATCTCAGTTCAGAATGGGTTAAAGACCTACAGTACAAGGTTCCATTTGGTCACCATCTCTCCATCATTTAGCTGCATGGGGACCACCTGGAACCCCCTCAAGGACCACTGGTGGGCCCCGGACCACTGGTTGAAAACCCACTGGTGGAGCAGATAAGGGCTGGTCTTGGTGACCATGCGACCATGATTTCAGGAGCTTCAGTACAGTATGTGCACCATGTTATCATGGGGCTGAATGCGGTCGCACCATCTCATCTGCTCCTCTGTGGTATATCAGAGCCACTGCCTGGAGACAGAGGTGGCTCCTCCACGGTCTGGACATGATGTGCCTTTTGCTGCAAACTCACCAGCGGTGGACAGTAGCCAAGGACATTCACTGAGCACTTATGTTTAAAGGACAACTTTAGGTTATTTAGGTTGTTAATTTTTCTTCATTTGCTGCTTTCTTTCGTTTTTAGCGATTTTTAGCTATTTTTGACAGGGGGGGGCAGAATTAACACTCATCTTTTAACTTTCTCTAAAAACAACCTACAACATGAACCTAAAAAAAAACTAAAGTTGTCCTTTAAGTAGCCTACTTATTTTGTTCTTTACATAAGACTTTCACGTCACTTTCCATTTCAAAGACAAATAGCGTACGTTCGATTTCATGCACTACGTTATCTAGGAACAGGGATTTGAATAAAAGGTCAATTAAACGTCCGGACAAGGTTTCCCCCGACAGGCCAAGTGCATTCTGTCTTCATGAAATATTATTGGCTATTCATGAAGAACAATGATGCTATACCTCTTTACAACTATAGCAGTTGCACTAATTCCGTTTTTCAAAGTGACTGTCTCTGCAATTTGTCGATTGGATTTAACATTAATTTGTTCTTACAAGCATATACATTTTACCTAGAATGTCATTTTATTTTGCAGGCAAGTGGGCATCGTCCTTTGGACAAGTAGAACAAGAATGGGCAAGTGCCTCTATTAGTGTCAACCCCTGTAGGAAGGGGGAAAGTACATTATGCATTGACCAATAGCCATTCTGTTGTTTTTTTCACCATTATATTGATAGGTTATGATAACGTCTGGAGAAGCTTTGATTTTGTTTTAGATAATGTCAAGATTTCAGCACAGCAATACATTGATATCAATAACGCATTTACTTTCGGCTACTATTTTGAATACAAATTTGAATTCCAGTATTTCTTTGTAATATTGGCCAGGAGTAGGCCCTATAGGGATGTTAATAGTTAATCGGTTAATCGGTCAATCATGGCCGAGGAACGCACATACAAAGATGCCATTGCCTGGCCTTGTATCGTCAATGATCAAATAAATATTTGATTAAGGAATATAATATGCCTTTGGTATTATTTCTGTATATCAGCAAAATGTAAAAAAATAATAATAATAAGATTCTCAGATTATTTACAAATATGCCGCTTATCAACTAACTGATTAATTAATCGATAAGGTTATCAATAGTTCATTCATTCATTGATAAGTTTTGACAATTCCTATCCCTAGTAGGCTGTATATCTATACTTCGACTCAAGTGCTGGGGTTGGACCTTTGTTAAAAAACAACAACAACCACCAAAAAAGGTCCAAAGATTACAGATGTGCTTCTACTGCAGTCACACATGGTAAGACAAAAGTCTTTGTCAAAACTGTCCTGAGATTACAGTGTGTTGCAGACAGACAACAGACGTTCCTTTGTTCCCGTTGAGAACACATTCCTTCATATTAACCATCAATGTCCACTGCCTTGCATTTCCAAATGTCATGACCCATTGTGGTGGTGCGTGTGCTTGTGCATGTGCATGTGCTTGACCCGTGTGCGCGCGCGTGTGTGTGTGTGTGTGTGTGTGTGTGTGTGTGTACAGCATGGATGCACCATGTGCGAATGTGTCTGACATTCTGGCATAATGAGTACTTTTACGTTTGGAAGTTGTACTTTGTCTACATTGGTTTTGTGTGTGTGTGTGTGTGTGTGTGTGTGTGTGTGTGTGTGTGTGTGTGTGTGTGTGTGTGTGTGTGTGTGTGTGCACGCGTGTGCGTGCATGCGTTCAGAAAATGGTGACACTGCAGGTATATGCCATGCATGTGAAATGTGAGCATGTTGCTCAGAGTGCTGCTGAAATGTAATTACACCACAAGAGAAGTGACCAGGTCAGGTCACCGCTGGAATTCCATTGTTGGTCATTCTTGTTTTTATGAGTGGGAGGAGGTTCTTGAAAGGGGGTTCATGGAACTATCTCACCCTCCTCTACCTTCCCTTTCTCTCTCAAGGGGGGCTCTTGGAACTATTACCAACTATTACCCCACCCCCTTAGATAGCATTTCTGTAGACTTAGATAGCATTTGATACAGACTTATAGCATGTTATGTAGACAGCACTATAATTGCATTGTATGTAGTCAAAGCATTCATAGTACATATGTATAGCATAGTAGTATATATGTATAGTTTCATTATATAGATATTCCACTGTTACTTTCTTAGCTTACACATGTTTCATGATAAATGTTTGTATGTGATGTATTCCCATGCTTTTTTGTTCTTGCATAATGTAAGTCGCTCTGGATTAAGAGCGTCTGCTAAATGCCTAAATTGTTCTCTCTTAAAGGGGGTTCTTGGAACTATCTCACCCTCCTCTACCTTCCCTTTCTCTCTTAAAGGGGGTTCTTGGAACTATCTCACCCTCATCTACCTTCCCTTTCTCTCTCAAGCCAGATTGTTTTGGCTCCGTCATACGACAGTGTAGCACGCCAAACGTAGATGATCTACAAGCTCCCAATGCGAAGCATTGTGAATTTGAACAGCGGCGATTTTCGGCCAAACTACAGGTTTATTTGCTTAAACTATAACTAATGTGAATAGAAAACTGTTATAGGTGTAAAATGATAGGACATTGGGAGAAAGTTTGACTGAGATGGCCATTTTAGTTGTGGTTTTCCCACAAAAATGTCTTAATCTTAAATCAACTAAAGATTGACTGATATTCCTGCAAATTACACACAGATTCATGATGAACCACCTCTTCATCTATCATACAAGTCTGTTTTTGCACCACCAGATGTTGCAGATTTTCATGTAAAACCACACCACTATCTTGGCACCACTTCTTTCACTTCTGTTTTTGCCTCCTCCCACTTCAGTGTACCCTCTGATGCTCAATTTATAGCTGGTCTGTCGGTCAGTGTTGTTTTTGACAGCAAATGTGGATTTTAGTTTTAGTCATATGGTCTCTTGAATAGTTCTCATTTAGTTTTAGTCACGTTTTAGTCACCTGGAACGTTTTAGTGTTAAGTCTAGTTTTAGTCGACTGAATATCATAAGAATTTAGTCGACTAAATTGTGAGCTTGTAGATCAGCTATTTTCAGCATGCAACCAAGTGTAAAGTGACTTATATTGGATCTCTTGTCCACCAGTCCCTTCCAATCAGTTTTTATTTGTTGATGAAATTGTCAATATATTTAGTCATCGTAGCTTAGTTTTCATTTACTTTCCGTCAGTGAAAAAAGGTATAGTCAACGAACATGTTTGTTGTGTGCACCCCACACAGTTTTTAAGTGTTAAATGTTAGACTCATTGAAAACACAGAACTGGTTCTGGTAATCACAAAATCTTTGCACTACTACCTCTCATCAAATCATCAAATTACAACGGTGCGCTTGCACAGACTGGAATACATGGCTGGGTGTGTGTGTGTGTGTGTGTGTGTGTGTGTGTGTGTGTGTAATAAGTGACTGTGAACCAAACGACTAAAGAATGGGATCAAAATACAAATGAACACAGCCCAGTGGGATATGTTGAGGTTGTCACTATGGTGCATGGTTTTACCTTAGTGATCATGGTTGCTTATTTTCGCTCTCGGCCTAGAGAGGGAGTAGAGGTAGAGAGAGAGAGAGAGAGAGAGAGAGAGAGAGAGAGAGAGACCAGAGAGAGAGACAGCAGAGAGAGCGAGTGCAGGTAGAGACAGCAGAGAGAGAGAGAGACAGCAGAGAGAGAGAGCAGGTAGAGAGAGAGAGAGAGAGAGAGAGAGAGAGAGAGCTGGTCGCTTGAGAGGTAGGCTATGCTATGGTCTGGTCGTTAGCTCCGTCTCTAATTAGCAGCTGCTAATTAGAGAGGAGACGCGACAGAGTGGCCGGCCGTCGCGGCCTTTGCTGCAAAGGGAAAGTAAAGAGGTCTTCGCTGATACACCTCCAGGCGTGCTTAAATTACATGCCAGCAGCACATAACATTTAGGTGACATCATGCAAAGGTGTCTTGACGACTGCGTGCCATTACAGCCTCAGATAGGATCATGTGCTGTTGCTCAAAACATAACCCATTAAATAAGACCCCATGAGGCTGATTCTACAAATGTTTTCTAAATCCAAACAGTTTTCAGAAAAGCCAGTGGTGTTCAAACCTTTTCATGTCAAGGACCCCCAAAAATGATGTGGAATTAACCACAGATGCCCATCTCAAAATATTATGCTCCTGGGGCCCTCCAGAAGCAAAGATTTTTGTTAAAACATTTTGCTTTAAAAGAATAGTAAAGATTTGCAAACGTTTACGATTATTCTAAAATAGCGGATATTTACAAGCTCATAGCCCGTCACTTCGTGCCGTGCTAAGAGCTTGTATATTTGCTATTTTTGAATAGCCAAAATATAAAATAACGCTTTTTTTAGCTGAAAATCGAAAATGGACACAGATGCTTTCCCGGTCTCAATGGGTCAATATGTTTATTAATTCAATTCACGTGTGTTCAAACCCATATAGTTTGTTGTTTTTCGTACAGTGTCTGAATGAGTCTATATACTCTGGACTATAGGGTTGCATCCCTCTTGCAGAACAGATTTCTTTCTCTTCTCTCCCCCCGTTGACAATGTGGAGTTTTCTTTTTTGCTTCCAGATGGGATGTCATAACAACAGGGGTCAGTGTTATTGTTTAACTGGGAGAGTTTGACAGTTGTGTGGAGCCGTCAGTGGGCTCGTTTGATACGTAGAATATTATAGAAGTCGCACTGGAGCCTCAGTCCAAACATTATCTCAGCAGCTTTTGTTGTTGTTAGGAGAGTTGACCGTGTTGAGCTGTCGGTGGGGTTCTTTTTCCTTCCCTCAAATGGGGATACGTGTACTCCTAGGGATACGCAGAGGTACTACAAGGGGGGTACGTAACGTATATGTGAGAGAAAATTGAAACGCTTACTTTATCCCATTACCTGAATCAGAATAGGGACGACATGGTGTCTGGTTGCTATAGGGCCGAGCTTACCAGCACTACACTGGCCTCCACACTTCCACAGACTTCATTTCATAAGTACTCTGCCTTGGGTCTAGGCTTATTATGTCTTCACATATTGTACAGTTAATATAAAACGCATTATTCAGCCACCTCTTTTGCCCATTAGGACCCCTCTAGGCAACATCATTAATTAAACAGCGACGCGCACCTATGGTAATATCATTCTACAGGCCACAGGTTTCTGCCTTACTTTCTTATTTATTTTTTCCCTGTGGCGCTAGAGCGAGACTGGTTTTGCTAACGTTCTGTTCTGTTTATTAAATTCTTTCAGATGTTTTTTACATGTGCAGATAAATTGAAACACAAACAGAGTAACAAACAACACACACACACACACACACACACACAAACATACACACACACACGAAGAAAACTACACAAATCAAGACTACCAAACGAAACAAGGAAATAATTAAAAGGAAAAAAAGAAAGAAAATAGGGTAAACTCTCCATCCAGTAAAAGCAGTATACCGAGTATACAGATCAACTCATGGTCACAAACACATCCAGGCAAGACAGGCAGGCTAGTCTGGAAACGGAGCTTCTAGTTATGTTTAATGATAAAACATCGACAAACTTTGTGAGAGCCTGCTACTCTGTAGAATGATGAACCAAATCACAGAACCTGACTAGCACAACGTCACAACACAAACTTTGTGAGGGCCTGCTACTCTGTAGAATGATGAACCAAATCACAGAACCTGACTAGCACAACGTCACAACACAAACTTTGTGAGAGCCTGCTACTCTGTAGAATGATGAACCAAATCACAGAACCTGACTATCACAACGTCACAACACAAACTTTGTGAGGGCCTGCTACTCTGTAGAATGATGAACCAAATCACAGAACCTGACTAGCACAACGTCACAACACAAACTTTGTGAGAGCCTGCTACTCTGTAGAATGATGAACCAAATCACAAAACCTGACTAGCACAACTGTTATTCAACAGATTATTTTTTTAACATATTAACACAAAAACAGGACTTATTGCCACAAGTTTAAAATGAACCTGCTCAGGAGGCACTACTTTCACTCAAGTTCTTGTTAAATTATATTCATCAAAAAGGTGGGTTGTCATCCTTTCATATAGCATCATACAGTCTATGGTTTCCTCTTGTAATTCTCTAAGTAAGATGTAGTCGGGTTGGGGCACCCCCGCTGGCCAAGAGGTCCAGGCGCATTCCACATTATAGGCTTTGGCCTGACAGCGCGTCACATGTTCGAGTCCCGTTCATGACGACCTTTGCTGCATATCTCTCCCCTTATCTCTCTCCCCCCTTCCTGTCAATTTTCACTTGAAACTATCAATAAAGGCAGAAAAGCCAAAAACAAATCTTAAAAATGCAAACAGCACAAGATACAGTCAGGCATTTCGGTCCAAAGGGATTTACGAAGAAAGACCTTGCGGTCTTGTTTCCATTCGGGTCCCATGCACTGTAGACAGTCATGAACAATGATCTAAACCAACACTCCATCTTCACCTCCTCTCCCTCTTGGGCGAGAACCCCTTTTGGTGTTCATTATGTTATGCTTTAGCTATTGAAAAATAGCAGATCTACAATCTCATAGCGCGCCACCGAGTGGCACGCTACGAGCTTGTAGATCTGCTATTTTTGGAAAAATCGAACAACGACTGACATAGAAACATAGCTTTTTCAAAAAACTGTCATTTTCAAACGGACATTTTTAGAATCTGATCTCAGGTCAGAATGGGTTAAAGGAAGCCATTGATTTGCTTGACACACAAAAAAAGTCTCAAAAAGTAGCAAGATCCACAAGCTCAAAAATGTCTCGAAGCGACGCGTTTTGAGGTTGCTATACTTTGGAATTTGAATCCTGAAAAGTGTTTGGACATATGAGGCTTCCACCCTGACAGAGACGACATACTGTATACATCAAGCTATAATAGTCATTAGTAGTATTATAGTATTAGTAATTATTACTATAGTTATTAATTTATGATAGTAGCTCCACCAGAGCATTATCTCAGCCGGTCTGGCCCAGTACACCGTGCTCTCTCTGACAGCATATCTCTTCCAGATGGAGGAACCAGCTGCTCTGACCTACTTTTACTTTTCATGCTTTTCAGAGACTTATATTTTCTCATCTATTTTTTTTTTTTTGCATTGGTAACCAATGTCTTTTCATTTTAGGAAACGGAGAGTGGGTTTGATAAAAAAATAATAAAAAAAAAGCTTTACAGACTTCTGTCCAAGTTTATTAATGTGCAGTTATGAAAGCAGGCAGGCTATTTGTCAAATAAATGTGGCACAATGTACAGTATGAGCTTGTGTTGTTGCCTGAATGGTTTGCGTCTTTCATTCTTTCACGTTCCCAACATTGAGTGCCTCATATTTATGGAATGGATCCAGTACGTTTTGGCTCAAAAAGTACAGTAAGCTACCAAAGGAAACTGAAGTTACTGTTACCGGGCTCTGTTCAACGGCGAGACTGTTGCAGTTGTATTCAAATTGTCCATGACAAACGCAAAGAAAAGGACTACTTCGCTCAATCTGTCGCACCTGTACCCATATACTCTAATATAGCAGTTATTTTAATATAAATGCACAATCAACTTTATTAGTGGGATGGTGAGTGTGGTCCGCTAGGCCCTAAAGGTCTGCTAGCCACCGTGTACATACGTACGTTAAAAAAATAACACTTGTGTGAAGTGAGGGGCGCCCACTGTGGCTGCAACATGACGTCACTGCTTGAAGCAAACATTAAACGGCCATAGACTTGGCCCAGGCGGTGGCGTAACCGTCTGGGCACCCGACTGGTAATCCAGTCGGTGGCGTAACCGTCTGGGCACCCAACTGGTAATCCAGTCGCAGTGTGCCGCAGGTTCGACTCCCGAGCCCGACACGGCCTTTACTGCATGTCTTCCCCCATCTCTCTCCCGTTTCCTGTCAGCCTACTGTCCCTTCAAAAAACCAATAAAAGGCATAAGCCGCAAAAAATATATCTTAAAAAAAAAAAAAAAACGGCCATAGGCTTGGCTGCCACATGACGTCACGAGTGGGGACCTGTTTTTTTTGTGGGAGGGCATAAATAAAACAAACATTTAAAGTCCATAGACTTGGCTGCCACATGACGTCATGTCTGAAATCCAGGCGTTGGGAGGGGCTTGCACCCACCTTAATGATGATCATTTACACTTCTTATAAAATGTGTGAAATCTACTCATTAAGGGCCTTTCAAACGTGAAGCGATTTAACGCGCCTATAGTTCATTTTCAATGAGACCTGCATTTTTGTGCGGAGAAAATGCGGTGCGACAACGCAAGCGTATTTACCTCTTTAGCACTCCCTGCACGTCCCTGACACAAGGTGCACGGCAATAGACTTGACGTACAGTATGGGTTAGGGCTGAACGCACACAGAACACACACTGTGGGGTTAACGTAATGCTCACACCGAATGGCCCCATGCATACATACAGTATGTTCCACGTCTACACAGAGTTACATGGACATGCCCAGACTCTATTAGCCCCGGGCCGCACCCCTTAACCCATTTTGGACTGAGGCCGATTCTACCAAATAATGTCTTTGTTTTCTTGAAAAACCCATGTTTCTATAATTATGTCAGTCGTTCTCAAACCTTTTCATCTCAAGGACCCCCGCAAATATATACAGTAATAGGGCTTGCAAACCTCGCACCTTAGGTATTAAATAAATTCGGTGGGTGCGCCATTTTGGCTGTGATGAGTCACTACTATACCTGGCCAGCTGATAGGCATAGTGTGGGAAAAGTACTCAATTGTTTTACTTAACCCATTCTGACCTGAGATCAGATTCATACGAGGTTTCCACTGGACACACACTGGTCTGATGAACCCATTCTGACCTGAGATCAGATTCTAAAAAATGTCAGTCGTTCTTCGATTTTTCAAAAATAGCAGACCTACAAGCTCGTAGCGCGCCACTCGGTGGCGCGCTATGAGCTTGTAGATCTGCTATTTTTCAATAGCTAAAGCATAACATGATGCTAACACCAACATGGGTTCCCGTTCAGAATGGGTTAAGTAAAAGTACCAATACTGCCTGAATGATATATATTTGGCCGCCGATCCTCATCTGAAAATATGTTGTTCCAGGGACCCCCCCCCCCCCCAGAAGCAAAGATTTGACTTAAAAACGTTTGCTCTGAAAGAATATATGTTCAAAGATTTGAGCCACATTTTCACGATCTTTCAAAAATAGCAGATCTACGAGCTTGTAGATCTGCTACTTTCCAACAGCTGAAGTATAACATAATGCTTAAAACACCAACTGGTTTCCCATCCTGAATGGGTTAAGCTATCGCAAGATTAATTAATTAGACTCCATCAGCATCTATCTAATGCAGTCACCAAATGTATGTAACAGCAATGCATGCATAATGTCAACTAATTAAACTGGAAAAAGCCAAAAGCCAAAGTCTATCTAGACAAATCATCCTTGTCTGTGAACTAAAAGTCTAAAAACTAGTGAGGCATATTTTCAACACAAGAAGATCCGTTTGGAAATGACGGATACATTAAAAAAAGAAAAAAAAAAAAAACTCTATTTGCTTCTATGGCCACAGAGCCTTTATCTGACTGTTAGACCAGTAGGCATTTAACCCATTCTGAACGGGAACCCATTTTGTAAATCAGACCAGTGTGTGTCCAGTGGAAACCTCGTATGAATCTGATCTCAGGTCAGAATGGGTTTAAACAAACCCCAGAGTGTGCATTAAATGCGTGCGTGCGTGCGCGGCGTTCAGTAAAACATGATTCTTTGAGAGAAGCAACTTCTACAGATCCTATAAATCTAACAGATGATCTGCCGAAAAGATAACATAACATGATATGGTACAGAACAGTAAGGGGTGTGAACGTGAACGGACACATTTGTTTGATGTTCCAGTCAATCAACTCTTGGAAATGACGTCCAGAGCAACGGCCAGTTGGCCACTTTCAGAATATCACACTAAATACAGTGTTGGTGTTTGATGGATGTCGTTTATGAAATCGCTGATCATCTTCCAAGAAAATGTTTGTTTACACAGATAGTAGCTGAACATGCTCCGCAGATGGACAGTCTGAAGTCAGAGTCAGTGCTTTTTCCGACCGAATTAAAACACGAGCTTCGTTTGTCGCGCGCCAACAAATAGCCCCCATCTCAAAGACTCTCGAAGACTAAAGGGCCTTTTTATTTCAAACGTGAAGCGATTTAACGCGCTTATAGTTCATTTTCAACGAGACCTGTGTTTTTGCGCAGAGAAGAAGAAGCGTATATAGTATAGAAGATCGGCAAGTGTTTGACGCGTTGTGAGCTTGTAGATCTGCTGCTTTTGCTGTTCCCATGACATCAAGTATATATACGAGCAGATCGGTCCAGTGGTTACTGGTTAGCAAGATTAGCCCTGGACAAATGCACACAAGACTGACCCTCATATAAATGATGGCTAGCCTTCTGCAGAGCCAGCCACTCTGTAAGAATCACACTCGTGTGAAGTGAGGGGCGCTCTTATCATCATACATCAGCTCATTCTGGCCAATCACAATTTGCGTCCTCATTTTTGTCTTAAATGTTTGGTTTGTGCAATGTTTGTGTGTGTGTGTGTGTGTGTGTGTGTGTGTGTGTGCACACTGTGCAGTGCACAAACCCTCAAAGCTGGACATAAGGAGGGGCCCCTCAAAAACAACCTGCATTGATAGGGAGTTTTGTCAAAAGTACAGGCAGAAAACATGCTAGCCTGCCCTCAACCACACTAGCACTGTATTACTTCACAGGCAGAAAACATGATAGCCTCAACCACACTAGCACTGTATACTTCACAGGCAGAAAACATGATAGCCTCAACCACACTAGCACTGTATACTTCACAGGCAGAAAACATGATAGCCTCAACCACACTAGCACTGTATACTTCACAGGCAGAAAACATGATAGCCTCAACCACACTAGCACTGTATACTTCACAGGCAGAAAACATGATAGCCTCAACCACACTAGCACTGTATACTTCACAGGCAGAAAACATGATAGCCTCAACCACACTAGCACTGTATACTTCACAGGCAGAAAACATGATAGCCTCAACCACACTAGCACTGTATTACTTCACAGGCAGAAAACATGATAGCCTCAACCACACTAGCACTGTATTACTTCACAGGCAGAAAACATGATAGCCTCAACCACACTAGCACTGTATACTTCACAGGCAGAAAACATGATAGCCTCAACCACACTAGCACTGTATACTTCACAGGCAGAAAACATGATAGCCTCAACCACACTAGCACTGTATTACTTCACAGGCAGAAAACATGATAGCCTCAACCACACTAGCACTGTATTACTTCACAGGCAGAAAACATGATAGCCTCAACCACACTAGCACTGTATACTTCACAGGCAGAAAACATGATAGCCTCAACCACACTAGCACTGTACTGTATTACTTCACAGGCAGAAAACATGCTAGCCTCAACCACACTAGCACTGTACTGTATTACTTCACAGGCAGAAAACATGCTAGCCTCAACCACACTAGCACTGTATACTTCACAGGCAGAAAACATGCTAGCCTCAACCACACTAGCACTGTATTACTTGACTGGCGGTGTTAGCCAGGGGGGCTCTATAGTGTAGGCTATACCAGTGGTTCCCAAACTTGTTCATGTCAAGGACCCCCAAATTGACACTAATTAGCCCACAGACCCCCATTTTAAGAGATATGCCAGGGACCCCCCATAAGAGAAGAGTGATTCTCAACCCGTTTAATTTCAAGGACCCCCAGTTTGACATGCATTAGTCTGCAGAACCCCATTCAATGGCATTTCTATCTCTGGGATTTTACAATTTATATTGTAAAATCAAGTTAATTTAACACTAAGAGTTACAGACCTGTAAGGGTCCATTTGGTTCCAAACTATCAGTTAGCTGGGGACCCCTGGAACTCCCTCAAGTTGCCGTATGTTCACCTCAGAATAGACAATGCTATGGTTCATGGTTAAACATACATACCGTTTCATAAGATATCCGTTAGATTAAGCATTAGCTCATTATTGTAGGTCACAAAGGGGCTTTGAGCTCCACTGTCAGTGACTGTATGGAAGAGAAAAGCCCTTAGGCTGTATAGCTTTGTACTGTATATCTGCTTTGCCTACAGGGAGGTTTTTCAGATGCACACAAATTACTGTAGACGATTAGCCTCCAAGACACAGCGTTGTATAATGTGGATTCCGTAACTGCTGAGCGTGCAATTTAAATCCACTGGGTTCAAAAAGAAACGGCAAGTGGCTCCCGTGAATGAAATACAAACACGCCAGTTGGGACCAAAAGAGAATGAAAATCTCATGACTGAGATAATGATCTCCATGCATCATTAATTTGGCATGGGCTGTGGGTTGTTGGCAGAAGTACGAATGTCCCAAGTTTCTAATTATTTTACATATACGCGCGGTAGTTCAGTGAGTCCCTCGACAACAGCAAGCGTTTCAAACCAACAGGATCAACGTAATGTGCTGTTTTCAAGCCAGCCATGGTAAACATACACGTATGATACCATTGGTTGCTGATTAATGAGTAAATTGAGACTGCCAGGCCCTGTTTTACTGTTATAGTCGTGGGAAGGTGCCAAAGAATTGCCCCTATTTTTAGGAAGTAGTTCATACAGGATCAGTTTTAACCACTTGGTTTTAACCATATGCTTAGTTGACCTAGGCCTCGGCCCCCTACCTTTTTCCACTCTACACCCTGCACGATTAATAAAGGCCTATACAAACAATCTTTTAATTAATAAAGGCCTATACAAACAATCTTTTCGCCAAAAATAGCCGATCTACAAGCTGTGTGAATGTAAAGACTAATCATTGTGTATATTCCTGCACTATACCTGCATTGAGTGACCTTGGTACATAGAATTTGATCTATTGAAGATTCTGACCTTCAAATGTACATCATTTTTGTTTTGATTGTAATGCTGTATTGTTGTATTGTTCTTTCTGCTTTGGCAATGTAAACGTATGTTTTCTCATGCCAATAAAGCCCTTTGAATTTAATTGAATTGAATTGAATGCAGATTTTGCAGAATCTTCATGCCGAAAGGAGAGACACCGGGACCGCACACCACCACTTGCTGGGTTCAGAGCATTTATTGAAGCAACGTTTCGGTCTTTGCGACCGTCCTCAGGCTTAATTCAAGAATGGGCTGACGTTGTCACTAAATACATTTAATAATTATCTAAACAGATAACAGCTGTGAAAAACCTTGTCACTTGACTTGAAGGTGTTAAAGGTGTTTCTGTGAACATTCCTCATTATACCATTGGAAATAGCAGATAACAATATTACAGGGAAAAAAGAATTATACATAAATGTCATGCCATATAACATACAAGGAAGACATACAGTTAAATAAGCAAATCAATGTCAAATGTAAGATCCTACTCCTCTGTTAAAGAGTGGTAAAGAATACAAAATAATAAAAAACATTGCATTGGTGCAATTGCTATTTCCAATGGTATACGAGGAATGCTCACAGAAACACCTTTAACCCATTCTGACCTGAGATCAGATTCAAAAAAATTCTTCTACATCCTGACAGTTTTCATTCTGACCTGAGATCAGATTAAAAAAATGTCTTCTACATCCTGACAGTTTTCATTCTGACCTGAGATCAGATTTAAAAAAATGTCTTCTGTCAGTCGCTCTTCGATTTTTCAAAAATAGCAGACCTACAAGCTCATAGCGCGCCACTCGGTGGCGCGCTATGAGCTTGTAGATCTGCTATTTTTCAATAGCTAAAGCATAACATAGTGCCAACACCAAAATGGGTTCACGCCCAAAATGGGTTAAGTCACGTGACAAGGTGTTTCACAGCTGTTATCTGTAGATAATTAAATGTATTTAATGTATTAAATGTATTTAGTGACAACGTCAGCCCATTCTCGAATTAAGCCTGAGGAAGGTCTCAAGACCGAAACGTTGCTTCTTAAATAAATGCTCTGAACCCAGCAAGTGGCGGTGTGTGGGTGGCTCTCCTTTTCCACATTGTATAATGCCTCGTCATCATCGCACCTGCTCCAAATTACCTACCGGGTGTGCGGAAGTCATCTCTCTATAAGAATCTTCATGCCAAAATAGGGACACTATAAGGTTTATGTGGCTAAAAGGTGGTATAGGTATAGTGCAAAGTACAAAGATGTTTGCCTCTTGGTTCTTCCCGTTAAGACACAACCAGGTGATCCAACCATAAGGCCACCTACTAGCAGGCCCTTACTGTACACGCAATGCATGCTTATCAAACTTTAAACTGGCTTAGATCAAAGCCACATTTTGTACAAAATTATTATATCTGATCTATCATCTGCCACCAGAGATTACACTGCAGTGTAAAGACTGTAAAGGGTCGACGAATAAGCCAGGCTCTAATTTAAAATGTACAAATTTACAGTTTGCTATGAAATGTAGATAAGTGCTTACATCCTCCAAAAAGCACAGTGAGAGAGGAAAAGTCTTTAGTAAAAGTAATAAAAAAGAAGAGAAAGAACCCTGACACTGCATTGCAGGCTGCCAAACTAAAATCTCATTGGTAGAGCATGAGCGCCCTCTCCTGGCCAACAAGAACATACACACAGTGTCCAATTTTTGAGTCATATCCAAAGATTATTGGAGCCTCGACTGTTGCATAAACTGATTCCTGAGTAAGATGGACAGGAGTGCAACATCATGGTAAACATAAAAATATTGTTCTCCGTCTATTGTATTGTATCCTTGACACTGCACTTGTTTTGTGTGTTTTAGGAACCATTATGGTGGGTGAAATGTATCTGCTGTAAATGATAAGAATGCACCTCATTGTTCATACATACATAACTACATAACTAAAAAAGATTTCCCAGTCTATCTTCACTGATGACACGTTTAGCCAGATGCATAAATTAATAGCAGACTCTCTTGTCCAGGCCAGTGTGAGATCAGAGTAAGTAGAGTAAAGAACTCTAGACAGTAAACAACAAGGTGAAAAAATAGTCCAAAGATACCAGGTAGAAAATTAATGCTAGCATCTCTCCGGCTAAGCAAACATACTCTCTAAATAAAATTCGTTAATAGAATAAATAAATGACAAACACAAACGACGAGTAACCAACATATCTCTGCAACTAGCATGCATCTAATAGAGAAAATGTAAAAAGAATAGATACAAGGACATGGGAGTGCTATATAACCGCTGTATAGGGTTGGATCATTCATGGCAGGGATGTCATGCCTGTGGTCACCTTGTACTGCAATATCAGTGTTTTGTGCAGGGTGCGCAGGCAGCAAAAGGAAGCCAATGAAGGGAATGGAAAAGGGCAAAATGCATGTTGGGAGGCTGAAGACCAGGCGTGCTGCAGCATTCAGTGAGTGAATAATGTATAGTGTAAACTTCACAGGATTATTGGGGCGAGCGCTGCAGTTGTGTGCCTTGAAGGACAGACTGTCCAGGACCATTTCTCAGGCTGGTGGTTGGTTGGAACAGCAGACACCAGCTACAGTAGTTGATGGAAATATTGACATCCTGCATGGTGCAGGACTTACCTGGCAAGATGAGAAGCTCAGTCTCGTCTGTGTGGAGGTTCAGGTGGAGGGAAGACTTCGACAGTGAGACGCCAGCCAAGGCATGCAGCAATCGGTGCAGTGGTCTTCAACCTGAGTGGCAGAGGGCGAGAAGGAGAAGAACTGTTGGGTTTCAGATCGACGCAATATTTTTTATCAGAACCAAAGTTCATTATGTTGGTGGAAAACTGAATGCAAGCTAGCATACAGCCTATTGCATACATGTGTAAGAAAAGGTGGGAAATAAAAACATAGCCTATAGAATCCTTTGAATATTGTAGCCTTGTTTTGTTGTTGAATTTAAACTAGAAACTTAAATTAAGACTCACTGATGAAGCGATTGGACACATCTAATTTATCATGTCTGATGCATGAGACTTATTGACTGATGCAAGCTCGCAATGCATTTCCAATGGGAGTCACATGGTTTGACACAACATTTGTGTTGTATGACGGGGAGGGGGCAGTCGAAACACAGCAAAAATGTTGTGTCAAACCATGTGACTTCCATTGGAAGACACTTACCCTTTGTTTACATCTAGCATGCATCTAGCATGCATCAATGTTGTATGCTAGATCGAAAGGTTTGAGTGAGGCCTATGAAAGACAGGCAGACGGCTGAAGAGGTTGAGTTGAACCCAGAACTTAGCGTCAGGCTTTCAGTGGTACAGCGTAGCCAGAACTTAGCAGTGGCGTCAAGCTTTCATTGGTACCGCGTAGCCAGACAACTATATTCCACAATCTCCAAATGCTATTCACCTTTTTCTTACAGCCCATAGTGCATTGCGTTTGTGTGTGCATAAGTTCCTCTCTCTCTTGCCGTGTTGCCAGTTTTGCAAGAGAAACAACTGGCCAGGTCTATAAAAACAAGCACAAATGAAAATAGCTGATCTACAAGCTCACAGCGACACATTGTGAGGTTGTACATCCGTCATCCGTTATTTAAAAAAAAAGAAGGCACAACATATGTACAGATGGATGTCTGTGGACAATTACATATTAATCTGGGGTTCCTTGATGTGAATGTGGAAGCAAGCCCAAATAAGCATCTACTATACACTTCCAAAACCTCAACCAGCAACTACCAATAATTTATTTGCAAGTGACTTTACAGAAAAAGCCAAAGGTTGCCTATAATAAGCAGACATGGCAACACGGCCTGACACAGCCATTGTCCGTTTGTTTTATTAGGAGGAGCTCTGCCTCTGCTGTTTTTGACCTTTTCTTTTGATTTAAGTTTATTTGATTTTTGTTTAGGTTTATGATGCAAACCAACATTGTGGCTTTAGAGGGCGTAGTTATTAGGCTGCTATCTTCCCAGTTACAGTCGGTGTGCCATTGTCCTACAGGTGGTTGGGCGTAGGCTGGTAATTGGGGTTAGTGCATGTTAACTCTTGTTCTAACTTTGCTGTGCCTGCATGCTTTTGTGTATCTTAACCATATCTTTGTGCTAGAGCTAGACAGTGAGCGTGTGGAGTGTGTGTGCGCTCATCTGGTGGCGGTCAGACTATTAGATTCCCCCTCTCCTCCCTCCTGTGTAGACACAGTCATTATAGTGAATGACATTTTAATTTGGTTTTGTAGTCCTCCTTTTAAATGGCTTGTTCAAGTAAAGAATTGCATTTGTTTGTTTATGCACTCGTTTGTCCTGTATGAGTTCTCTCATTTGGATGGCATCCTGACGTGAAAATGTATTTTGATTACTGAAGAGCTGAGCCTGCAGATATGGGGAGACCGCTGTTACTGAACAAACACATAAGAATAGCCATTTAACACTAATGAACACAAACAAAGTGCAGAAACACGCCATTTTACAACAAAAGGAGACAGACATTTTTATTGTCGTCTCTTATTCCAACTGGCAAAATCTTCTGTCCAGCTATAGCCTTCTCTGGTGCACTGGCTAAACATTGATAGACATTGCTGACTGCTAACTCTGGGTGTGTACAATTTGTACAAATGTAACCAAAATGTACCCGCCTAGCCTTTAGGTTATGTAATGTAGGCTTGTTACACATTAGTCTATTGTATTGAATGAGATGCGGGTTCATAATTATGTTTAAAAGTGTGATGCATGTTTTCTTTTCTTAGGTAGTTTACTTTTATTAGATTCCTAAAAACTATTTTCTAGTGCCTATAATTCCCTAGGTGGCATAGTTGGCCACCCTAATTAATCGCCCTGTTGCACTGAAGAGCATTATAAGCAGAGGTGAATAAAGTACTTTTAGATATTACTCAACTACAACTGAAAGTTGCTGTCAAAATTGTACAACAGTACTTTCTTATAAAATACCTCCAAACAAATGTGTGTGTGTGTGTGTGTGTGTGTGTGTGTGTGTGTGTGTGTGTGTGTGTGTGTGTGTGTGTGTGTGTGTGTGTGTGTGTAAGATCTACAAGCATACAACGCATCGCAGTTTGCAGATTAGCTATTTATTTGAAATAGCAGAGCTTCATTGGTTAATTCATAGTACTTTTTAAACTTCATAGAAATCACAAGTCATAAGCACAATATTTGTCTTTGAAGTGCTGTGAAAGGCAATACTTACAGATAGCCTACTCCAAACATTTTACTTAACCCATTTAGACCTGAGGCCAATTAAAAAAATGCCTTACAAATGTTCTGAAAACGTATAGAAACAAGGCAGAAGGAAAGGCAAGGTGCATCAAGAAACAATAATAATAATAAAAATTGTAATAATAAAATACAACAGGGCAAACAAATAATTGGATTGAAGAGCATAGTTACATGTCTGAATGGGTACAGTACTCAAGCTACTTAATTAATGTCCACATATGATAGTCATATTTTTAAAGAAAAAGGTATTTTAGAAAAGCAGGCAGAATAGTACATTTCATGCTTAATTTATTTAAATTTATGCTGTGAAGTTTTTTTGTTTTATACTTTTATGATTCTAGAATCTAGATGTCTCTACTTTGTTACAAGAACAAGGACCACAATGGAAATATGTCTTTTAACAGATCTAAATAAATCAAATCCATATTTAAAGTAATTAAAATAAGCCATATTCATGACACCATTTCTTGACACCAGCAAATGGAAGGTCAGGCTCTATTTAGAGCATACACCTTCTTCATTAGATCTGGCACCTGGTTTTCGTTTGACTCGTTTGACTTGTTCTCAAATACATGGTACCTGTCACCACATTGCTTAACTACGTCCTTCAGATCGACAGTGCGTTTCACAAATGCTTCCAAGGACGTGTTTGCACGTTTTAGCCCATCACCATGAGTAAAGAGGATGATCGTCTTCTCTCTGATTTTCTGACTGAAAGCTTTTTCCATGTTTTCCAGTATGCATCTCTCACCATCTGTGAATCTGCCTAACTGCATCACCAGTAAGTACACACAAGGCCCTGGCTGAAGGAGAGCTTTGCAATCCCTCACATGTTGTTTTAGTGTTTGCTTGTCTACTTCATCATAGTCTGGTGAATCAATGACATTAACACGTATACCACGGATTAAAAAATCTCCATTCTGACACTTTTTAGTAACCGATGTTGAGCTCATTTCTGATCGGAACTGTGACTTTCCCAGGATTGTATTTCCACATGCACTTTTTCCAGTGCCTGTCAGTCCAAGCAGAACGATGTTGATGCTGTCACCTTTTCCTGTGAAAAACATGAAAGAGAGAAAAACAATCTACATAGATTAGCAGCCAGGAATTCATCGTTGCCAAGGACATCCAACTGAGGACCAGAGTTATCAGCCAGAGCAGTGGACTAGGGGGAAAAAAGGGAAATCCCAGACCCAATATTACCATCGACAGTAATGTTAATCTATTCATGCAATTACAGTGTTGATCAACATCGGCTCTTACAGCTTTTCTTGAGCTGATCAGCTCATAGGAACATGATCATTTATATCCATTATGCTATAGTATGCTACGAAGCAACTGAGAATAACTTATGGCATACCTCTCGTTGATTCAGCCCGAGGCTCTTGGCTTCCAGGGTGCAGGCTAGGATGCCTATAATAAAGGGAAAACGTAATTAAATTATTTTTATTTTTATCAGACATGGAGAATGTTTGGTTGTGACAATAATCACAACCAAACCATTTTCCCTTTACCTGGAGGAGTCTTCAGCCGGTTCCCTCAGTCCACTGAAGAACTTGGGTAGAGAATCCAGTGGCAGCACAACGAGGAATTGACTGGTTGTCTGCAACTGATCCATTTGCTTTAAGATGTCACCTCTTGACTTTGACTGATTTATCACAACTAAGGATATGTCAGGATCGCTAATGTCCTTTGTTGGACCAGTAGTCATCCTAAACCTGGCATTTTCAAAGTTCACAATTCCGCTTGCATCTACATTGGTATTGAAGTCTTTCCCCAGGATGATGTCTGCAAGGGACTTTTTGGGCTCATAATCTTCTCCCAAGAGAGCAACTGAAATAATTTCTGTGAAACAGTTATAAACGTATTTGTGTTAAATGGTTGTCATGCTTTCTAATGATTAAATTAGTGTGTAGTACATATTTCTTTAAATAATATATTCATTTTGGACCTCAATAAAAACAAGACCACTGGATATTTGTATGATCCTTTAAGACTTCAGTGTATGACTGTACTTGTGCTGTTTGCATGTCTGTCTAATAAAATATCGAATCAATCAATCAAGTTAATTATAATCACTATTTGAATAGTTTTGCGCAATCAGGCTACAAAGTTAATGTGATTGAACATGTATAAACACAAAAATACAGATAAAGTATTAAATGATAGTCCAAGTTATCAAAGCGTCTGCTAAATGCCTAAATTGTAAATTGTATCAAAAAAGTACTTACCGTGAGACATGTTGTCCTGCTTTGAGAAAAACTATGTTCCCACAGAGAGATGGGCTGGGATCCGATGATGTGTGCCAGTTATATATCTGCCCGTTATGTAAATATGTTAAATAGGAGGCGTGTTCAAAATCATCTTGGCCAGTATAAACTGAACTCAATATTTCCATATTCACTGTTAACCGTGCCTTCACTTCAAGCTGCGGGGAGCCTGAGCAGACTGCCAATCATATCATCAGTGCCTGTCCCCTGCATAGACCACCTTCAGAGGAGGGCCTCTTCCGAGTGGGACCTGAGACGAGGGCATGGCTACACGACACAACGCTGGACAATACTGGACGATACACGAAAGAAGAAGACTTCAAGCTGAAATGGGTTCCATTCCTGCAGGTAAGGTATTCCAATATTTTTAGCCAACAAACCCAACATTGAACTAATTTGTGAATTGAGCTGGTGTAATAGCCATATTCGTTAGACAAGCACTAGCTACACAAAACATTTTACTTGAATTCACACAGTAGTAGTAGTAGTAGTATTGAATTTATGATAATGATGATGATGATTATGAGTAATAATAGTAATATTGTTGTTGTTAATATATAGTATTAGTAGTAATATTATTATTATTATATATTTTTAGGTCCTGATCTGAGAATCGTTTTGATTGGAAAAACCGGTGTGGGGAAGAGTGCCGTCGGCAACACGATCCTTGGAGACCCAGGTGCATTTGAATCCGTACTCTCTGCCGGCTCAGTGACTGAGAATTGTGAAAAGCGTGATATAAATTGGTGCTCTCGAAAGATTAGAGTGGTAGATACACCAGGCATCCTTGACACAAACAAATCTGCAAAAGTGATCGAAAAAGAAATTCTGAGATGCATCCAGTTCTCAAGCCCTGGCCCTCATGCAATCGTGCTCGTCATGCAAGCCGGTCGATTCACCACAGAAGAGAAGAATTCTGTGGAGGCCCTGCAGAAGCTGTTTGGGCCAATGGCTGACAAGTACATGATTGTGCTGTTCACCCGTGGTGATGATTTTACTGGTCAACAAACCATTCAAGCGTTTGTGCGCAACGGCACGACAGCGCTTCAAAGTGTAATTCAACGATGTGGAAGCAGGTTCCATCTCTTTAACAACCTTAGCAAGGACAGACGTCAAGTTGTTGAGCTGATCAAGAAAATTGATGACATGGTTGCAGCCAATGGAAATGCATGCTACACCAATGCAATGTTTAGGGAGACAGAGAGAGTCCTTAATAAACAACCAGAGTCACGAGAAGTGGCTGAAAAGAAAACATATAATTTCAGCTTCTGGGCTGAATTGGCGGCATCAGTCGTGAAATTCGTTCAGATACTTATGAAAGCTTGAGCAGTTTTTGTCAATGGCCTGTAATCCCTATCAACACTGAAGTCCTATCTCTGTCCTATACAGAACACTGTTTCAATTCAATTCAAATCTATAGCACACGATGGTGACGATGCCCCCTCCTTAAAATCATGAATACACATGTATGCCGTGATATTATATTCTATTTCATCATACTGTATAAGGAGGACTGATTTTATAAATGAAATGAAAAGAAAATTGTTTAATATTGAATCTGTCTCCCTGTTGTAAAAGGACAACTAAGGCCATGCATTCCTGTGTGATGAAATACAAATTAAATGATGACTGAAAACCTTGTTCTTTACCCAATCATTTACAACACATTCAATGAAGGTATTGCATGTGGTGCCTGACCATTTATTAATGTAGGAGACTTAAGATATTGATTCATTTTTTGGGGGGGAAACTTAGATCACTGTTGGTATTTGTGTAATATGAGGACAGTGGAATGAAATACATTATTATTATTATCATCAGTGCTAATTTGAGAAGTCTTATAATCCAATTCCAAAAGTACCAGTTTAACTTCTACAGATGAAAGTACGAAAGTATGAAACAGTTATTTGAAGTCGTTGTCAGGCACAATTCCCAGAGCTTACAATAAAAGCCATCAGGTATTTTTACGTTTTGCAAATACATCTCTGACCCTGTCTCTTCTATAGCCAATATTTGACAGACAAAAGTGGTCCCCAGGTAGATTGTTAGACAGAGTCTGCCTCAGAATGAACCAAATAACTTTATACAGAACTTAACTTGTGCAGGAGACAACTTGTTAAGATGTTTTAGGCATGGTTTTAGATTTAGTTTTAATCCTGCGGCTGCATAAATGGTTAATCCGTGTAGTTTCCAAAGCATCAAGGATGATTGCCTTATTACAGTGCATCCGGAAAGTATTCACACCCCTTCACTATTACCACATTTTGTTTTGTTACAGCCTCATTTCATAATGGATTAAATTCGTTTTTTTCCTCATCAATCTACACACAACACCCCATAATGATAAAATGAAAAAGGTTTTCAAATATTTTGTAAATTTATTAAAAATAAGAAACTGGATAAACACATGTACATAAGTATTCACACTCTTGACTTAGTAGTAAGTTGAGGCACCTTTGGCAGCAATTACAGCCTTAAGACTTTTTGGGAATGATCCTACAAGCTTGGCACACTTATTTGGGGTATTTTCCCAACACAGTCGATGAATAAGACAGCTCTAATTTAAAATGTACAAATTTATAGTGTGCTATGAAATGTAGATAAGTGCTTACATCCTCCAAAAAGCACAGTGAGAGAGGAAAAGGCCTTTATTAGGAAAAAGAAAACTGCTTCAGTGAGTGAGCATGCCCGAGCCCCCCCCCCACACACACCACCCGTGTGGCGTGTGTCACACACTTTTAAACGCATGTGCACACACACACACACACACACACACACACACACACACACACACACACACACACACACACACACACACACACACACACACACACACACACACACACACACACACTTACCTGGCAAGATGAGAAGCTCAGTCTCGTCAGGTGGAGGGAAGACTTCGACAGTGAGACGCCAGCCAAGGCATGCAGCGATCGGTGTGGTCTTCAACCTGAGTGGCAGAGGGCGAGAAGGAGAAAAACTGTTGGGTTTCATATATATTTCTTTCAGAACCAAAGTTAATTATTTTTGGTGGAAAATGGGCCTGAGAGTGTAAGACTCTCACCCACCAACAACCCAATAACAGAGCTACTTTTACAGTATTCACATCGTAGCAACAATATTGTATTCTCTGAGTTATGTCAACATTTCTTTGAAGCATTTTTGTCACTGAACAGTTTTAGCCATTGTTACTTTTACTTAGGTAAACAAACATCTAAGTACTTCTCCCACCACTGTTAAAAACTAGACAATTAGTTTTCAAGTAGTTGCGAACCATAGGTTGCATTTTACTACACGTATGAAAACAGTCAGTCCTTCACGCCTCGTGACATGCCCCATGGGGCCGTACACACTATTGAAACAATAGTGCAGCGTGTGGAACCGGCCGGTTGCCTTAATAGTGTGACTGAGATGTATAGATTTTGGGGCCTAAATAATATATTTGAAGCTATTTTATCAATAATTGATCAATGTCACCATGGTCCACATACTGTAGTCAGTACTGTACAAAAAAAAGCTTTTTATGCTTGTCCTCCAACAGTATATCGTTAGGCTCATTAAAGGTGTAATTCACTTTAACCCATTCTGGGCGGAAACCCATTTTGGTGTTTTACCCACTCAGATCGGGTGATAGATAAGATTTAGAGGCGTTTTTTAGAATCGGCCTCAGCCTGAGGCCGATTCTAAAAACGCCTCTAAATCCTGACCTAAGGTTTCTGAAAAACTTCAAATATTTATATAAAATAAAAATGAAACATCATGTGAAATGATAAAACAATATATAGATAAGGTTTCACCCTGCTATCAGTTCAGAGTGATAAAGAGAGAGGTGGGAGGTCAGGAGACTCATAAGCTAAGAAAGATAAGAGATGTAGGTTTATGATTTCCATGAAACCATGTGGTTTCAAGAGAATAACCCTGTAACTGCATTGCATTGATTTTAATGAGTTGGTGAAAGGTACAGGAGGTGCTACTGGTCTAACAGAGAACCCCACCGCCTTTCGGCGATGGATGGTAGCAGGACCAGAGCAGGCTAGACTGCTTATTGATTTTGAATCACTGTACATGCATTCAGATGTACACTCTTTGCATCTACATCATGAGCAGAGCTCCTCATACCAGAAAACATATCAAAAAGAGGCTTCAAACTTGTGCCACACAATCTCAGCCATGGGCAATCCATTCCAAGATGCATACGAAGAGTTGCTTGTCCTGGACACCCGCAACTGTGCAAATTAAGATGTTGTCAACACTGTGCGTACCATTGAGATGTTGGGAACTACCCAGTATCAGAAGTATGTGAAGGAAGTCATTGTTGACAGGAAAACACCCATTCACCATAGCATTAAGAGAAACAACCTTCCTAAAAAATGCAAAAGCAAAGCCAAGATCCAAGGAGAAAGCAAAACTTTCAGCTTTGAAAAGTGACTGTAACCTCTTCAGTAAACTACATTGCTAGTAAGTTTAGAGATGGCAACCTGGATGAGTTCTTCTCCCATGAGAATGCCATTTACCCACCAGCCCTGTCCAAAGACAGTAAACTCAATTTGCCATCTCAGAAATCAAATTTGTTGGGTCTAATAGCAGCTGATACTTACCCATCAGTACCAGCCTCTGTTGATGTTAAAATAATTGATGGAGCCGCTATCGCACATGCCCTGCCTGTTGACAAAGTATCTACATTGTATACAAAAAAGATAGCCTCAAATAATCAACACGAGAAAAGAGAGGGCATGACTAAGCTTCCCCGCAAGTTCTCCGATTTCCTAAAAAACACAATGAACAAGGAAGAGCTCTTTGAAATGCTAGCCGAGAAGGTTAACTCTACCACATTTGAACCAGGGAAGAAAGTATATGCGACAAAAGGTAGACATGTGCTTTCATCAGGTGCTCTAACCACAATGCCAGACTGTGACCATGAGGAGGCAGACACTAGAGTATGCATCCATCTGAAAGATGCTCTAGAAAAGGGTGCACAGACGATCGTAATTCGAACAGTGGATACGGATATCATAGTAGATAGATAGATAGATCTTTATTTGTCATTGCAACGTGTACAACGACATTTAAAAGTGCCAACCAATCAGTGCATCATATCACAAAACAACATACTGTACAAGCTAAAACAAAACACAAATGACTTCTTGTTATTGCACAACCCCAGCACTAATGCACAAACATGTATCCTATAAGGAGATCCTGCCGGCTGTAGGTGTTGTACACTTCACAAAAAGTACATAGAACAAACAAATACACAACAAGCCATACAAAGCACCGACCGGGAGAGCACTGAGCCGCAGCAACTGTGTGCGCCGCAATCATGTCAACCATAGGGTCCCCTCTGACATCCCCATAGTGATTCTCGTTTGGACAGCTTATTGAAGAGTATCCAAATATAGGCAACCACGTAGAGTCTGTGGGGGCCACGGGGCCGCAGCCCCCATGAAGACTCCAAGGGCCCCTTTAGGCCCCCATGAAGATTTTCGTGGGCATTTTACATTTACATTACAGATTTTCTGGGAATTCCGAACATTTTGGACCTCTCCGCCGGCAATCTGAGAATCCCATCGTCAAATATTCGGGAAAACAGCGCCTCCCTGTTGTTCCTCAACTGTTGGGGGGGCAAACTCTTCGGCTCTGGGCCTATGTGTTGCTTTTGGTATGGGGCAAAACTTCCAGGAGATATGCATCAACACAATTTTCAACAAGCTGGGGAGGAAAATCAGTTTGGCTCTACCGGGATTCCACTCATTCACTCACAGGCTCTTATACTACTTACGACTTCGCAGTTCCAGGGTAAAGGCAAAAAGACAGCCTGGGCTGCATGGAAATGTATTGTACCAGTAACCCTTCCCCGCAAACCTGCCTCTGTCCGTTTCCCCAAAATTAGGAGAGCAGTAAAGCTCAACTGTATTTAACATGGTTAATGAATTAACTGCATTTTTATAGCGCTTTTCCAAGTGCTCAAAGCGCATTACAATGGTTCATTCATTCATACATTGGGAGGTGAAGCGGCGAACAGTTGACGCCAGCGTCCTCACTTCCCACATTGACACACCGACGGTGGCGAGCTCACACCCAGGGGCGGTTTTTACCGCTACGCAAACTACGCAGCTGCGTAGAGCCCCGACGGCTAGAGGCCAGAGAGTTCTCCCTGAAAAATGTTTAATATCGCAGCCCCGCCAGCTCGTTCCGTCGCAGACTCGCAGTTGATTTTTCGCCTATTGCGGTCGGTTAGGGGGCCCCCCCCAGGGCCATGGCCCATGGCGTCGCTTCCTCGGCGTCACTTCTTCATGATCCTCCCCCGTTAAGCGACGCCGGGTCGTCATGGGCTCCCCTGTTGGTCTTTGTCCCCCTATACTGCTGCTCAAACCCGGCCGTCAGAACGATTCAACGTGGAAATAATGTTGCAAAACAAAACAACAACAAAGTCAATCATACAGCCTAAAGGAATAGGACCTTGGCGCAAAACGTCATATTTACCCTGCTCTTCAATAACAAAAGTGGGTTCTTACATGATACTCCATTTAACGATTTAAACTCTAGGTGAGTAAATTAATTTAATATGAAAGTTTTCAGTGACGTAAATTGCAGATCATTCTCCTGTCGAAAATGATTGTTTGGGTATTAATACCAACCAATTGAAATTACAACAAATAGGCTTCCTCTACCAATAAGGTGTTCAGTGAGTGTCATGCATCTGTTCTCTGGTTGCATTTTCTGCTGCATCAGTTTGTTGTTCATTTGCGTTTGTACTAGTTTAGTTGAATGAGTGAGTCAGAGTGCAACTAAGAGCAACACCAATCATGAAACGAGTTTACCCCAGTGGATCTCAAAAGGACAAGAAAAAGCTGAAATGCTCCGGGGCTTCTTTACCCAACAAGTTATTTCAAGCCAGCAGAAGAACCCAGCCCAATTTTAGAGGAGAGAGAGCAAGAGGAAGTGTTGCACCAGGAGGCTAATGTAGACACTAACAATAACAATGAGGTTGGTTCTGAGGCTGCAACTACTAGTCGATTGACTACAAGTGAGTTTGCTGCTACTAGGGCTGCTACTAGCATCAGTGATGATGATGATGATGATGATGATGATGATGAAGAGTTGAAGACGACGATGATGATGATGGTGGTGGTACTACTGGGGCCCCAGTAGTACCACCACCATCATCATCGGCTAGTACCAGTGAGGCTGCTGCTGCAACTAGGGCTGTTAATATTATTACTAGTAACAGTAGCAGTGACAGTGATAATGATGATATTGAAGATGGAATTGAAGATGAGGAGCCAGAGGAGGAGCTATCTGATTCTGAAGCACCTGCAGTGCCAGTGAATGACATCATAACTGATGACCCAGCTCTTTGGCCAGGACAGCTGAGTGATAGGGAGCGGTGTGACATTGTCATTAAAGGTCCTGTCCAGGTGAAAGTTTTCCCCCAAAACAATTACAATTACAATTCCACACATGCAAACATGATCCGCTTTAATTACTATAGTCTATATTATGAGTAGGCCTATTTTTTTTTTATGTCTAATGTATTTGCATTTAAATTCCTAAATTTAACATAAGAAGTAAGAACATATAAATGTATTTGTATTTCCACACGCTACGTCCAACCAGGGAAACTCCCCCCTGTCAGGTGTAAAGGAGCAAATTGGACACTCAGGCATGAAGGAAGCATGAGTTGAAGTCCGTTGCTCTCCCCTTGTACCCCATATATGGGGACTAGGTTGGTGGAGTGTGTGTAGAGCCCAGGATCACATTAGATGATTGACACAGGGGTGAAAAGTGGGTTACAAAATCATGGGATAAAAAATATATTAAAAAAAAAAGTAAGGCATGGCTGTAAGGCATCAATTATACTATAATGCTACCCATACAGTAGTTCACCCTGCAGCAACAGAACACATTACAGATACCAAGTTACAGCAATGACACTACTGCATGGGGTCTAGTCTATCTACTTTGTTATAGCAAATGCTCCACAACAACACAGTGAAACAGTGAACAGTGAAACATTCCTTTAAATTCTGACAGTGACATGAATCACTCATGTAATTATCTGTTTTGAATCTCAGGAATGTTTCCATTGCATTGTTGTCTCATCAACCTATCTGTTTTGAATCTCAGGTATGTTTCCATTGCATTGTTGTCTCATCAACCTAGAGTACACACCTTAATGAACTGACACCAACTATTTAAGATACGTTGACAAACAAAACTAGTTTAGCCTGTAGAACTTCCTGTCTCCTCATGTCCCCAAGTAACACTGTCCTCTGAAAGGCCATCTGCAATAATTCACCATTCACCTTTGCAGCTAAGGGTCCCTTTCTTGGACTGCAACTGTACTTACTGTATAAGACCCATTTATTGAAATCCCAACATGGAATATACTTGGACCATGCATTATGCCACATAATGCCTGTCTCAGGACGGCCACCTGCCAGTATACAGTGGATAACTTCCCAGTCTTGCTGGGTAAGTTAGTTGGGTAACTATATATCCAACTACTTTAACCCAGACATCCTGATTTTGGGCATGTCATTATAGGCTAAGAAGAAAGGACAATTGCTGATCTACAAGGTCACAACATGCCGTAACGTAATGTGTTGTAGCTTTTCCCCAAAAATAAGTTTTGATAAGTGACTTATTTTAAAATGTGTAGCGCAGTGGAATAGAGTAGACAATATATGACACGTCAAGAGTCTATTAGTACTGTAGGCTATACATTTGTGTTCTGGTAATATCATTGATCACTTGTTTTGCATGTCCGTGGCAAAAATAAAACATTAATGCAAATGTCGATCACATGCACAAGCTGGCATAATGCCCCCGGGTGCAGATAGCTCCTGTACTATCATGGTTATTGGTGGTGAAGGCAATACTAATAATGTTAGTCTGGATATATCAAATCCTGTGTTGAGGATCGGATCACACAAGAATAGCATGCACTTTATGAACAAAATAACACCCAAACCAGACAATTAATTAAAAGGTTTCATAATTACAGTCTGCTTGAGGTGTAATGCCGCTTTAAACAAAATAGCAGACAGGCACTGTTACATATCTGAACTCATCTTCTCCTCCTACAGTGCGTGTCAACCACATTACCACATACCAATCGTTGCATAGAAGCAGCATGGTTATTGTTATGTGCACACCGTACACACCCATGGTACTGTGCCAAGATAACTCACAAATCAAGATAAACGCACGCACAGGCAGTCAAGTTGTCTATCGATGTTAACCATGTCAAACCCTCACTCTAACCTAACCTCCCATGGGACAGCACACCTAAACCTAACCTAACCCTTAACGCACCCCACACCAACCTTAGCCTATGTCTAACCAAAGGATGCCTCCCGAGCCACTTCCAATGTGATTGAACTATAGGCTCTGGGGCTGACAAATATTAGCCCCAATGTTGAGTAAACCAACAAAGGTGTGGCGGCACCAGGAGAGTGTGACCCAACTTAATGTGTTTTAAGAGTCTGTTTAATTATTTAATAATTTCGTTTTATGAAGGTTTACAATTAATACTGTGAATTAATTGCACTAGCAAAGTGTAACATGCAGTGAGGACGGAACGTTTGTTCTAGCCCAGGTTCTCTGGGGTCCCAATATAAGGAGCGCAGCTTCCGGTTCCCCTTAGTTACATTCTGGAAAGAAAAGCAACACTCATTGCTCCGTCTTTATCCCCGTTTATTCAGGTTCAGTTTTATTAATGAGGTACTCAGCAGCCCTGAGACCCGTAACAGAGGCTTGTCATGTCAGCTGTCAATCAATCAACTCAATGAAGGCCAATGGAAGACGATTTATTGGGCTGTAAAACAATATGCCCATTTTGACCTATTTTGTTTTTCTCGCAAATATTTGATGCTGCTGCTTTAGATTCTACCAGCAGAGGCCCAGGGCAGAGCATACCCTGCTCTACGCAGGGTATGGCAGCATCCTGGGTCCTTAAGGCCTTCAGGAGGCTGAAACCCTGTACTGGTAACCTGCTCTACGCAGGGTATGGCAGCATCCTGGGTCCTTAAGGCCTTCAGGAGGCTGAAACCCTGTACTGGTAACCTACTCTACGCAGGGTATGGCAGCATCCTGGGTCCTTAAGGCCTTCAGGAGGCTGAAACCCTGTACTGGTAACCTACTCTACGCAGGGTATGGCAGCATCCTGGGTCCTTAAGGCCTTCAGGAGGCTGAAACCCTGCTCTACGCAGGGTATGGCAGCATCCTGGGTCCTTAAGGCCTTCAGGAGAATGAAACCCTGTACTGGTAACCTACTCTACGCAGGGTATGGCAGCATCCTGGGTCCTTAAGGCCTTCAGGAGGCTGAAACCCTGTACTGGTAACCTGCTCTACGCAGGGTATGGCAGCATCCTGGGTCCTTAAGGCCTTCAGGAGGCTGAAACCCTGCTCTACGCAGGGTATGGCAGCATCCTGGGTCCTTAAGGCCTTCAGGAGGCTGAAAC
Source organism: Protomyctophum bolini (assembly GCF_963924005.1). NCBI lineage: Eukaryota > Metazoa > Chordata > Actinopteri > Myctophiformes > Myctophidae > Protomyctophum > Protomyctophum bolini. The sequence continues at coordinate 23,635,095 of NC_137883.1, read as the reverse complement.
CCTGTACTGGCTCTACTGGGTATGGCAGCATCCTGGGTCCTTAAGGCCTTCAGGAGGCTGAAACCAGGGTATGGCAGCATCCTGGGTCCTTAAGGCCTTCAGGAGGCTGAAACCCTGTACTGACATAAGCCAGTTGGATGGCCTCCTGCACAATACACCGGGAAAGCCTTTAGTAATACTTTAGTAATATGGGTTTTCTTCAGCTCTGGTACCCCATGTCACAAATACCCATACCGTTCCTGAAGGGAGATGTCTTGGTCATGTACAGTCTGAATATTTCATATATGTTGTCAGGTGTGCGCTGTGAACAACAAGTCTGACTCAGCCTTTTTACACATTACCACATTTAACCAGACATTGAAGGTAAAAAAAAATATATATATATACAAGGAACTGAAAAATTATACTCTGGGAAATCTAAACAATAAAGTTCCTTTAAGGACAGTTCCGTGAGTGCTGGTATTGACTTGTTTAACAGGTTCTTCTCAGACCGTGCACCCGATAAAATACATTAAAGGAGAATTCCATGCTAGAATGCTTTCTTATCTTTCTTACTTTTCTTTGTAGTTGTTACGTCCCCACCAAAGAGGTCCAGGTGTTTTTTTGTGCAAAAAATCCTTATTGGCTATTTTCCCTACCATAAGCCCTCAATGAATTGCATTGCATGAATTGAATGGGGCTATGGGGTGTTATGCTAGTTTGCTTATTTCCATCGAAATAAGTAGTAAAGTGTGACGCTTGGGATATTATTTACATTATGAAGAGAGGATATATACAAAGAAATTATAATTCTGAGCGATGGAAATAAGCGAATTAGCACAACACCCCATAGCCCCATTCAATTCCCATTCCATTCAATGCAATTCATTTAGGGCTTATGGTAGGGGAAACAGCCAATAAGGAGCTTTTGCACAAAATAACACCTGGACCTCTTTGGTGGGGACGTAACAACTACAAAGAAAGGTAAGAAAGCCTTTTAGTATGGAATTCTCATTTAAGATGAATTGCAGTCGTGCCTGCTTCCTTGATGCGTGGTGAGACGAGAAAAAAGGACGAGACGAGAAAATAAATGCGATGAGAAATAAAAGACGAGATGAGAGAAAAAAGACGAGACGAAACGGACGAGAAAATAAGACGAGACGAGAAAAAAGATGAGGAGAAAAAAAGACGAGACGAGCTGTTTTGGGGGGAAATAGTACCATCTAATAGCAATTTCATTGGAAAAAAAATGCTGTCTGTATTACTCTTATTACACTATTACACTATTATACTTATTACACTATTACACTAATATACTTATTACACTATTACATTTATTACACTTGCACTTATCGGATTGAGGGAACATAGGGCTGAGGGAACATAGGGTCTGTTTTTAAATGGGAGAACATACTAGGGCTGAGGGAACATAGGGCTGAGGGAACATAGGGCTGAGGGAACATAGGCATGACTTCACCTCCCAATGTATGAATGAATGAACCATTGTAAAGCGCTTTGAGCACTTGGAAAAGCGCTATAAAAATGCAATTCATTATGACCCCTCCCTATGTTCCCTCAGCCCTATAGTTCCCTCAGCCCTATGTTGTCCCATTCCAAAACAGACCCTATGTTCCCTCAGCCCTATGTTGTCCCATTCCAAAACAGACCCTATGTTCCCTCAGCCCTATGTTCCCTCAATCCGATAAGTGTAATAAATGTAATAGTGTAATAAGTATAATAGTGTAATAGTGTAATACGTATAATAGTGTATAGTGTAATACAGACAGCATTTTTTCCCAAAGAAATTGGCTGACAGCTTGTCTCGTCTCGTCATAATAATAGGTTCATAATAATTACTAAAATGAATGAACTTATAATTATATCTGTCGGCCTCATGGTGGCGCTATAACAGCCCACTTTACGTTTTGGCTTATAACTCTTGAACCATATCTTGTGTACGGTTGCAAGTTGGTCATCCGTCAACCTTTTGCAAGATTCTATAACCTGGACGTGGCAGAGCTTGCTATGACTCACGTAGTCCTGGGTGTCGCCTCTAGACGAGGCAGGTCACGTACATAGACTTTTAGGTTGGGGTAACTTATGTGAGTTGACCCTGGTATACCTATAGGGCATAGGGCATACCCTGGAGCATTTAGGTGGACCAGGACTGTCAGCTCAGTTAGCCCTTGGAGCATATAAGGGCAAGAGGGCACTTACTGTGTCATGGCGCAAAAGGCCCATGTCGAATGAAACTGTGTGCCTGAGGCACCCAGGGGTCCCTGGAAGGGCCTCTGCTGTGTTTATATGCTGGTAGAATCTAAAGCAGCAGCATCAAATATTTGCAAGAAAAACTAAATAGGTCAAAATGGGCAGATTGTTTTACAGCCCAAAACACGCCTTCATTGAGTTTAGTGACAGCTGACATGACAAGCCTCTGTTACGGCACTCCTTATATTAGGACCCCAGAGAACCAATGGGGTAGAAGACTCCTTATATTAGGACCCCAGAGAACCAATGGGGTAGAAGACTCCTTATATTAGGACCCCAGAGAACCAATGGGGTAGAACACTCCTTATATTAGGACCCCAGAGAACCAATGGGGTAGAAGACTCCTTATATTAGGACCCCAGAGAACCAATGGGGTAGAAGACTCCTTATATTAGGACCCCAGAGAACCAATGGGGTAGAACACTCCTTATATTAGGACCCCAGAGAACCAATGGGGTAGAAGACTCCTTATATTAGGACCCCAGAGAACCAATGGGGTAGAAGACTCCTTATATTAGGACCCCAGAGAACCAATGGGGTAGAAGACTCCTTATATTAGGACCCCAGAGACCCAATGGGGTAGAAGACTCCTTATATTAGGACCCCAGAGAACCAATGGGGTAGAACACTCCTTATATTAGGACCCCAGAGAACCAATGGGGTAGAAGACTCCTTATATTAGGACCCCAGAGAACCAATGGGGTAGAAGACTCCTTATATTAGGACCCCAGAGAACCAATGGGGTAGAAGACTCCTTATATTAGGACCCCAGAGAACCAATGGGGTAGAAGACTCCTTATATTAGGACCCCAGAGAACCAATGGGGTAGAAGACTCCTTATATTAGGACCCCAGAGAACCAATGGGGTAGAAGACTCCTTATATTAGGACCCCAGAGAACCAATGGGGTAGAAGACTCCTTATATTAGGACCCCAGAGAACCAATGGGGTAGAAGACTCCTTATATTAGGACCCCAGAGAACCAATGGGGTAGAAGACTCCTTATATTAGGACCCCAGAGAACCAATGGGGTAGAAGACTCCTTATATTAGGACCCCAGAGAACCAATGGGGTAGAAGACTCCTTATATTAGGACCCCAGAGAACCAATGGGGTAGAACACTCCTTATATTAGGACCCCAGAGAACCAATGGGGTAGAAGACTCCTTATATTAGGACCCCAGAGAACCAATGGGGTAGAAGACTCCTTATATTAGGACCCCAGAGAACCAATGGGGTAGAAGACTCCTTATATTAGGACCCCAGAGAACCAATGGGGTAGAAGACTCCTTATATTAGGACCCCAGAGACCCAATGGGGTAGAACACTCCTTATATTAGGACCCCAGAGAACCAATGGGGTAGAACACTCCTTATATTAGGACCCCAGAGAACCAATGGGGTAGAAGACTCCTTATATTAGGACCCCAGAGAACCAATGGGGTAGAAGACTCCTTATATTAGGACCCCAGAGAACCAATGGGGTAGAAGACTCCTTATATTAGGACCCCAGAGAACCAATGGGGTAGAACACTCCTTATATTAGGACCCCAGAGAACCAATGGGGTAGAAGACTCCTTATATTAGGACCCCAGAGAACCAATGGGGTAGAAGACTCCTTATATTAGGACCCCAGAGAACCAATGGGGTAGAACACTCCTTATATTAGGACCCCAGAGAACCAATGGGGTAGAAGACTCCTTATATTAGGACCCCAGAGAACCAATGGGGTAGAAGACTCCTTATATTAGGACCCCAGAGAACCAATGGGGTAGAAGACTCCTTATATTAGGACCCCAGAGAACCAATGGGGTAGAAGACTCCTTATATTAGGACCCCAGAGAACCAATGGGGTAGAACACTCCTTATATTAGGACCCCAGAGAACCAATGGGGTAGAACACTCCTTATATTAGGACCCCAGAGAACCAATGGGGTAGAACTTTGCTAGTGCAATTAATTCACAGTATAAAATGTAAACCTTCATAAAACTAAATAATTAAATAATTAAACAGACTCTTAGGTTAGGTTTAGGTGTGCTTCCCCGTGGGAGGTTAGGGTGTGGGTTTGAGATGGTTAACATCGGTAGACTGTAGACAACTTGACTGCGTGTACTGTACGTGCGTTTGATTTGTGAGTTCTCTTGGCACAGTACCATGGGTGTGTACGCATAACAAAGCTGAGAAATGTCGGCTATGTGGTTGACACGCACTGTGAGAAGATGAGTTCAGATATGTACCAGTGCCACTGTCTGCTATTTTGTTTAAAGCTGCATTACACCTCAAGCAGACTGAAATTATGAACCCTTTTGGGTGTTATTTTGTCCATAAAGTGATGCTATTCTTGTGTGATCCTCAAAACAGGATTTGATATATTCAGACTAAAATTATTAATATTGCCACCACCACCAATAACCATGATAATACAGCAGCTATCTGCACCCGGGGAAATCACTTTGCCAGCTTGTGAATGTGATGGACATTTCCATTAATATTTTATTTTTGCCACGGACATGCAAAACAAGTGATCAATGATATTACCAGAACACAAATGTATAGCCTATTGTACTAATTGACTCTTGACGTGTCATAGTGTCTACTCTATTCCACTGCGCTACACATTTTAAAATAAGTCATTTATCAAAACTTATTTTTGGGGAAAAGCCGATCTACAAGCTCACAACACATTACGGCATGTTGTGACCTTGTAGATCAGCAATTGTCCTTTCTTCTTAGCCTATAATGACAGGCCCAAAATTGGGATTTCAGGGTAAAAATAGCTATATAGTCACCCAACTTACCCAGAAAGACTGGGAAGTTATCCACTGTATACTGGCAGGTGGCCGTCCAGACAGGCATTATATGTGGCATAATGCATGGTCCAAGTATATTCCATGTTTGGGATTTCAATAAATGGGTCTTCCGTCTTATACAGTAAGTAGGCTACAGTTGCAGTCCGAGAAAGGGACACTTAGCTGCAAAGGTGAATGGGTGCGCAGTATACTTAATATTAGGTTATTGCAGATGGCCTTTCAGAGGACAGTGTTACTTGGGGACATGAGGAGACAGGATGTTCTACAAGCTAAACTAGTTTTGTGTTTGTCAACGTAGCTTAAATAGTTGGTGTCAGTTCATTAAGGTGTGTACTGCAATGGAAACATACCTGAGTGCTTAGCCAGGAATCAAACAGTTTTGCACTGCTAGAACGATACACCTGTGTACTGTATGACGAGACAATTGACATTGTAAATGTCAATGATCCAAGGAAGGACCTGTTTGCTCAAAAATGTCTCTCAATGGAAAACATTCCTCCCACACAGGCTGCACTGCTACAACATTCAAATCGAGCAGTATACCAATCTGGCATTTGGTCCAGAAGCCTGAAAGCTATCCAATCTCTACCATTTGGTCCAGAAGCCTGAAAGCTATCAATTTTGTCAATAACTCACTTCCGGTTTAAGATTTTTTTGGGCACCCCTTCTGGGATGTTTTAGGATGACCCAAGGGACATGTGTGCGAAATTTCATGCTTGTTTCCACCGCGCAACGTTTCCGCCGATAATACCCCCTACTAAGTCTACAATGAAACAGGACTTTGGCCTGGCAGAGACAACAATATAAGAAAATATCTGACAAACTGGCTTTTTTGATTTTTGATTTCGTTTCATTTTTAGAGAAATTTAAACCCATCTGAACACTGTTTGCCGTCTGTGCTGTTAACCGACAGGGTGCTGATGGAAATTGGGTTACTGTTGGTCAAAGAAGGAGAAGATGGATATATAATCTGATATGATAGCATAGTTACTTGCGCAAGCAGAGTGCGAAAGTACTGCCAGGAGCGTGCAGAGACATTTTCAGGGGGAGGTGCTCAAGTGGAAAGAAAAGGGCATCTTGTGTGGCCCGTTTAACCACTGGCCGCTGCCTTATTAAGTGTGTGAGATTTATACAGGCACACGACTAAATCAGTGGTTCTCAATCAGTGAGGCGGTTCCAGGTGGTCCCCAGCTAAATGATGTTGAGTTGGTAACCAAATGCACCATACACGTAGATCCATAGCTCTTCAACTCTTGAGAGCATACAATGAAGCATAAAATGAAACCAAATGAACTAGTCGTAAGGGTCGATTTGGTTTCAATTTATATTACACGGAAACTGTTAGGGTCTACTCTAGTAACAGTTAGGTCAAGTTGAAAATGGTAAAAATGTGAACATTAAAGGAAAACTTGAAAACAGCAACCCCCCCCCCCCCCCTGTCCCCCCGAGACACTTTTATACGCATGTGCGCACACACACACACACACACACACACACACACACACACACACATATTGACATCCTGCATGGTGTAGGACTTACCTGGCAAGATGAGAAGCTCAGTCTCGTCTGTGTTGAGGTTCAGGTGGAGGGAAGACTTCGACAGTGAGACGCCAGCCAAGGCATGCAGCGATCGGTGTGGTCTTCAACCTGAGTGGCAGAGGGCGAGAACGGGGAAAAACTGTTGGGTTTCATATATATTTCTTTCAGAACCAAAGTTAATTATTTTTGGTGGAAAATGGGCCTGAGAGTGTAAGACTCTCACCCACCAACAACCCAATAACAGAGCTACTTTTACAGTATTCACATCGTAGCAACAATATTGTATTCTCTGAGTTATGTCAACATTTCTTTGAAGCATTTTTGTCACTGAACAGTTTTAGCCATTGTTACTTTTACTTAGGTAAACAAACATCTAAGACTAAGTACTTCTCCCACCACTGTTAAAAACTAGACAATTCGTTTTCAAGTAGTTGCGAACCATAGGTTGCATTTTACTATGAAAACAGTCAGTCCTTCACGCCTCGTGACATGCTCCATGGGGCCGTACACACTATTGAAACAATAGTGCAGCGTGTGGAACCGGCTGGTTGCCTTAATAGTGTGACTGAGATGTATAGATTTTGGGGCCTAAATAATATATTTGAAGCTATTTTATCAATAATTGATCAATGTCACCATGGTCCACATACTGTAGTCAGTACTGTACAAAAAAAAGCTTTTTATGCTTGTCCTCCAACAGCATATCGTTAGGCTCATTAAAGGTGTAATTCACTGTCATGCACTTTAATGTCTAGACTTTGAGCTTACACACACACACACACACACACACACACACACACACACACACCACTCTAGATAACTTACAAAGGGACATTGGGATCAACTTTTACCTTATACTTACTGTGTAAAAATTAAACTAATTCATGTGATTAAAATGATAAAACAATATATAGATAAGGTTTCACCCTGCTACTGCATCAGTTCAGCGTGTTCAAAGTTTTCGTTATCTTTTATGAAGTAATAACAGGGACACAGCAATGCTACTGAAGATGCACACGCACATGCACATGCACACACACACACACACACACACACACACACACACACACACAACGTATAACGTTAACCTCTGTTACTTTCACAATTCGATCCGATATCATCATGATGTTTTATTACTGTTAGTTGTGTAAAGAGATAAGAAATGTAGGTTTTAATATTATTTCCAGAGAATAACCCTGTAACTGCATTGCATTGATTTTAATGAGTTGGTGAAAGGTACAGGAGGTGCTATTGGTCTAACAGCCTTTCGGCGATGGATGGTAGCAGGCAGGCTAGACTGCTTATTGATTTTGAATCACTGTACATGCATTCAGATGTAAACTCTTTGCATCTACATCATGAGCAGAGCTCCTCATACCAGAAAACATATCAAAAAGAGGTTTCAAACTTGTGCCACACAATCTCAGCCATGGGCAATCCATTCCAAGATGCATATGAAGAGTTGCTTGTCCTGGACACCCGCAAATGTGCAAATTAAGATGTTGTCAACACTGTGCGTACCATTGAGATGTTGGGAACTACCCAGTATCATGCTATATGGTTCATGGTTAAACATACGTATCGTTTTAGAAGACATCCATTAGATTAAGCATTAGCTGGGAGGTCAAACAAGGGCTTTGAGCTCCACTGTCAGTGACTGTATGGAAGAGAAAAGGCCTTAGGCTGTAGCTTTCTACTGTATATCTGCTTTGGCTTAAGGTTTTTCAGATGCACACATAACTGTAGACGATTAGCGTTTCAAACCAACAGCATCAACAGTCCCTTTAGCCTGTGATTATTATTACAGAACCAGTGTGTGGTTTTCAAGCCAGCCATGGTAAACATACCAGTATACCATTGGTTCCTGTTAAATAAGTAAATATAGACTGCTGAGCCCTGATTTACTGTATAGTCGCAGGAAGGTGTCCCGTGCCAAAAATAGCCACAATTTTCAGGAGGTAGTTCATACAGGATCAGTTTTAACCATGCTTAGTTGACCTAGGCCTAGGCCCCCCCACATCCTACAAGATGTGTGAATGCAAATTTCGTAGAATCTTCATGCCAAAAAAGGCACGCTATAACGTTTATGTGGCTAAAAGGTGTTGGTCTAGTTCAAACTGCAAAGTACAAAGATGTTTGTCTCTTTGTTCTTCCAGTTAGACACAAGTACCTGATGTCAATACCAGGTGACATCCAACCATAAGCCCACCTACAAGCAGGCACTTGCCACATACTAAAATCTCATTGGTAGAGCATGAGCGCCCTCTCCTGGCCAACAAAAACATATACACGGTGTCCAATTTTAGAGTCATATCCAAAGACTATTGGGGCCTGGACTGATTCCTGAGTAAGAAGGACAGGAGTGCAACCCTGCAACATCATGGCCAAACTTCAACAAGCTATTTCTGCTATCCATATTGTTTTCACGTCCTTTTACCACTGTACGTAAATAATATATTGAAAACCAATATTAGAACCAATAACCGACTTAATCTTGCTCTTGCTCACATAGATTAATCGAATCAAAACGCAAATACATCGCATGGATGCAACTAGGACGTATCCTCAGTGATGTATCCCAAGGTTATCAGGGTTTCGGGTCTCGCGAACATCATACCCCTCACTCGGGTGCCTCAGCCGGGGTGATCAAGTCCCGACATACATCCCAGTAGCTACGTACCCTCGATCAGATCCACTAGGGAAAGACCAGGGCCACACAATGCGTTGGAAGTTGGAACCACTCTGGAACTACTCTGCCGGGGCTGAGAGGTACATTTCTGGCATGTGGAGGGACTAGGCTCTGTGGGTTGCCTCCTGTCCGTGCCCCTCCTACGTCTCACCAGGTCCACTCCTGCTCTCACCAGGAGTTCAGTATCAGTATAAGAATAATTTCTTATATATCAATGAATCAACATAAAACATTCTAAACACATTTTTATAATCGACTAAATTGATTAGTCTGATTAACACTGTATCATACTTTGTTGAAGAACAATGGTTTGCTAAATGAGTGAAATCTACAAGCTCACAATGTGACACATTACAACATGTTATGGGCTTGTAGATCTGCCGTTTTCAATATTTCTTTTAAATAATCAAAGGCAAAAGTTCAAAATTTGATTTGACGTCATATGGCCGAGCCCTAAGTGTGTCTACTAGAAATCTCCTTTGTTTGTAAACATTAAAATATTGTTCTCTGTGTATTGTGTTCATGACACTGCACGTTGTTGTTTGTGTTTTAGGAACCATTATGGCGGATAAAATGATAAAATGCATCTGCTGTAAATCTAAATTTTGTACACTGAATGATAAGAATGCAACTCATTGTTCATAGATAAGCCATTAGAAATGGTTAAATGCAAAACAATAAGACAGTGGTTTTCAACCAGTGGTCCGGGGACCACCAGTGGTCCTGAACAGGCTTCCAGGTGGCCCCCAGCTAAATGATGGAGAGTTGGTAACCAAATGGACCCTTATAGATATAGAGTTACATCATTGTTAAACATCTGCATTACTTAATTTACAAAAAAGAAATCTACATAATTAGAGAATGTAGAAGAATTGTTATTTGGATAAACGTTTGCCAACAGCATGGAATTGTGGAAAGAATCTTATCCAAGGACAACCTAATATTTAAAGTTTTGTGTCTGAGAGGCTAACTGTCATCAAATGGTGGTCCATGGATCAAATGTCAAATAAAATAATGGGCCTTGATATGAAAAAGGTTGAAAAAACCACTGCACTGCAAAGAGAATACATAAATTATAGATTTCCCAGTATCTTCACAGATGACACGTTTAGCCAGATGCATAAATTAGCAGACTCTCTTATCCAGACCAATTTAAAAGTGCGAGATCAGAGTAAGTAGAGTAAAGAACTCTAGACAGTAGACACGACAGTAAACAACAAGGTGAATAAATAGTGCCAAGATATTAAGATAACCAGGTAAACAATTAACCTAGCATTTGTCTAACCAACATACTCTAAATAACATTCGTTAATGTTCGAACAAATACATGACAAACACACGAAAACAAGTAACCAACATATATCTGCAACTACTAGCATTTGCATACTAGAGAAAATGCAAAAAACTAATAATAGATACAAAGACATGGGAGTGCTAGGGGGAAGCTGGAGTCTGAAAGGTGTTTTAGGGAAGGCTCGGACAACAATCCCCTGCTCATGCTGTTCTACACAGTACAGTAAGGCTGTAGGGTTGGATTGTGCATGGTGGTGTCATGCCTGATGCCTGCAACAATATCAGTGTTTTGTGCAGGGTGTGTGGGCAGCAAAAGGAAGCCAATGCATCTTGCAATGGGTCTGGTCTACAAGATTCACTAAACCACCAAGATACCATGCATGTACTTGTCTAAATACTTTCCACAACACCAGAGGGAGTTCAATAAACCATGTGCAACCCAGATTCAGCGGAATCGGCACAAACAAGGGAGGGACTACATTTATTTTGCTCCTATGCCACCAAAATATGGAACGCCCTACCAACAGCCATTAAGACTCACATCCCTTGACTCCTTCAAAACCGCTCTCAAAGGGCACCTACAATTCGTTAAATTCAATTAGAAACTGGCTCCTGTAAAATCTGCTTCAGTGAGTGAGCATGCCCACACACACACACACACACACACACACACACACACACGCACACACACAATATGTAAGCGCTTGAGCTTTTTTGCGTGCATCAGTTTGAGTGTTCCACACTTCGGGTGCAATTGTCCATAACGATCGCTGTCAAAACTCGATCAATCCTTCGGGTGTTGTAAATGTAAAGTGTAAACTTCACAGGATTATTGGGGCGAGCGCTGCAGTTGTGTGCCTTGAAGGACAGACTGTCCAGGACCATTTCTCAGGCTGGTGGTTGGTTAGAACAGCAGACACCAGGTACAGTAGTTGATGGAAATATTGACATCCTGCATGGTGCAGGAAGCTTACCTGGCAAGATGAGAAGCTCAGTCTCGTCTGTGTGGAGGTTCAGGTGGAGGGAAGACTTCGACTGCGTGCCAAGGCATGCAGCAATCGGTGCAGTGGTCTTCAACCTGAGTGGCAGAGGGCGAGAAGGAGAAGAACTGTTGGGTTTCAGATAGACGCAATATTTCTTTCAGAAGACTCTCACCCACCTTCTCCCAATAACAGAGCTACTTTTACAGTATTCACATCGTAGCAACATATATTATGCCAACATGTCTTTGAAGCATTTTTGTCACTGAACAGTTTTAGCCATTGTTACTTTTACTTAGGCAAACACACATCCGAGTACTTCTCCCAGGGCCACCACTGTTCAGAGAGCAGCTCGCAATTCATTTTCAGTGGGAGTCACTGAGTTAGTGGGTTTCACAGAGCATCTCTGCTCCATGGCTGTGTTCTGCCCTCCTCCTCCCCCCATGGAGCAGAGCCCCTCCATGCCAAAGCACCAGCGCGCGACCAGGCGGATGCGTGCACGCGACCTCGCCCGCTTCACGCCCTCATAGGGCGTCTTACTGGTACTTATAGTAGGCCTATAATGATGCCTTGCCAATTGACATGCAGGGTTTCGCGCCCTTCGCCGCCCAAATATAGAAAGAGAATTATAACAGTGTGCTCACAGAAAAACAAACAAATAGGCCTACTACTCGAGTAAAGTACTGATGGTATGTTTTAGCAATATACAGTAGAGTATCAGTACTTTACCCGAGTAGTAAGCCTATTTGTTTGTTTTTTGGATGGTATCTATAGCCTACAAGACAAACATAGCTTAGCTTAAAACTTAAAATAAAAGAATAATGAAAATAACAGACTTACAAGCAAGTAACACTTGACATAGTTAGTGAAACCATGATTTAATTCCTCGAAATTGAATGCAGGCTAGCTTACACGGCAACAACAGCATATAGGTCTACCTTGAAAAGGCGGGGAACTAGCCTATCATTTTAATGTTGAAGTGAAACTTGCAGTATAAGAAAGACTCACTATGACAAAAATATATACGATATAGCTATTGGACGTCTAATTTATCAACTACAAACTACAACGTTCAAGTTGGCATTTACATTTAGGTAGTATGGGCTAGTATCGAGGTTACTTTAGTTTAGGCCTACATGGCTTATCTTCTCGCTCGAGACCCAACATACCATATTTATTTACCTTCAAGTGCTGGCCTCTGCGAAGATTAATAGACACGTTTCTTTTTTTATACGTGACACTTTCTAGTCTCTACATAATGTTAAAACAACGCACTGAAAGCAGAAGTCTACATTAGTATTATGTGACAGCAGGCAGACAGACAGTAGTAAGATGTTAAGTTGTTTACTTTGTGAACGCCGAGCAGTAGCAGTCAGCAGACTTTTAGCCTTTCATCACTCATCAGGTCAGGTGCGCAGAAACTTTGTTGTCCAGCAGGGGGAGTGGTTTTACCAGGCTACGCAGAAACTGCACCTCGATCCGCGCCCGCTCCCGATATGCGCATGCCTGGGTGCGGCGCGGTGCACCGTGTACGCGCTAGATGGGGAACTTAATGCGCCTACAAGTTATAACTTTTTTTTAGACTGGCTTAGATCACAGACAGCCAGGCATATTCTCTATATTAATGCATGCAATATGCTCAATATATACAGTGATATTGTATTGTACCCTATTATTTAAACAAAGAGTGAGAGAGAACAAAACGCCATCGCTGTCTATTGATAGAACATGAGCGCGCTCTGCTGTCCACTCTAGAAAAAACATGTTTTTTTTTTTTTTTTTTTAGACTATAGAGCCATTTAACACAACCTAAAGTGCAAAAACACACCATTTAGAAGACTTACAAAAACAACCAAAAAAGCAGACGGACATTCTTATCAGTTAACGTCTGTCTGCCTTTTTGTAGACCTATATACTACTATAAAGTAGGCTATCAATACGAAGTTTTCTGACTTTGCTCATGTAGATATAACCTCTGTTGCTAAACATTCATAGACGTACAGCTAATTTAACTGTGGGTGTGTTGTGTACAACATTTCTATACAAATGTCGCAATACTGCTTGCTCTGGGTGGGACTGTGGGACAACTTGTTGTGATTTGACACTTTAATACATTTGAATTGAACTGAATTGAACCAAATTGAGTTAGCCTAGCCTTTAGGAAATGTAATGTAACACTTGAATCTAGTAGGCGTATTATATAAAAGCAACAAACACAGACTGAACAATGAATACACATCTTTAAACCGTTTTAAAAGTTTAAATAAAATAAAACATTTTCACATCTTAAAAAACATTTGAAAACATATTTGTAATCACAATTTCACAAAATATCTTAAAACCATTTGGAAACATGTCCATGTCTTGAGGGGTGGGATATAAATGTAAATGTTTATAGCATTGTTTGCACAAAATAATTGCCAAAAAAAAAGTTAAAACATATATGCAAATGATGCACATAGCATTACCTCCACTGTACAACGGAAAAAAAACATTGCATGGATGCACCTGGGACGTATCCTCCGTGATGTATCCTATAGGTCATCTGGGTTTAGGGTCTCACAACATTATACCCCTCACTCAGGTGACCCAGGCGGGGTGATCAAGTCCAGACTTACGTCCCAGTAGCTACCATCGATCAGTCCAAAGACCAGGGCCACACAATCCGTTGCTCCGGAAGTACTCTGCTGGGACTGGGAGTGACAGGAACTGGTGCGTGGAAGGACTAGGCTGCGTGGGTTGACTCCTGTCCGGACCCCTCCTATGTCTCATCAGGTCCAGGACCTGTGCGTTGCAACAGTCTCCCAGCACCAGACACTTCATACAGGTGCACTTCAGCCGCAATGGTTCTGCTTCTGCATGGTGGTGCTGCAGGCTTCGCTTGTGGCTTGAACGGCCCTCCTAAAGGCCTTGATGATACTGTGAGTGAAACACGAGTTGAAAGACAATCAGCAGCTTTGCAGAATGTAGGTCATATTTGAACAGTTTAATGAATATGTATTCATCAAACTCTTCTCTTGAGTTGACGAGTTGTGTTATTCACCGACTTCAATTCCCATTACATCTTTATGAAACTGCTTCTGGACATTTACACAACAATCACTTGACCTCAAATTATGAATAACTAAAGTATGACATGAGAACCTGTAAACTGAATATACTGTACCTTTTTCAAAGTCAACAGATCGCGTCATTACTTCATATACACCTGTGCCTAAAGGTAAACAAATACAATTTCAAGTGGACAAATTGATTCATTCATTTTCAACATGGTTTCAATTATTCTGCTAATAGGTAGGGGGAATGCACAGACTTGAATGCACTTATATTAAATAAATAAAAAAATGTAGACAAATTAGACAAAGCTGTCCTTGTGTGCTTAACTAACATGATTGGTTCATGTTGTACGGAATATACATTAACATCATGTGAACTCAGTGAAATCTTAAAATCGTACAATTTTAAAACCTCTCTATTTTTGTTTAGTATTTCCCACTTTCTGCTGTAGCTGCTATGCAATGAACCACAGAGATCAATAGCTGTCTGTCTGTCCGTCCGTCCATCCGTCCGTCCGTCTGTCTGTCTGTCTGTCTGTCTGTCTGTCTGTCTGTCTGTCTGTCTGTCTGTCTGTCTGTCTGTCTGTCTGTCTGTCTGTCTGTCTGTCTGTCTGTCTGTCCGTCTAAAGACTAACCGTACACATCATCAAGCCCGCCTGGGAAGGAGCATGGTTTGGGTTTGGGCTCCGGCAAAGTGTCAATGTGTCCCTCCCTGATCCCCGAACGCTGTATACACATTATCACTCACTGCTCCTAGTAGTTATAGGATGGATAGATGCAAGGGACAAATTTCACATGATATACATAGTACATGTGCAAATATACAGTGACAAAATAAAAACATTTTAAACATGAATTATTACCATCAGGAGCCCGGCATGCATTGGCCTGCATCAGCGAAGTACCTCTGCATTTCTTCCACAGACACAGACCCAGAATCAGCAGAAGGATGGAGACTCCAGCCCCTATCAGAGGGTAGACATATGGAGGCAGGGGGGCGGGGTTGTTTTCGGAGGCCAGAGAAACTGAACCTGAATGACACAAGATTCCTCTTAATTTAACCACTAAACAGAGGGTCAAGCTGATCTCTCGTTGAAACGTTAGTTGTGCTAATTGGTAAACTGAAATATAACCCCTGGGGAAGATAATGGCTTAAGCCAGGGATGGGCAACTTTGACGATGGAGAGGGTCACTATATTCCCACACTCACTCCAGAGGGCCTGATTTCTGATTTATTTTGTGCTGTTTTTGAAATGGAATCCTGAAAAGTGACACTTTTATTTAATTTCAAATGCATTCTCGTATTATTATTATTATCGTTAACTTTATGAAGTAAATACAAATACATTGGACATAAAAAGACAATAACATTTGAATACCAGTAAGACGCGCAAACGCGGGAAGCGAACGCATCTCGTACATATTTGGGTTTTTGACGTATAGCTGCTTTGGGGACTCCTTATATGGTTATGGCTGAGTCATGGTGACACAAATCACTCAGCTCCATATATGGGCACAAAAGCGGGACAGACAGACAGACAGACATGATCTGCTAGGTCTCATAGTAAGTGCTCATTGCGTTCGCAACCAGTAATTGGCTGAAATCAATAATATATCGATGTTCTGATATTAACCTGCAGGCCGCATTAAGTGCCAGTTGTCCACGTATGGCTTAAGCTTTCATTGACTGGTCACAGTCACAGCCCTAGATGTTATACAGAAGCAGTCGTATCACAGCCCTAGATGTTATACAGCAGCAGTCGTATCACAGCCCTAGATGTTATACAGCAGCAGTCGTATCACAGCCCTAGATGTTATACCCCAACAGTCGTATCACAGCCCTAAATGTTATACAGCAGTGGAAACCTCTCAGGCCTTTCATCACTCTTCACATAGTGTGTAATGTGCATGTGATCTAAGGATCTCACCTCTCACATCCATCCAGCTCTCTGGTGACGCTCCAAGGTCAGAGATGTTACACCTGTAGAATCCTTCATCAGATTTGGAAACACCGTGGATGGCCATCTGTCCTGTAGACTCAGTCCCGATGAGGGATCCATCTTTATAGAAATCAGCTGGGAGGTCAGAGGATGGTTTACTAGTTGTCTTGTCTTTGTACCAGCAGTGCATGGTGACACTACTTCCTCCCCTCACAGGAAGCACAGTCATCCCCAGGATAACATCTCCACCTGAACAATGACGAATAACACCAGAATAGAGGAAACGTTTGAGATGTACAGTATGCATTTTGTCAGTAAATACTTCAACCATGAACAACAGATAACTCAATAAAGAAAAGTGAACAAAGTTGTTGACCTGCTGAACATACCAGTCACAGAGATAGTAACGGTGTTACTCTTTGCCTCTGAAGACTCACACCAGTAAACTCCACTGTCTAATTCGGGGTTCATGAGCTTGACAATACATCCTGTGTCGTTCATCTTCCCCCACGAGTCATCACACTGTCGCATGATATACGTGTTGTTCATCTTCACTCTCCAGACAGTAGAGTTGGACTGTCTGTCCTCACAGCTCAGAAAGACAGACTCACTTGGAAAGAACTGAGATCTGTCAGGACTGAGTCCGAGAGAGGCTTGGGGGAGACAGAGACGGAGAAAACAGTTGATTCGTGTGCTGAATGTTAAAATCAGACAGATAATTATTGTTATAGTTCCCTGATTCCATTGATAGTTTAAACACTAGTCAGTAGAAGATAAAGAGACTCACCTCCCATAAGATCACCACTGTTTGGAATTTCTGCGGAGACAGACAGACAAGTCTCAAGTTGGTGCATTATACTGTACTAGTCCTTACCCGTTGTGAATATATGAACAGCAAAAGATGTTCAATGTGGGTAATGCAATGTAATAGATCACATTACTGATAGGGGGGGGATTATATGGAGCTGAAAAGCGTGTAAGTAAGTGCTCACTGCGTTCGCAATCACTATGAGACCTAGCAGATCATGTCTGTCTGTCTGTCTGTCTGTCTGTCTGTCTGTCTGTGTGTGTGTCCGTGTGTCACGCTTTTGTGACCATATATGGAGCTGAAAAGCGTGACACACGGACACACAGACAGACAGACAGACAGACAGACAGACAGACAGATATGATCTGCTAGGTCTCATAGTAAGTGCTCATTGCGTTCACAATGAATGGTGATGTTCAGTGTGTCACGCAGTTATGCTGGGTGCGCGCAGGGCTGCAACCTGTCGTGGTTACAGCCACACTGTAACAGTGTGGTGTCGATACAGCGCGTGTGTTCACGTTAACATGCCCCCGTCCAACTGTCAGAGCCAAAGAAGAAGTTATGTCGACTGACGCAAGAGCTGTAGTATCAGGGTCCTGTTACGCGTAAAAGTGTGTCCCAGTATTAATCTGTGTCCGTCCCAACATGCATTTCACTGGTGACACTGGTGACACGTGATTTGCGGGGGGAGATGAGTTGTTTTTCACGCAAATGAATTTAATTGAGATGATTGTTAGAATGTTTGGCGTGTGTAATGCAGGGCAGATTGAGGTTGGAGGACAGGGCTGCACGGCACTAGGTTCCGTGAGGCGGTCCGTGCGTTGTGGCGTTGGGAGGAGGCGCTGGAAGCGAGCAGCTGTCTTGCTCTATGCTAGGGAAGTGGACAGACAGACAGCGGGCGAGAGATTGCTAAATTATTAGATAGATAATGACGACAGCATGGACATGTTTAATAACAATATCTCTCTCTCTCTCTGATCAAGCTCATGGCCAGACACAATAAAGCGTTGTCTAACAAGGCTGACGTTGGGGATGCCACTGTTTATTAACAGGGTGGTTGAAACACATCAGATGGCTTGTCTCCCATTACCCATAATTCAATGCATTGAAGCTGTCTCACCGTCTGTTCGAGCAGGTCCACAGCAGATGAGGAGAGAGCACAGCACTGTGGAAAGACAGACAGACAGACAGACAGACATTGTGAGACAAATGCATAGACTGCATCAATGCAACTAGTCGCATCTCCTTGCAACAAAAAAAACTGTTTTAAGGCCAGTCCACACCAATGCAACTACTTGCAACATGCAACATGCAACATGCAACTACTTGCAACCATTATCCTTTGCAGCATAGCCTCCAGGCCCGTTTCCGTCCGCCACTGCGTGTGGTGCTTAGATGTGGGCTTCTCAGAGAAGGATAGTGGTATATTATTGATGACTCAATCTGACTCTGACTTGCTGTTTCTCTCAATATGTTTTTTCTCTCTCTTTCTCTCTTCCTCTATTTTCCGCATGTGTTCTCTCTATTCGTTCTGTCTCCATTCATCTCTCTCTACCTCTTGGTCTAAAAAAAACATTATTCTTACAAAATACAATGTTTAATGAGCCTCTTGTGTGTAGCATTATTAATTAACTTCTACAAGGATGTTCACTGAGCCCAAAATATGCATGATGTCTTCGTCTTTAGTGATGAGTGATGATCAGCAAAGCCCGGTAGTGCACATAGAGAATGTCAATCTATTGCAGTGGTTTTCAACCAGTGGTCCTTGAGGGGGTTCCAGGTGGTCCCCAGCTAAATGCTGGAGAGTTGGTAACCAAATGGACAGACCCTTGAAGATCTTTAACTCTTGAGAGCGTAAAATAAAAAATGCGGGTCCATTTGGGTTCATTTTACGCTCTCAAGAGTTACATTATTGTTTAACATCTGCATTACTCAATTTACAAGAAGTCTACATAGTTAGAGAATGTAGAACAATTGTTATTTATTTATCAACGTTCTTCAACAGCATGGAATTGTGCATGAAATATAATTTTGTTTTGAAAACCACTGATCTATTGGAACACCACCATTTAAAGCCACAGATCACCATTTGATGACATTTAGCCTCGCAGAACCAAAACTAAAGAAACATGTTGTTGTCGTTGGATAATTTAATTAACAGTCATTAACTGACATAATGCTAGTGGTCCGGAGCTCAAAAAAGACTGAGAACCACTGGTCTATCTATTCCTTTCCCATGGTTGCCCTTATTCTGTGCTCTTTACCTTCCATAAACTCATACAGCAGAGAGCAGACACATGCGATTGCATGATGGCGGGCCTTGATGCCGTCGTAATGGCTGATTTTACACTTGCTGAAAATAGCCGATCTACAAGCTCACAACGAAGTTATTGATATCCGACTTCCCAGTGACTGACAACATTGATGTGTCATCATCATACATCACCAGGTCATTTAGTGCACCAACTATGGTCAGGGACCACATGCAATACTTTCACGGACCACCATGTGGTCCACAGACCACCAGTTGAAAACCTCTGTCTATGAACTACGTGGATTTGGTTCTGTACCTTGCCTGTTCAGTAGTCTGGACGGTCTTAGATGAGCTCTGTAATAAAAGCACTCTCTACATAGAATGTACTGTAAAGTCAAACTACTTCAATTATGTAGGCCTCCACACCTAGTTGTAACATTTCATCTAAACCTCACAACCAGTTTACCGGCTAGCTTCCATTTGCTTCAGATAAATAAAATAAAACACTAAACCGACTAACCTTGTTTGGTAACAAAATGTGGATTTTTTGTCTTTGAAAAGGAGAGCGTATAGCAGATTGTTAGTGAAGAGAGCAACTGTTCTCTGATGCTCATCTAAATAAAGGTTTTGTGGTTTAATAGTGTCAACTGAAATAAGATAAATAAAAGGGAAAGTACTCACATGATATTATACAGGTTCTCATGATGGCAACCTGACTGAAACTGATGGAGTGACAGCTATGTTGTTTGACAAAGAAACCCCTCTGCTTCTGATTGGCTGAAGGGTCCATTTCCTGTGTGGAGTGTCTTATCACCGCAGTCCACAGCGCAGGCGCAGAGTGACGTCATTATATAGTTTTCGGTGGTCACCTTATCACCTAAAACTGGAGTGTGAAAAGGCCTTGTTTATCGTATGTTGTTGAACAATTATTCTACTATTAATCCTCCACACAGAAAAGATGTTGTTGTGTGAGCCAATTACTTTCTTCCTATAAACAGCATATTGCATAGTTCGAATACATCTAATACAATTACATTTTCCAAATGTGAGGCTTTTCTTTTAGCCCAAGGAGTGTTTTCCGTGCAAAACAAATGCTTGCAATGGATTCAGAATAATGAAAAAATAATGAAAATAGTCAGGCCATCACACGCTACTTAAAGCAGAATTAAATTTTGTACATTCTGCCAATTTGCCTACAGTATATGTTGTTAATGGTAGGCTACCCCAACTTTGAGCAGCTGTCACAAATTCTCCTAGAGAAACTGAATTTCAATCTTGTGAGTTGTGTCACTAGACATCTTTACAAACACATTGGTGAAGAAATGTATTGGTAAGGGATTTATTCCCAGATTGTATTAATATATCCCCTGAATGACAGGTTCACATGGAAGAGGGCTTCTTCTGTTCTGAGGTTGCTTCTGGTCATGAAGGTAGACTGGACAGTTGACAGTGTCTGTCTGTTGGACCCAAGGTTCTGTAGAATGGACCCTTGTGTGATGCCACTAAAGGGATCTGGACATTAAAAAGGACACACTAAAAAAAGGAAAAAGAGAAGGTGATGAAATATTGACATTGACACAGTGTTGTGAATATGCTGTTGTGAAAAAAAGAAAAGCTGAGTTAAGTGATTGATGTCAGTCGCATCTATTACCATTGACTCCAAATGGTGATCACGATCTCAGCATCATCACAATAGAATAGTGGAGGTACCTACTGGCAGAGTGCATACAAATGTTGCACGCCAGTCCAGTGCTTTGCGAGATACACGTTACACACACAGTCGCACACATGCACACTTACACAGACCTTATTATAGATCTCTTGCAGAGCCACACCATAAGAAAAAGAAAAAAATCACTCACGTGACATGACATAAAATAGACACTATGTCTATTTGCTCAGACGGTATTACGTAAAACTTTCCATTCATTGTCAATGGGAATTTAATGTTTGTGCAGGACAAAGTTTGTGGACAGACACCAAAAGCTGGATATAGGAGGCCCTCAAAACCTGAGGTTTGATATTAATTTGAACTGACAATATTAAACTGACATCTTTTATAATTTAAAGTTTGTTAATGTACTTATGTTGTTAAGTGGTTGTTATTGTTTAAACAAATAGAGCGTCGCAGTCCCGCCCCCTACCAGGGCCCAGGAAATGATTCTCCGTTCATTTTCCTCATAGACATTTCAAAAAGTATTTATTTAAAGACCTTTTAAGCCTCGTACAAAGCCACCTCTTGTCGTGACAAATCATAACAAACAAAAAACATTGGGCCGAACAAATAATTAGAAAGAAGAAAAAATGGCTGGCATGGTTACAACACTTTTTTTGTTGTTTTTCTTCTTTGTAATTATTTGTTTGGTCCAAAATATTGTTTGTTGTCAGTTGTCACAACTCGAGTTGGCTTTGTCCGCGGCGTAACCGTCTTTAAATAAATACTTTTTGAAATGTCTATGGGGAAATTGCATTGGGAATTATTTCCTGGGCCTGGCGTCGTCATGAAAGGGAGCGGGACTGCGACGCTCTATATGGGTGATATAAAGATATGCTACTTTGACATACAATGGCTAGCTACTGTAGGATGCAGATTTTGTAAACTTTTTCCGCAGACAAAGATGGGCAAGTTAAAATCTGAAGGCACACTCTTATTCACCAAAGTGCGTTGAGCCGTTGACACACCTTTTGGGGACCACTGCTATAGATAATATTACATATTTGAAAGTCTGGCATGCCAATAACAGACCCCTCTAGCCATGCCCTTTGTGCCATGGTGTGTATGAGAGTTGGAAACAGAGTCGTTTCAGTACTTCTTGAACTCAACGTCATCAGGAGGGCTCACTTCCACCATTCTCTGGCCTATGTCCTTCCAGTTGGTGCTCAGGACCGTACCATGCGACTCCGTAAAGGACTTGTTCATGGCACGCTTGACCTCGTCAGAGCCGTCCGCGTAGATCTGCTGAAAGAGCTTGTTGAGTGCTGTGTCTCCCTCCAGCGTCTCCTGCTTCTCCTCCTCACGGATCTCCCCCACCAACCTGTCCCAGTCCTTGGCGCTGTGGGACGACAATGGATACTGGTCGGGAGCGCAGCGTCTGGCGGACTCCTCCCGTCCCGCCGCTCCTTCCAGCGTCTCCCACCTGGCCACTTCCGTCTTCCTCATCTTGAGCTCCACTTTCGTGGGGAGGATTCTAAAGGTGCTCCGTTGAGGTGTGATCTGGTGGAGGAGTTGCAGGTCGAGGCTGTAACTGTCGCCCGATGGCAGCTGCACCGTAGTGGACAGCGCTCTCTCCGAGAAGTCGACGCGGACCCCGTCCTTGGGTACATTCCTCACCATGAACGTTACAATGACTTGGGACTCTGTCTGGTACCAGTCGTATTTCACACGTGATGTCCCGCTGACCTCGCTGTTCTGGCTCTGCTGCTTCCCCATCATCTCCTCGCATCGTTTCATCCAAACCTCAAAGGAGTCGTTGGACGCGTCCAGCTGGCGCCCCTGGGTAAAGGATGTGTGCGCCGACTGGTAGCGGGTCAGGTGGTACTCGGCTAGTCCCCTCCGTATGAAGGCAGCAGGAAGGCTAGGGTTCAGCTGGAGGGCCTTCTGGGCATCGCCAACGGCACAGCTGTAGTTCTTCAGCAGTATGTGGGCGTAGGCTCGCTGGCAGAGCCACACAGCGCTGCCGGAGTCTCCATGCAAGGCCTTGTCGAGCTCCTCCAGGGCCTTCTGAGGGTCCTCGTCGATGAAAGCGTCGGGGAAACTTTGTTCGCTGGCCATGTATCTATTCTGTTTCAGGGAACAGGACCGTTGTTCTAGACGAGACCACCCACAGTGAGACGTTAAAACCGCGTCACAGAAACGGACCGTCAAAACACAGTGCGGCCACCGTTCAAACAAGGCTGGATGCAGAGCAAGTTGGGGCTTACGGAGAGCTACATGAATCACGTGTCACAACTCTCTCTTTCAATGGCTCAGGCCTGACGTCACACACAACTCTGACCCTTGTCTAGCAATGTCGATTTGCGCACACGTCCTTATGTGGGCGTGGGCACCCCCCAGAGCCACACGTCCTTATGTGGGCACCCCCAGAGCCACGTCCTTATGTGGGCACCCCCAGAGCCACGTCCTTATGTGGGCACCCCCAGAGCCACACGTCCTTATGTGGGCACCCCCAGAGCCACACGTCCTTATGTGGGCACCCCCAGAGCCACACGTCCTTATGTGGGCACCCCCCAGAGCCACACGTCCTTATGTGGGCACCCCCCAGAGCCACACGTCCTTATGTGGGCACCCCCAGAGCCACGTCCTTATGTGGGCACCCCCAGAGCCACGTCCTTATGTGGGCACCCCCAGAGCCACACGTCCTTATGTGGGCACCCCCCAGAGCCACACGTCCTTATGTGGGCACCCCCCAGAGCCACACGTCCTTATGTGGGCACCCCCAGAGCCACACGTCCTTATGTGGGCACCCCCAGAGCCACACGTCCTTATGTGGGCACCCCCAGAGCCACACGTCCTTATGTGGGCACCCCCAGAGCCACACGTCCTTATGTGGGCACCCCCAGAGCCACACGTCCTTATGTGGGCACCCCCAGAGCCACGTCCTTATGTGGGCACCCCCAGAGCCACACGTCCTTATGTGGGCACCCCCAGAGCCACACGTCCTTATGTGGGCACCCCCAGAGCCACACGTCCTTATGTGGGCACTGGGCACCCCCAGAGCCACACGTCCTTATGTGGGCACCCCCCAGAGCCACGTCCTTATGTGGGCACCCCCCAGAGCCACGTCCTTATGTGGGCACCCCCAGAGCCACACGTCCTTATGTGGGCACCCCCAGAGCCACACGTCCTTATGTGGGCACTGGGCACCCCCAGAGTCATCGAGTAAGACAGTTACGGCGACTGTGTTCACTTCATGGGGCCAGTCCAATGACTGCTCCTCCACATAGACTTCTATTGGCGAATAGGGACACCGGAAGTTTACAGAATGCATTGGAGTCTATGGGCTCGAGTACATGAACCACGTGACTGGGCTGTTTTTTTATGCCCCTTCAATGTCGCAACTCTGTCTATATACTCTGCCTAGGCGCTGGGACCCCAATATACAATGTAAAATGTGTTCATTTAATTCTGATATACAAATCTGGACCCGGACCTGACGAGAAACCGTGCTGCGCATATTAGTGACGGGAATTTGGAATATAATTATCGTTAATGGCTAGGGGTCACATAAAACACAGATTTGCAATGTCTTGCTTGTCTAAAGTGATGAGTAAAATAAATGTCTGTGCGAAAACAACAATGTCATTGAGAAGATTCAAAGCATTTATTGTGTGGGTTTTGTGTAAGTGACAAGTGAAAGACTTACTTTCTTGGCTTGGCATTTCTTTACAATAATTTCTCTACATTCATCTTCCACCAAGAGGAAAAAAAAGTAGTATGGCAAAGAAAACACAGTATATGAATTGTTTTTTGTAAAAGGTGTCTGTCTTCAGCTTACCATCAAGTGTCACCCACAAAATAGAGGAAAGTCAGATTTGTATCATGTGGTGCAGTATGTGATCACTGATCAGTAACTGTAGCTACGGCAAGGCACACTGAACATAATGTCGTTGCCATCAGGGCAGAAACCTGCACGTTTCTTTTTGTGTGCTTTTCGCAAATGAATGTCCTACTTCATCATATCCGCACAAAGGTAGTGGAAATAGCCGATCTACAATGCCCAACGAATCACATTGTGAGCTCATAGATGATCTATTTTCACAATCACTATTTGAATAAAAAAGTAACAGATTTGGACAAAAGGTTTCCACCCGACAGCGACGATGATATTCTAATTGGTCTCGTCTTTAACTGAGAACGCATCCCGTCACTGATATAACAATGACTGTAGCATAATGTGAATTAAGTTTGTTCCAAAACCAAAACCCGTTTCATAGACTGTCTCTGCAGAAATGTAAACCTCACTTTGGAAGACATTTCAGCACAACAAAACAATGTAATGCAAATGCTTCTGATAATTTGTTTAGGAACAGTTTCATTAAACCAATTAAGACGATTAAAGAATAAAATGTTAAAATGCTGGTGTTCATTACGGACTGTTGACAACACGCTTGTGGATGTAAGCAATATTTCACTTTGGGTGACATTTACATTCTGGCATACAGACCCCCACGAGTTAAGTCAGTTAACAGTCAAGTCAAAAGGGCAAATTTGCCGATTTTATACACAGATCCTATTTTAATTAAGTTGGACATAAGTGTTTTGATATGTTGAACGTGTTATAATCATACAGAATGTCAGTTCTTGCTGGACTACAATAAAATGACTAATTACCCAATACAGGTTTTTTTTTTGTGGTTTTAAATGCATAAAGAACTAAATAAATTCTAAACAAAAGCCAAACTAACAACCTCCAGTCACACCCCTCTCTTCCCTGGTACAGTGTGAATAAGGATTTGACAGTCTTAACAAGGTGATTGACATCAGCTGGAGGAGAAAGTGTGACTGTAACGACAGTCAAAAATATCTTTTTGTCCTCAACTTCATTACAATTTTGGGTGCAAGGTGGACCTTAAAGACCCACCATTGACATTGATCGGTCGTTTTGCAAAAGTAAGATTTTAAACAATATGATTCTTAGTGAATTTAAGATATAAATCCATTATAGAATTTGATTGGCAACATAGGAATTTTGTATACAACAAGAATGCTAAATAGGATGCATCATGCTACTCTATGTGAATCACAGTTTCCTAAAGTTAAAGCAGTTACAATCTGCCATATGCAAACTCCACAGTCCTAATAATTTAATTTCATAAACCTGCTTTAAACCGGGAAAGCATCCGTGTCATAACAGATGAGCTCGCTGCGATGATGCTCGCAGCGAGCTTGTAGATTTGCAATTTTCTTAACATTTTTTGAAAAACCTTGAAAGTGTGAGAACTACAGGTACTGAAAAAGAAGGCATTTGTAGAATCGGCCTAAGATCTTAAAGGGTTAAATTGGTCTCCAATAGACTAACTGCCCTGAATAAGAGTTTGGCACTTGGCTGAATTTCCACGCTTCAGAGTTGTAAAGTATTTGATAATCTATTAATGATATCCCACAAAATTTGAGAATCTTCTGACTTTTCTTCTGTAATCCTACTGGCCCGAAGCATTTATATCAGGACATTGCTCAGAAACCTTGTGAGGGGAGTAATGCAAAAATGTTGAAAGGTTTTGTCAAAGTGAAATATTGCACATTAAAAACATCTGACAAAAATATAGTTTACAAAAGCCATTTCCAGACATAAAAATACACAAATAGTGCACCACAAATGCACAGTAGTCACATTCCCATATTCTCAATGGCAGGACACCCAAACCCATTTCTGAACTGCAGCAGTTCCTGAAAAAATAGGAAAATGTCTTCAAGATTATCATAAAGATAATACTGAAATCGTTCAATTTGACCATCTAAAACACGTTCCGCCACTTTTTTCCCCCTTTTTTTCAGTTGTTTAGCAAGTAGCAACTCTAACTTTAAAAAGGTTCTATACAATTAAAGACCATTTTTGTAACCCAACGGACGCAGGGAAAGCACCTTAATCGGTTACAAAGGACAGCCTTCACATAGATATTAACTTTTTTATCCAATTACCACCGTAAGTGTTTCAGCAGCTTGCTCATTCAGTGTAAGGGAGAACCGACATCGGAGAAAGCCTGGATGTCATCCACACCGTCGAGGAGTAGAGAGAAGTCTCTAAAGAGACTCTTCAGAGTTCAGTCAGTTTGACTTCATCTCCTCCTTTTCTTTTAAAGAAAGTGCAACATAGTCTGTAATACGAGAGTAGCATCCGCCAGATGCCGAAAGTTATAGATAATAGTCTAGCTTGCTCTCTATCGTCTTGCAGCCTTTGACGGAGAAGACTCTCTCCGATTTAGGGAAGTAGACAAGATCTCTGGCCACCTTGTCGGCCACGTCTTGGTCTGGAATCAGTCCCTTGGCAGCCATCTCAGCCATAGTACAGAGGATAACATGTTTGTACTCCAGAGGGAGAAACGGTACGAAGAAATCCACCAGGTTCTTGTCTATCAAGTTGGTATGCCATAGCCCACCTACACCATGAGGTTGACAAATAAAACACAAAAAGGAACATTGAGAAAAAAGCTGTCAGGAATAATATTTTATTTAACCACCGTCTGTAATTCATCAACCAGTGTGCCCCAGGGGGTCTATAGTTGGTCCATTGCTTCTTCTTTTTTTACGTTCTTTTGGGGACTTGTTGAATAGTACCGTGGAAGAGTGATAGGAAACGGAGAAGAGACCGGGGAGTTACACGCAGCATAGGTGACAGGCCAAGACATCATACTGCATTAGAGACTAACCCAGGGTCACCTTCACTTAATGCAGCCTGGATGTCAATATCAGAATACTGATATAATATTGATTTCAGCTGTTACAATTCCAAACCTGCTTCAATTACTTCATGACTAGTATTAAATGACAGGGAAATATTATTGTCTTTTTGTGTCCAAACTCCAAAGTAGTTATGTTAACAGTTCATAAAGTTAACATAAGTATAACTAAATGCATTTGAAATTCAATAAAAAAAGGTTACTTTTCAGGTTTCCAATTCAAAAATAGCAAAAACAATTACATTACAATTTATGCTACATAATATGCACTGTGGCACTCTGGAGTTAACCTGACCAGCCAGATCCAAGAAGCTTGCTACACAAATTTGTTTTACCCAATACCGCCCCCATCTGGCAGAGTCAGGTTACTCTGGAGTGAGTGTGGAAATATATTGGCCATTGCCAAGTTGCCCACCCCTGGCCTAAACACTAGGGCTAGGTCAGCGGTGCCCCAGCCAGCCCAGGTCCCCTTACCTCCCTTTTTCCCCGCTATCTCTGCCAAAAATAGTTTGTCAATTATTACATGCCCAGAGAATAGCGATGCTAGGGTTCAAGTGGATAATAAAATCCAGTTTTAATGAGAATGTACCTATTGTACACACATTTTAGCACGGTATGAAAGCATAGTGTACTCACTTTGCTTGTTGTTGAACACAGCCAGAGAGAGAGTCGTTTCCAGGTCTTTCAGTTCAATCTCCTCTCGGTCTCGTCCTGCTCTCCAGAAATCCAGAGTTGTCTGTATGATGCTGTCCCCTCCAGCATTACTATTGAAAACAAAATAATTTAAAAAAATACATTAACTTTGTATCAAGACCTGCAGCACTCACACATTCAAGTAACTAATTAATAAGAGCACGATTATTATTTCACGATTTTGCTATTGGACTACTCTGGGCTGAATTAGAATAAACATAATGTAACATAATGTTACACAGTACACAGTGGATAAAGGAGGAATGATGGATACTGTGCAATGACTTCTGAAACATTATATTTCTTCTGGATTGTTTGCATAATTACAAAGACAATGTCTTGGTAAATGGTGATGGTAACCGGGCCAGACTTGAAAGATTGGTACTAGTACATGTATTATGACAGGATGAGAAAACAAATCCATATCCTGGAATTAAAGCTGAGGAAGACTTTCCCACTCTCTTAACCACTTAGATCGTGTATACTTGGTTGACTGCAGTCCCACAAGGGTCTATGCTTGGTCCCCACCATGTTTTCCCCTCAACACCAAATCTGTTATGGTATTTTTGTAGAATGTTCGCCTATTATGACATCGCCAGAATAGGGATGCTAGAGTTCATGTGGTTAATACCAAAATGAGGCATTTCAAAGACCATTGGAAGACCATTTTGGGTCTAGATGTGACAAATAAAGGGACCTTTAGTTAAACTAAGAAAAACCCACATGGCTAGCTCACACAGGTAGTCAAATCGCTGGTATCATTGTTGTAACGCCTTTCTTATAATATTTACATATTGTATTGTCATGGGTTTCTGCAGAACACAAAATTGGCATAAAAAGCTAGCTATTACTTTCATTCCAATTTAATTTGCATTTCCATCTCTCCAAGAACGAGACATGGTAAAAACATTTCCGGGGGTCCCCATCCAAAAACGTTGAGAACCCCTGGACTACACCACTGATCGAAACTGATTGAGTTGTGTCTTCACCTGAGGAAGATAAATATAGCTTTCCGATAGGAGACTCCATCCAGCTTATCATAGTAGTCCAGGAAGGGCTTGATGCTGTCAATGAGGCCAGGATGCATCTTGTCCATCTCATCAAAGATGAACATGGACTTCGGACAGTCTGTGACGTTGCCTCTGATCCACTGCTGTAACTGAGACTGGGGATAAAAAACAGACAAATACAGAACGATAAAAAAAACTATTCTGTGTAGTTAGAACCTTTGTTCCAAAACGGTGTGCCGTGAGACAAGCTGAGGTGTGCCTTTTCTGATTTTTGTGACAAACGTTACATTATTATTGCAATATAAACTATATAAAAATATATCCATTTAGAATATCAGTACTTTAATTTCGAGTGCACATCCCTGATCATGTTGTCATAGGTGAAGATATGTATATATTAATTCTGTTTTTTATTAATTATTTGCACAAATTCTTAAAAATTGGAAATAGCCGTTCTACAAGTTTACGTCCGAGCTTGTAAATCGGATATTGCTACTATGAATACAGACGTGCCTTGAGATTCCTTTGGCACAGAAAGTCTGAACCCCCCCCCCCCCCCCCCCCCGAGTTAGAATAACACAAATGTTGTGCCAGAGTAGTAACATTTTAACAAACAGGAGAGATTCTAGAGCTAGATGTCAGCTTACCTTGTAGCTGTCAATTTGATTTGCATGTGGGAAGTGAAGTTCAGCCGTGAAGAT
The DNA here is from genome assembly GCF_963924005.1 of Protomyctophum bolini. Classification (NCBI taxonomy): domain Eukaryota; kingdom Metazoa; phylum Chordata; class Actinopteri; order Myctophiformes; family Myctophidae; genus Protomyctophum; species Protomyctophum bolini. Next base: position 23,604,677 of record NC_137883.1, on the reverse strand, counting down.
ATGGACAAACTTGCTGTCCATGCCCTCTTTGTAGATGTTATCCGCTATGAGTTGGCTGACAAAGTTCTTCCCTGTCCCAGTCCAGCCGTGGAGAGAGAGGACCAGGGGCTTCTTGGGGTTGTTGTTGTTCATGAATCCAGACACAGCTTTCACGATGATGCGCGTCGCTATATGCTGCCCAAACAGCTTGCGCTCCAGGTCAGCCTCCAGACCTAATGAATGCAAAGTATACCATGATTAGAAATTGTGTTTGTGTGGTAATATATGCACTTATGCAGTGCACACCTCCAATTAGATATGCCATTTCAAGCCTCGCTGATCAGATACCGGTACTAATGCTTTGTCAAGGAACACAGGCCCCATTTTTCTTTTCATATTTTGAGTAACAATGGTCCACTTCGACCAGCCTGAGAGTCGTTACCGAAGACTTGCCGTCAAACACGTGATAGGTTGTATGCCCTCGGCCCAACCATTCGGTTACCGGGTCTGCCCACAGGCAGGCCCCAATTAGGAGAATCAAAATTAGTGTTGGGATCCGAAACCGGATTAATCGATTCCAACATAGAGGAACCGGAATCGGTCCCATCACATTTGGAACCACTGCCGGAACCGGTTTTAATCAGAGCTGGTGTGAACTTTATGGTTGCTATACAATAATGTCGCAGTCTGCCCCCTTTCATGACGACGCCAGGCCCAGGAAATAATTCCCAATGCATTTTTCCCATAGACATTTCAAAACGTATTTATTTAAAGACCTTATAAAGCGAACAAAGCCAACTCTTTTTTTCGGCCCGAAGAATTGTGTTTGTTGTCATGATTTGTTACGACAAGAGTTGGCTTTGTACAAGGCTTAAAAGGTCTTTAAATAAATACGTTTTTGAAATGTCTATGAGAAAAATGAACGGAGAATCACTTCCTGGGCCCTGGTAGGGGGCGGGACAGCGACGCTCTATACCGCTGGTTCTCAAACTTTCATTTAAAGAACCATCACAAATCTGAAAGTTTTTTTGTGGACACTACGGACCTTTAAGAGGGAATCGTTAAAGTCCTAAAGGGATCCTAACCCAGATCTAAGTGCACAGTCATGTATCTATTTGTAACCCTGTCTGTGTACACTCTAGGTTAGCTTAAATCAGTAAGTCTAATGTCCTATCCAGGATTTGAACCCAGGTATCCTGCATGGGAGATCAAACCTACCCACAAGAAATTCTGTGCAGGTGTAACATGTCTACGGTGGATTTTTATGAGACAAACGCTTTGCAGATTGAAAGAGGATAATTCAAGCTTGCCCATGCAGCTGAAATGTTGGTGAGTTTAACATTGTTTTACAAGCAGATCGGTCAATGAGGGTATTAGTGTTGCAAATTGCGGCTACAACACAACATGATCCACATTTCTCAATGGAAGACTGGGGGAGACCACATTCAATCCACTGCAGATCTACTACTTATTAGTGCATAAACATAATACTCTACCATACAGATGTACTAGTTACTTTACCAACATCCAGATCAGTTAAAACATAAAATAAATCCCAGATTTAACACTTGGGATTTGGCAGGTGTAGTGTTACAGTCAAGTGAAATGGGCCTACAGGCAAATAAACACTTTGGGAAGAAGTCAGTTTCTTCTTGCTAGTTAACTTTTAACTCCTTCTCACCACCACACTGTGCGCGCGCACAAACACACACAGACACATATCCTCACCCGTTGCATTCAAAGCTATCCATCTTTTATCACAACTTTCATGTAAATAGCTGAAGATGGTGCGTCCTGCCAGGGCGGTCAGTGCAGCCGCTGCCGCTGTGAACGGCTCCATGGCGTTCACTACACTCACACTCGTGATCGTGATGGAGATCAAAAACACTTTATACGTTGCTGTGTTCATGGTCAAATATTACGACGACGATTGAAATTAAATATTACAATGCAAAGCTTAATCCGTGTTAGTTATGGTGGGGAACAGATCCTTGCCAGCAAGAAAGAGCGGAGCGCGTACATCCTGGTACATCCCCTCAACGTCATAAAAACGCGACATTTCACAGTTATACATAAGGTTAGATTAAAGACTAAAATGTTTGGAGATATTATTCAATGTTTGAGGGGAAACACTGTGAAATGGCATCCACGTGGGTCGTACAAGTACAACGACTTGTAACTGCATAACACAACACTATTAATAATTAATTCATTATACACCACATCGGGTGCAAAATGCCGTTCGAATAAAGTTTTGTTCACGATTTTGAGAGTGTAACGTTCAAGAACGCAACCAGCAGCGTATCGTCAACATAAGAACCAAAACGTACATAGTGTTCATTATTTGTAGTCCTAAATTGAGGGTCCATTTGGTTACCTTTGGTACACTACAGTCATGTGCGTCACGCAGGCACACGCAATAGTTAGTTAGATTCATGACCACACATTTGGAAACAAGCCCTATATAGCTTTTTGTGTTAGTATGCTTTTAGCAATAATTGTAAAATCGTACATCTGTACTCATTTACAAACTGATAATATTCAATCTATCAAAATACATACTACTACCACTAATAATAATAACCGTTAAACCTGTATGATCTGGCCTGGGGTTGTTTTCAACCAAACAAATGTGTTGAATTTGTCCAACCGTTATATGTAATATTATGATGACTGACTGACCGTCATCAGACATTACCTGATCTGTTCATGGAGATCCACTCGGGTTTGCAACACTCGCTGAAGTAATTGAATATGTTGGGGTTGGTGGCCAAGAAGCTGGTGAGGTAGGCTGCCATGCCCAGCGCTATGCTGGTGCTGATGGGCTCCAACGCCGCCGCGGCATGCTGCTGATGCAGGGTCATGTTGACCAGCAACAACAACACCACCACCAGTGGAGGCTTCATTTCACAATGATATAACTCACTAAAACTGTTGCAAAACTCCCCACTGACTGCGTGTCAGCTTGGTCCAAAAAATAAAACAAACAACACGAACAGAACGGCGAGCGAACCAGGAAGGAAGCCGTTTTGAAATCAACGGAACGCTGCCTGGGTTATTGTGTTGCCAGAGAAGCACAAAAGAAGCGACTAACTATATACCTGTATTAGCACTTTGAAAATGTATTTGAAAACCATTTCCAATTCATTAATGTTATTAATTTTGTATTCTGTACTTTATTATTTGTAGATAGATGTGTTATATTATCTATCTACATATCTGCAATTGTAGATCTGCTATTTTCAACAACAAAAAACCCTTGGAGGAAAAAAAGTTAAATATTTTTAATATGTTTTTTGAAAGATTTCAAACAACACAAATCTGGTAGGGGGTCCCTGATACAAGCAGATGTGGGTCCGTGGACACATTCTATTAATTTGGGGGTCCATGTCAAGGACCTTGACATGAAAATGTTTGGGAACTGCATGGGTTAAAAACATTAGGAAACAAGCCAAAACTCCCCAAATATTAAGCAACTACATCTACACTACTAGTAGTAGCCTACTACACTAAACTTTATTTTTAGTGACTTTAGTGACTAAAGCATTAGAAAGCATTAGAAACAAGCATTGAAACAAGCTCCAAAAAAAACAGAACCCCACAACTACCAATAATAATTTACAAGCTACTTCATTACGCGGACATGGCAACCCTGTAAAGGGGGGTGTGTTCAACAAACCAAACGAGAGAACTAAAACAACTACAATAAAGTGCCGTTAATATTATGATCATGAACCGTTACTACGGTTACTTTACCCGATCTGTTAAAGGAGATCCAGTCCGCTTTGCAGCCTTCCCTATTCAGATGAAAGATGTGGTTGGCCAGGTAGCCGAAGGCTGCCACGCTCCCGGCGATGCCCAGGCTAATGCTGACGGGCTCCAGGAACGCCGCGGTCGTGTTGATGTTGTTGGCCAGTAACAGCAGCGTTAACATCAGTGAAGCAGCTGCTGGCTGCTGCTTTAATAATATGTGAGGCTGCATTTCTTCACCATCGACCGAAGACTCGGAGTCGTCGTCCACCGTCTTCTTCAAATCTCCCTTAAAATAAAACCTTCAATCGTTATGTTTAAATCGAAAACACAATCAGCAGCGACGCAACGATCCAGGAAGCGGATCGAAACTGTGACTAGTCTTGTCTGCAGAGCACGGCACGCCTCTCTCGTTGTGGGGAAAATCAAAAACGTTGTGAATGATCCGGGTCTAGAGCCCACCCTACTGTATCCGGTGGTTTGCACGCACACACACATGCAATCACAGTTTCCGTATCCGCCCTTATCCGAGTTTTGTATGCAAGCCACGATGACGCCATCCATCCATCGTCCAAAGTTGAACACATGTCAACCTACCTGGCTGACATTTAATAATTTATTGCCCGTCGCTTTATCACAGTGATAAACAGTCACATGTTTTATTGATGATGAAAGTATGGCCTGGGCGTTGAGGTTGTGCCAGGTCAGACTGTCCCCATACAATATGTGTCTTAATTGACAGTGTGTTGTTAAAATGTTTCAATGATTGCATTGATTGGGATCCTGCTGACAAATGTAGGGCCTATTAATTTGGGGTTCTTCTTTGACATGATGTTTGGAAGCCATTGATTCAAACAACATTTGGAAGCAAGCCCAAGACGAAAAAACAACCCGCAAGTTGCAACTACCAACAAGCGACTTTACAGGAAAAACAAGCCCAAAGTTGCTTAATATGATTTCACAGTAATAACAGGATTACAGGAATGTACTTTTAATAGTATTTGGAAATAGGTTGGCAACCTCAATAGAACATTTCTAAACAGCTGTTAATTGTTTTGCCTTTTGAGTTTCTCTATTAAAATGCAGTATAGTCCAAACACCTGTTGAGGGCAGTAGAGAGACATGTGGTTGTCAGGATCAGGGGACATGCAGTGACATGTCAAAATAGCCAATCTACAAGTTGCTTTGTCTCGGGTGGGGGAGGGGGTTCTAAAATAATATATGCAATGATTGATTGATTAATCGATTGATTGAATACGTATTATCTGTAAACAGCACAAGGTACAGTCAGATATTTGGGCTAAAATGATTTAAGACAAAAAAAGTTCATGGGGATTTGTTTCCATTGTGGTCCTTTGTATTCAATTAATCAACATCGCATATAAATAGTACCAATAAAATACAATATAATCAACAAATATAAAATATGTACAAAGGTTTTCTATGTGAAAAGTGAGTTTACCTTCCTTGTGGTCTCTGATGGATTGTCAGGCCTGTTTTCAAGTTTTGATTCTATCTTTGATTGTGCTTTCAAAAAATAAACCTTGTGAGTGAGTGTGGAGAAATCTACATAAACACAGTTGAAGGCCTACTGATGTTTTCAGCAAAGTAGGCATGTTGACAATGGTATGGCCCATTGAAGTGGACATTAAAAAGGATATTTGGAACAGGGAAAGGGAATTCTCTGCTTTGAAACTTCTAATCCAATACAATGACCTCTTGCACTCATGTCCTGTTTATGCATTTTAGACAGAAAGGGTCAAATGGTTTATAGTTATATTTAAATATGAGGTCATGCTCTCGTTTCTCTCCGTATCAATAATATTTGCCCCATCCATGAACCCCCTGGCATTCATCTTTTACTTTGATGTCATCTCTTCTGATTAAGCACTTCTATTTTGAGATAGACGAGTTTATGGAAACCAAATGTTTCCCCATGCATTTTATGTTTCACTTGCTCTTTGTAGCTTCTTCTCATGTCAGGTTTTAACATAACGCATAGCCTCGCGAGTCCCGAGCCAGGCTCTGTTTCACTCTAGCATACACAGTTACACACGCAGGCTGCCGCTGTGTTGGGGAATGGAGATGGTCCAACCAAGAACAGGCTTGAACCAGTGGTCTAAGAATTTGGAAGTATAGCCTATTCAGATTTTGTTTTACTTTTAAGTAGCCTAACAATAGCAATACTACAAAGTAGAAGACGTAGCTGCTACAAGTAAAAGTCCTGTATTGTAGGCAAAAGTATTCCAAATAGTATATAAAATATACCAAACGTAAATAGGACTAATGGAAACAAGCCCTTTTTGGCTTTTTTGTGTTATCCTTTTAGAAAATATTAATAATAAAATCTGGTATAATTGCTTAATGTATTGTGTAATAATAATCTAAATCTAGAAAATATTTTACAATTTACAATAAATGTGCCTCTGAGATGTAGTGGAGGAGAAGTAGGAGAGAAGTGGAGGAGAAGTATAGGCTGCATCTCAATGGCACAGAAGAAGCAGCTCCAAACCTCCCAAAACAAACTAATTTGACTTATTCTAGGCCTGGGACCAATGACCCACCTATGGCATCTGGATATCATTGGCTGGCTCCGGGTAGAAGACAGAGTCAAACAATTGAAAATGGGTCTGACATTCAAAATTCTTTGAAACCCCTGCACCACTTCGAAACACCCCCATTCCGAACACCCGCCACTCCGACAAAGTCTAGTCGAAATGGCGAGGTCTATCGAACAGGGGTTTAAACCCCACCATTCTGATGAATATAGTGTAGCGGTGCGTTGTCATTAACATGCAGCTATGCCCTCCATGCCCTCAGTGCCCACTTACTTGAGTAACTTGACTGATTACTTAAAAAAAGTGAGCGACACCCACAGCCACAAAACTAGAGGTAGCATAAACAATGATCTGGTGCCACCCAGATCTTTTTTACCCAAAAAATATGGGTAAATTCACCTTCCGCAGTACTGCTATTCAGGTGTGGAATGCCCTGCCCTGCCGCCCGACATCAGCGATATGACATATGATATATGTAACATCATTGTGAAGCACAGTATTGAAAATAATCTTTTTCAACCTGGCATCCCTATATTTTGGCCACATTATTTGACACATTATGACCATCATATATTTGTGCTATTTGTCATATCAAGTGGTTAACATGTCTGAAAAACACAAGTGCGTGCGTGCGTATGTGTGGTCTCAACCTTTGTGAGATATAAGAAGGAAAAAAGTTTGGGAACCACTGCATTGACCATTGAGTATTAATCTCAGAAGAATGTGTAATAATAAAAGAGTAGTAATTTAAGTCAGGTGAGTTTAAACACAAGATAGAGCTATAGCTCATACCTTTTGCATACTAGAAGTAATAAACTTGTGCTGTAAAAGAAGAAAAAAACAACAAATTGGGGATTTTTTAACGTGTTCTTCTATGACAGATGTACAGTATATAAATTAGCTTCAGTCAGGTGATGTACGTTTTTAGATCATTCAGCTATGCTGATCGACTCAAGCTTATAGCTCGGAGTCAGACCAGAGATTCACAACCGAGATGAAACCATTTAGCTGAATTTATTCTCCATATCCGCGCCGTGTTGTGAGCTTGTACATCTGCTGTTTTCTGCGCACAGCACCGTCGTAGGACGAAGCATAAATTAAGCATTAAAGGGTTTCGTTTCGGCGCAAATCTTTGGTCTGAAGTTACGCCTCAGGAAGATGGGCATAAATCTGCCATCTATAAGCTGCCTCCAGAGGAGAATACACAAACAAAGGATCTGTATGTTCTGCTGTTTCTGTATTATTATTTTTTCTCCCTCACTTTCAGGGGTGGTGTGGCTTTCCTGACACGCTGAGGGGTCAAATGGTGTTCATTATGTTTCAGGATCAGGGCCCTTCCTTAGGGTCTTTGCTGTGGCCCATGGGGGTGGGGAAAGGGCACAGGGGTGTGTGTGTGTGTGTGTGTGTGTGTGTGTGTGTGTGTGTGTGTGTGTGTGTGTGTGTGTGCGCGCGCGCGCGTGTGTGCGTGTGTGTGTGTGCGTGCGAGCGTGCTTGAATCAGTTCTGACTTCAAAATGTCTTCACAAGCATGAGAAATTGACATTGTGAGGACCATTTCCTGATCCTCACAAGAGAAATTGTTGTTTAATGGTTAAAAAAAATAATATTTAGAGTTAAGATTACAAAAAGAGTTAGGTTTAAGGATTAGACATTTAGAGATTAGGTTCAGGGTGTTGGAATTAGAGTTTTGCCTGATTTATACTTAGTTGTGCTTTAGTGCCGTGCGCCGAAAATAGTTGTTGTGAGCTTGTAGCTATTTTCAGCTTTAGACTTTGGGTTGAAAATGGTGCGAAATTCCAAAAATGTAATTCACAAAATCACCATCCTAGTGAGTATAGTAATACAAACCTGTGCACGCACACGTGTGTGCGTGCGTTTGCTGAGGGAGGGTGTGTGTGTGTGGGGGTAATGAGGCCGTGGCCCCTGATGAAGCCCAGGCCCTTACAGGCAGAGATAAGTCAGGGGCAAAGAGGGATTTGAGTTTCCTTTGATAGTGCAAAAGCTGTAAAAAGAAGCAGCTCCGTGGACAGGCTGAAAGCTGAGAGGTTACATCCCAACACACACTCTGGGCTCCATTTTCGTCACCGCTAAATCCCTTATTCCCTAAACTTCTTTGCCTTTTTTTTTTTTTTACTATTTAGCAAAACATTTTTGAATAGTTAAAATGGCCAGTCAGAAAAAAAGGTCATTAGCTCTTGATGAGATGGGAAAGCGCCTCGTAGAGTTGAATTAATTTTTCCGTGAGTGAGAATTGTATTTGTTTTATAAAGGGAGATTTCCTCTTTTCTCTGAAAAAGTGTTCATATAAAAGCATTTGCATTTGCATGTGCATCTTTTTACATACAAAGCGAAATTATTTATTCACCATCCATCCATGGCATATTGATGAGGAAAGGAAAGGAAAGGTACTATGTTTACCCAGGGTAACTGGACTAAGCTCAAGAACTTGTTTACAGCCAGGCCCTGCTCATAGAACATTTCATGTTAGAGGTTCAATGCCTTGTCCAAGGGCACTTCAGAATCAGCGGTGGTAATTTTAACGTGCCGGTCCGGGGATACGAACTAGCGACCGATATCAAGACCGCTCCACAAACCGTTCGGCCACCGCTGCGGCTGTGCGACAACAGCAATATAATATACACAACATAATACTGGAGTTTAATGAAATAAAAAGAACAAGAAGTCAGATACCATAAAAACATAGAAATAAGGTTAAATAGTACTGGCAAATTGATCCACACTCTAATCCTAAAAGGAACATTAGCAGCGAAAGAACATTATGAGAAATGAGGATGTTCAGAAGTGGGGGGAGCGGGAGATAATTTAGTTGCCAACAGATATACAGGTATCTTGAAATCTGAAGGTTAGGGGTTCGAACCCCGGCTCCTCCTGGCTACACGTCAAAGTGCCCTTGAGCAACACGTCCGGCGACAACCTAGGTTTATAGTCCAGCCTGACAGCGTGTCGCCGCTTCGAATCCCGACCTTTGCTGCGTGCCACTCCCCATTTCCTGTCATTCTATTCATGTACACTATCAAATGAAGGCAGAAATAACTTTAAAGAAAAGAGTGTCCTAGATCTAGACTTCTAGAGCAAGACACTGAACCCCTAACTGGTTCGGATCAGATATAAAAAAAAGATGCCTCATTGGCCGCTGCAGTTCGTTGGAGCCATGTGTGTTGACGGGAGGGCGGAACATTTTACACTCTGGGGCGGAAGTGCGCAGAAGACATACTACGCCACGCTGCCACTCAAGTGACTACTGGCCAATCGCAGCGCATCTTGTCCAGGACTTGTCAGACCCGAACATCTGTTCTGTGATGTACACGAAAGCTTCCACCAACGTGGAAGCTTGGCCTCTCTTGAGAGCATTCACCCCAGAGCCGGAAGACCACCAAAATTTGGTGGTCCAATCCGGAAATGCGCCCAAAAAGGCAGAAATAGACGGTCCTTCCGGGTGCTTCAAAACGCCACTGAGCAACTTCCATGCTATTTTAGAAAAATCATGAAAATGTGTGCAAATCTTTGAATATATATGATATATTATATGATTTTTCTGAAAACTGTTCGGATTTAGAAGACATTTGTAGAATCGGCCTCAGGTCTTAATGGGTTAACGCATTTTGAGTGTACAAATGCAGCCAAATCTAGTTCTATTTTGTACACTCATCGGAGAACTCAAATGGATAAATGAACACTGGGAGTTTGTGTGTGTAGTCTGACCTCGAGTAAAGAGTAAATCTTAACAGGCACCCAAAGGAGAAGAATAATGTAGAGAGAAAACATTATTCGCTGTAGACATTGGAAAACCATCTGATGATTTTGGCTGAAGAGGAATATTATGTTTATACTTAAGCGCTTAAATTTACATAAAACCGAATGTGGTCCTCAGACTTGATGATCCGACTGTGCATATAACTATATGAAAACACTGGCTCTGTCACGTTATTTAGCAAAGTCTATAGTTTTATTTAGTTATTGTTTTCTTGGAAGGGGAAAATAATACATCTATGTCACTTTGCATCAGTTTCCCCACTAATTTAATTCTTTCATGTCCAGGAGAAAGGAGAGAGGGCATATGTGGAGGTCTAAAGGGGACGGGGAGAAGGTCATTTGCTAATCGCAGTATAAACAGAATCTATTAGCACTACAAAGACGGCACTCGCCCAAGTGCCCCCCTCTCTTCACCTCATCTAACTTTAGCGTTGATTAAACCAACCCCTTTGTAGTCCTGGTATGAATGAAACTAGTAGAATAGGACAAAAGTAAAGCTCTCCAGGCTAGATCGATGAGATCTGGTGAATTTATTAGAGCATCGAATTGGCATAAACATATACGTATAGTAGCAAAAGTACTCATTATGCACAATGTTTTACAAGGTGTAAGCATCTTTTGAAAATATAGCAGAACTTGTAGATCGGCTATTTTCAAATAGCAAAAGTTCAAATAGGGCTGAAGTGGTTAATGTATGTTTTGTAATAATAATGAAAATCTACAAAGTCACTCACTAATAACTTGTAGGGGAGTAAAAGTAAAAGCATTTAAAATTGTAAAAATGTAATTAGTTACTTTCCTGTGTGTGTGTGTGTGTGTGTGTGTGTGTGTGTGTGTGTGTGTGTGTGTGTGTGTGTGTGTGTGTGTGTGTGTGTGTGTGTGTGTGCTTCTCATTCGCTGGCGAATTTACCCACACAAGAATTCTGTAGGTAGATAAGATTACAGAAGAGATTATGTAGAAGAGAGTCTGTTTCCCTTCACAATGTCTGTCTCTATTTGACGAGACGTGGAGCATGGTGGGAATACCGGCCAGGGTATGTCCTTCAGTTATGGAATACCGGCCAGGGTATGTCCTTCAGTTATGGGAAAACCGGCCCGGGTATGTCCTTCAGTTATGGAATACCGGCCAGGGTATGTCCTTCAGTTATGGAATACCAGCCAGGGTATGTCCTTCAGTTATGGAATACCGGCCAGGGTATGTCCTTCAGTTATGGAATACCGGCCAGGGTATATGTCCTTCAGTTATGGGAAAACCGGCCCGGGTATGTCTTTCAGTTATGGAATACCGGCCAGGGGTATGTCCTTCAGTTATATGGAATACCGGCCAGGGTATGTCTTTGATTTATAGAATACCGGCCAGGGTATGTCCTTCAGTTATGGAATACCGGCCAGGGTATGTCCTTCAGTTATGTTTGAAACAAGCTCTTTCTATCCACATTTCAAGAATGTTTTCTAACAGGCCATCTGTCTCTCTGTGTTCTGATGCAGAGCAACTAATGAGCATGTCTGCTTGACCAAAGGCGCGTGCGTGCGTGCGTGCGTGCGTGCATGCGTGCGTGCGAGCGTGTGCACACACACACACACACACACACACACACACACACACACACACACACACACACACGCATGCTCGCGTACGCCCCATGTTTTTACTGTATTAAGCGCTGAATGGAAAAGAAGGAAAGCTTCCCAACAGCGTGGCCCTGGAGAAGAACAAGCACAGAGAGCATCAAACGGAGTAAGAAGACATATAGCTCATAGTGAGGAAGGAAACGTCCATTGGACACACATAAGCTGTAACACCTGTTCCTGTAAGCCTGTCTACTGTACCCTACAGTCTATGACTGTACCGGATGGCCCTTCTTCCACTCTGCTCCATTCACGCTCCGTCGCGCCCAAAACAGCCCATCTACAACAAGCAGTTTCTTTTTTAGAGATCTTTTTTGGGGCTTTTTCTGCCTTTATTGGATAGTACTGTACAGTGCTGTACACTACAGTATGGTGACAGGAAATGGGGAGAGAGATGGGGCGGTGACACGTGGCAAAGGTCGTCGGGAGTGGGAGTTGAACCCGCAACGTGCCGTCAGGCTGGCTTAGCAGTCTATAGGTGCCCGGACCGCTGCCTGCTACACTAGCCACCCGGGCAGACGCCTGCAGTTTTAAGCGCCATTCACACTCAGCACTCAACTATAACGATAACTATATCTCGTTCACCATTGTAGTTCTTTAATAGTTGGTGAATTTGCCGTCCTCTAGTTTTTAAAACTATATTGTTATAGTGATGCTGTGATCATGTCAGTTCTCATATTGTGTTTCTTGCTTGTATATTGGGTTTCTTTGCTTGTTTGTTTTGCTTCTGATCTGAATAGCACTTTGGTCAATCTTGGTTGTTTTAAACGTGCTCTATAAATAAAGTTTGGTTTGATTTGATTTGATAGTTAGTGTGCTTAATACAATAAAGATTAGTCATCCTATAGTCCTACATTCATAAACCGTTTAATACGTAAGAGTGCCATGTGATCCTGCAATTCAACTTTCATTTGAGTGAATTCCACGCCCACATTCCTCTGTGGCACACAGAGGTGTCGACATCGATGGACCGAAACCTAATTTCTCGTCAGAAGCGTTAACGTTGTTAACAACCACATCGAAGCATAACATCACATCAGTTCTGTTCAATCACCGCGGATGCAGCCTAAACGATTGGCCACGCCCGATCACGAGACACGCGCGTCCAATGCAGTGCAATGCATGTTGGGTTTGTTGGATGCATGACGGGATGCCGAGTTGAGGGTTTGTCATGTTAGACTTGAGCGAACCGGAGGCGCGAGAAAATTAAGTAAGGGATCCTGCATTCGTATAAGAATATAGAAGTGAGAGAGAGCCTGCATTCATATACAGCTTTAATATACGACACAAGTGGCAGATCCTGCATTCATGAGACGTTTAAAAAATACAATACAAAGTTTGTATTCTCATGCATCAAACGCTCTCTGAGCTAGCCTGTGTCCCCATTGTGTCAGCTGATGGCAGAGCCACCGGCGTCGGGTAAACATCCCCCTCATAATTCATACGTGCGTCTATATCGAGACCCAATGCAGGAAATGACTTCATGTCCCACATCCTGCAGTCTTCCTCCCCCTCTCTCTCTCTCTCTCTCTCTCTCTCTCTCTCTCTCTCTCTCTCTCAGGAGGCGAGCGTTCGCTGGGATGACGACGACTCACAGGAGAGAGCTCTCAAGACCGGGGGAAGATGGCGCTGGGAAAAATGGGCGGAGCCCACAGCGATGTGCAGAAGCTGATGTGGGCCGGCTTTAGCAATTTGGATGGTTTCATCAGCCCTATAGGTCAGTGAGGTTGACATGCTAATGGTTAATTGTAATTAGAGTATTTATTCAAAACTACGAATTTCAGTCAGTGCGTTGCCGTTTTCAAATGTAGAATATTTCCAATAATCATATGAAATGTTCAGATTCAGTGGACGGAGAGGTCAGGGCCCATAAAGACTTGAGATAATGAAATCATGCACTTAAATATTATTTGGACTTAGATAAACCTTTCTCCGTGGCTACAGATGGCTCCCTCTTTCAGTTGCTGTTCCTATTTGTACGTGTATTCGCTATGTGTACTGTCCTTATACTGTCCTATATTAGTATCTATATTGTGTTTTTGTATGGTTGTTTGTATCGTCTGTTGTGCGTTTGATTTGTAACAATGGAAACAAGTGTGTGTACAAGTGTGTGTGTGTGTGTGTGTGTGTGTGTGTGTGTGTGTGTGTGTGTGTGTGTGTGTGTTTGTGTGTGTGTGTGTGTGTGTGTGTGTCTGTCCGTTTAAGCACGGAATGTGATGAATGATGATATGATGATAAGAGCAACCCTCACTTTACACAAGTGTGATTTTTGAGGGGCTCCTATGCTCAGCTTTCCAGATTTGTGTGAACAAACTTTGAAGCTAAAAGTAAGGGAAGAAAATTGATGATGGAAATGTGAGGACGCAAATTGTGATTGGCCGGAATTACATTTGTGAGGATTTGATTGGTTGAGCACGGAATGTGATGTATGTATGACGGCCGAGCTACACCAGGCCTTTTAGCGTGCGCTTGCGCATTTACGCACAAACACAAACGCAGTTAACGCACTTATAGATCCAGTCCTATTTTAAAGTGAGCGTATGCGGGGCTCGTGTGTGCGTGTTTTACGCATGCACACACACACACACACACACACACACAATCGTTGTAGCTCGGCCGTGATAAGAGCGCCCCTCACTTCACACGGGTGTGATTTTTCTATTCTGTATCCATTTATGCGCATTCTGCCCGTAGGCCAAGACATTCCACGCCAAAGGTGGCCAATAACTCCTGAAACGTAGGTCATCAAATACAAATGAAAGTTTCCCTGGATTCCTTGGATTGTGATGCAACTACCATGTACAGTAGGCCATGGTCGTCTCCACCTATAACTGCATTTTTCACCATTTTGCATTTTCTTCATAACACACTTTATACTCCTACATATCCTTTGTCCAAAGCTCACATTCCGGGAGGGACCTATTTCTTCGTACCAAAGAAAATTACAAAAACAGGGTTTTGATATTCCATTTAGTTTGCCTGTAAATGGCTTCCAAAATTGATGATAGGGGCCTATTTATTTAAAAAAAAAATGCCATAAATCATTAACGCAACCACCAATAAAGCCCTAATTGTATAATTGTTTATTGAGAGGCCTCTATAGAGCACATCTGGGGGCACCACAAACAAAGTTACACCGTATGTCATAAACGCTACTTCCCCTCGCAGCTTCCTCTGCACCTGAAGGCTGCAACCTATGACTTACACCGGCCGCGCCGACCGCCCAGGCTAGGCAACCCAGGCTGGCAGAGACGTGCACTCTGTGGAGCACCACTTTCTGGCTCCTCTCTAAGTGCACTCTTCTGAGAGTGTGAAAACTCTGCACACTTGGACCTGGACCACACGGACCACAGGTAGGTCACCAATGTCACCAAACCCACCAACGCCATAGCATCGATGTAAATGTAAACGCTAATGAAGTTAAAAATGGCCATAACTCAGAATACAAGCAAGCCACGGCAACGGTCCAACTCTAATACTCTGGGTTAGTAAACCCACCGACATGTTTATATTATGTCCCAACCGTCCCAAGTTGGTGGCATCACAGGCGATTGGACGGGATTTAGATGAGGTCATCATGGTTACTATGGTAGCAGCCTGGGTTCCAACCATGCCCTAAGGACCAGGAGGAAGGCTGGTCTGTGACGAAGATGCATAAAGGAACTCTGTCTAGACGATAGAGTCTCTAGAGTACATGTTTATGGGCCTCTGGTGTCACCAAAGCCCAGAGGGACAGAGATACTTCGGGGCGCCTGGGGACATAAGCTTCAGGTGAGCTAGTTTCATTGAAAAGAGCGGGTGGGGATTTTCTGTGCCCTCTCCGGATCATATTTAGCTCAATGGTTCCAACGTAGGGTAGGGGGTACCCTCACAAAAAACATGCGGTAATCTTGGTCTCTATAATGTGGCTTCCCCCTGGTCAGCCCGGGCGTCTGATGGAGGGGAACCCCCCACCAGGTGATAAGAAGCAGCCTGCTCACTCCTCATGCATTGCTGCAAACTGATTAGTGAAGTGGGCAGGTGTTGTGTGTGCATGGTCAGGCAACTCCAGGGCTGATTAGGGAGTGGAGATAGGTGAGTTACTGCTAGTATTAAAGTGAGGTGGAATGCAATGTGAGAGTGGCCGGAGTAGAGAAAAAATAGCAGATCTACAAGCTCATATAGCGCGCCACAGAGTGGCGTGCTACGAGCTTGTAGGTCTGCTATTTTTGAAAAATCGAAGAACGAAAACTGTCAGGATGTAGAAGACATTTTTAGAATCTGATCTCAGGTCAAAATGGCAACACACACGCACGCACGCACACGGGTGGGAAGTCTTTAGCCTGATATGTTCATGCAACAGAATATGATTTGTCACCGACATCCTCAGACAAGCTCTTTGCTGTCGACATGTGTTTTTAAAGTTACACGACATGCTCTGAAACGCTACAGATGCAGTAGCAGGTGGCGGGACGCTGAGCACGGAGACAAATCTGTTCCACCATCATGTTCACTTTGTTTGGTATCCCTGAACGCAACTCAATCCAGGCTGAGGGTGGTCACGAAAACACTGGCGTTTGTTTAACTTGGGACCGTTTAAAAAAGAAACAAGCGTCTCAGTCGAGCTGCATGTTCACATGTGCAATCTATAGACCAGTTCTGGACGAACCTTTTCTGGATCAGGGCCTGCACTTTTCTGCCCACCATGACCACTTCAGTGGTCAGATTTTAAAATGCATTTTAATGGAATTTGAGGGTCAGCCCAGTCGGCCCAGTCCATCTCCTCGTCTATCAGCCTCCTGTGTGAGTCATGTATTATTGTAGCGTTAACACAGGGAAGCACCCGTCGGCCGGAAAATCTGCTTCTGGAGATTGAGTCGGTGGCTAAATGGCTCTTCCTGCCTCCCCACCTCTTATTCCCCTACTAATGTGACCTGTTAAACCTTTACATCAACAATGTCCTCATACTATAGCCTATGCTGACGCTATTAGTCTGCTTGAACTGGAGACTATACAGCCGCACGGCTATATAAGACGAGTAACGCTCCTTTGAAATGTCATTGTGCTAAATACCAAACGAAAAAATTCCAATTGTTATCGTGCATTCCCTTGGAATAAAATGTAACATATACAATTTAGTATTTATGTTTTGATCCTGGGAATAATAAACCACAACAGCAAAAATGCGATTGTACTGTGACTACTGTGACTTGTACTGAGATTTACTGTAACTGTGCGGGAGTAATTTGCATGTTCAGGCCGGGTTTGTGTCAATTTAAATCAAAGAAACCAGTCAAGATGAATCCTCTGTGGTCATTTATCCGTTTTTCTAAGAGTATACAAATGTGTCCATCTGCATTCAATGAACACGGATGATTTTACATTTTACGTCTCCCACAACAAGCCATGGTCCCCACAGCAAATTGGCATTTGAATCTGTGGAGAGCACACATTTCCAGTACAGTCAGCAATGCATGGCTGTCCCTTTGTGCATTCAGTGTGAAGAGAGAACATCATCTTCAGCGAGATCGACCTGTGTGTAGTGGTGGGTTTCTCCTTAATGGTTGTCATAACACAGCACGATTATGGCTTTAACGGGATTGCCTATATAAGTTTTGGTGAAGATGAAGAAGTTGATAGCCAATTCACAAGCTAAAAATAAAACTTTGTTTTAAGTGGACCAAGCACATACTTTAGCCATTTTCAACCTATAGCTTCATGCAATTCCTCACTGTGGCTCATGGTAGTGATGTGTGTGATATGGTACAATGTCTGCTCACCGTGTGTCTCAGAGGAGAGGAGTGCTGTCTGTGGACGGTTCGGAGGCCTATAGCTGCGCTGCGCCTACCAGGTATACATACATATCATCAGAATCAATCTTTATGGTCACATCACAAATATTCGTAGTTGTGCAGGCTCGTCACTGCAGCATACAGTACACAGCTGCAAACGTGCAACCGTGCCACAACGCCTGCATCTTCATCGGTAGACATCAACCTTTTCAACCCGCTGAAGGATATAACATATAGGGCTGTGCTCATTGAACACCCAGTGCAAACATACCTGGATGTGTGCGTTTTGGCTGGTGACTAGGGTGGGGCTTTCGGGGGGGAAGGTGGGGGGTTAGCCAGCCTGCAGGATTGAGATAATTTCAGAGCGGAGCAGATAGGAAGTTCCCTCACATCACTTCCTCTCTTTGTTTCGGGCTGCTATTTTCAAGGTTTTGGAATGCAGTTCCTGTCGAGAGGTGAAGGAATTCAAAACAAGTTCATTAACCCCTCTCTCTGTGTGTGTGTGTGTGTGTGTGTGTGTGTGTGTGTGTGTGTGTGTGTGTGTGTGTGTGTGTGTGTGTGCGTGCGTGCGTGCTGCTACGTTCAAAAAAGTTTGTAACAAATGTAACCAAAATGTACCAGAGAATTAGCTGTCTGCATTCTCCCAATGGATTGTAGTTTTAAACAGATTATTGCAATCACATGGCAATCACATCAGATTTATAACTCGGAGAGCATACAAACGCGAGTGACCAAATGGACCCGCACACAGGTCCATTTGGTCACACGTTTGTATACACTCTCCGGTCCAAGTTCAATTGACAGAGAGTCTTTGCCTGCGCAGCAGTAGGCAGTGATCTGTATGTATGGGCTTGTGTGGGAGACTGAGAAAGCGGCGTTACCACACCCTGCACACATCCTGTTGTACCAGCCCAGGCTGTCCTCGTGTCTCAGGCCAGGGTCCCCGAGCAGAGCAGCATGCATACCAGAGCCCTGCGAATCCCACAATCCCACAGCACGCTGACATAAACACAGAGCCCTAAAAGGAAGTGTGTGTGCGTGCGACCGTGCGTGCGTGCACAACTGTGAATACATGAATGCACGGTCGCACAGTGCAATAAAGAGAAACCGACTGTGAGTGTGTGTGTGTGTGTGTGTGTGTGTGTGTGTGTGTGTGTGTGTGTGTGTGTGTGTGTGTGTGTAACAAATAATTCAGGAATAGGGGGCCTCATCTTTATATCTATTAATCAAATTGATTGTATGTGCAACTTGTGTGCGTGTAATCCGTGTATGTTCACGCATACTTGCGTGAATGCATGTTACTTACAACTTAAAATATGTTAACATACAGTACTGTAAGTCACAAATTACTTATATACTATATTTCTGTACGAAGTTATGATGAAGATAAGATGCCTACATAGAAGAAAGGAATGTCAGTCACTCCTCAGAGATAAACAGACGTCCGCTTATCCTCACGACCTCGGCCCTCCAGAAAAAGACCTCAATCTCTGTATAACGACTCTCTAGGAAACTGCTTTCCAGCAGCCATGGGAGTCGAAGTGGAATACGACAGGCCTTTTTCCAAGTCCATTTTGAGTGTTGACATAGCGTCAATTTATAACTTTATGTGAGACAAATCAGGGACAGAAACTCCAGCGTGTGTGTATGTGCATGCGTCCGTGTGTCCATCTGTGTGCGTGCGTGGCATGCACAACGGCACACGCTACCATCTATAAAGGACGCAACGTTGATTCACAACTATTTTTACTATCACAACTAGACTCTCTCAGACAGTCCACTTGAGAAAACAAAAACAAAAACCCACTGTTAGAAGTACCGTCAGCAGGCACTTCTCTTGGTAGATGGTTTGTTTATCTTACCTGTGGACCTGTGAACTTTACTTCCCTTGTTTTATCACCTTCCCTCAGCCAGCGGTCACCCAGACCTCACTGCCCCGCTCTGTGACCCTTTCATCCCCTCCTTTATCGCCTCTCCTCCCTCCCGCATGCTGTCTGTATAGCAGTCTGCCCAATACTGTTGAACTGAAGATGGTTTGTTCACAGGACAACATGAACCCTATAGCGTTCACATTTTGGGGCGAACGTTTGAGGAAAAAGTGCCGATCTACACGTCACAATAACGCAATGCATTACTTAGCAGAGTCAAAGAGATAATAAGAAAAAGAACATCATAAGGATAATACTGGATGTAATGAAGTCAAATGTTTTATTGCAAATAAGATAGAAATATATTAAAGTAGACGGCATGATAACCTTAAGATGGCATGGAGCCCTGCATGGGGAACCGCTGTGGTCAACTAAGTATACATGGGTTTAAGTGGTTAAACACTGCGGCACATTAGAGGCCTACTGCTAATGTCTTTGACACGGTCATGACAGGCATGACTCATAAAGCTCACCACGGTATATACTGCCAGGCCATTACCAAAGTTAGCACTTATTTGTCAGGCTTGTTTGCAACCACAAGCATATTGTCGGGTTTAATAGACGGTCCTCGTTCACGCCTGTATGGGCTCATTGTTTCGACGTGACGTTTTAAATAGTTTCATCTAGGCGTCATTTTGGGCATTGTGGCCGAAACGAAATGTCAAAAGTGGTGCATTGATCTACCACAGTGGTTCTCAACCTGTGGGTCGGGGGCCCTAAGGTGGGTCCCCAGACTCCCCACATGTGTTTTTATTGAATTTGTGTCACGACAGTGAAGTGGCAATTTAAGGACTTTTAAAACCTTTATTACCTCAGACGGGAAAAAAAGTAAGAAATTAATGTAAAAAGAGCATTATTGCATCAAAGGTAATCAACAAACAATACTATAAAAACTCGTCAAACATTAGCAAAATGGTCAATTAATATTAGAAACACACATGATCTACAAGCTCACAACATCTCACAACACAGATGCATTGAGGGCTTGTAGATCGTCTGTTTTTGCTGCGCAACATGCTGGAATCATAATAACTATAACTATATCCTTCGTCGCCGGGTGGAGCAAATAAAGCTGAAACAATGTAAGCACACTTTTCAGCCGTGCTTCCAAAGTACATGAGATTCCATTGTGCTTCCATAATTATTAATAACGCAATGTGCTTCCAATGTGAAATGAGGAGCACCTTAGCGTCGAGTCTTCACTTCTCCATTGGTCCAGGGCCTACGTACACAAATACTGACCCACGAGTCAACCACATAATCAGTCATTATCAGTATAAATCTATTACTCTGAACATACTGATATCAATTATCATCTAACTTTCATCTCCATCCAGCATGATGAAAAGTATAAGCCCCATTGTCTCCATTCTCACGGTCCTCATTATTTCTTATTTTTTTCATTTACTATCATTATTATTACCTGTCTGATGGAATCCAAACAAATATAGTATTTAGTTTCTCTCAAACAAACACCCTCATGCCAACAACAGCAGAAACACTGCACACATTGCATTTAATCACTTAGGCTCTCTTTGTAAATGGTGCATTTATATAGCGCTTTACAAAGTGCATTACATCACACACACACACACACACGCACACACGCACACACACACACACACACACACACACACACACACACACACACACACACACAGAGCAGCTAAGGACACTTCAACACTAACCCAGGAGGAGCCGGCCTCGGGATCGAACCGAGAACCTTCCAATTCCCAAGCAGCCGCTGAACCACCCGAGCCACTGCTGCCCGTTTTTTTAAACTTGTTTGACAGTTCAACCAGAAAACATTTTTAAACTTTAATACAATTTATTCCTTATATATATATATATATCTCATGGCAATACATGTTGTATGTAAGAATAGAACATTAGATCACTTTCTAAGTGTAGGGGGAATTGTTCAGGATTGCTGCGGTCATGTGAACGTCTACACATATCAGGGTTCCAGCCAATAGCTGTGGGGAGATATTGGATCAAAGTCAACATGATCCAAGCATTAGCCTCATAGTGGGAGAATTTGATCACTTTTGTAAATAAGCCAATATATCACATGTGTTTCTGGGGTGCCAAAATTGATTACAGTTACTGAAAAGACCAGCTCAGTGGCATTGTGGTTAGAGTGTCCGCCCTGAGACGGGGAGGTCGGGGTTTGATCCCCGGCCGGGTCATACCAAAGACTGTAAAAATGGGACCCAGTGCCTCCCTGCTTGACACTCAGCATCAAGGGTTGGATTGGGGGTAAGTCCCTGTGACATACTAACGTCATGTCCAGGGGGTGTACTTGTATTGTCAAGGGGGTGTACTTGTACATCAAGCTGCCTCACGCTACAGAAACAGGAGATAGGCTCCTGCCCTGTGGGCCTCATGGCTCGGCAAGGCTACTTTACTACTGAAAAGAAGCACTGGGCAAGAAATGAATACGGAAGAACCATACAATATTGCATATTAAAAGTTACTTACATAGTACATTAATACATTATAGTCATTGATGGTCAAAACAAGACAAGGGTATTGATTTGTTTGTTCAATGGTCTGAAAATCCTATGCGTGCCGTTTGTCGTTTAAAAACATTAACTCATTTTTCAACACGCTTTTGTAAGATTTCAACACCCCGCAGGATTTGTTATAAAAGAATCCTTGAAGTCCGTTTATGTGCGGAACTGCTATTGTTTGGATTTCCACAAGGCATTAGGTAGTTATTGTACTGGTACACAGTAAAATCCTCAGTGTTACTTTATTCATTTTTAACTCATTAGAGTTTGTGGGTTCATTTGGTTCAATTTGTACACCGAGTTAAATGAACACTGATTTTACTGCGTAGGTGTGTGTGTGTGTGTGTGTGTGTGTGTGTGTGTGTGTACAGTGGGGTGACCGGGTTGGGGGAGGGGGGGGGGGGTGAGTATAGGCCTTGGCAGTAGGATATCCTCTTTGTCTGGTCAGCATGGAATACATACAGACCAGAGATCAATGTAGCATCACGTCAATCCACTGCTTTCTTTATTACAAAAACTAAAGGTTGTAGACAGTTGTAGTTAAAGCTAAGAATGTTGGATAGGTAGAATGTTGTGATTATATGATTTAGGACTGACATTTATCCGCTTGACCCAATAAATGTGTTGATGCACTCTCGGTTGTCTAGAAATACAGTACAAATCGTTGTGTCTGTCTGTCCCTTTTCTGCCCATTGTAGGATTCCTGATGTAATCAACTAGAGAGGGTTGGGCGGTTAAAGACAGATTTTTGGTTCCTAGTTCCTACCTACCCAATGAAGCCCCAGCGGAAACAAATTTCTTATACCGGTCTTTCTAGCCAGACGTTTTATACCGTAACACAACATCGCCATCTGTTCTGTTGATTAACTATAACTAAAAATACATCGCATGGATGCACCTCGGACGTATCCTCAGTGATGTATCCTGAGGTCAACGGGGTGTCGGGTCTACCAACATCATACCCCTCACTCATGCGACCCAGCCGGGGCTGATCAAATCCCGACTTACGTCTCATTAGCTACCCTCGATCAGTCCATCAGGGAATGAGCAAGTACCAGATTCTGGCGCATGGAAGGACTATAGGCTCTGTGGGTTGACTCCTGTCCGGGCCCCTCCTACGTTTCACCAGGTCCACTCCTGCTCTCACCAGGCCCAGGACCTGTGCGTTGCACCAGCACCAGGCACTCCATTCAGGAGTGGTGGATTATAATGGCCCTCCTAAAGGCCTCACCAAGGTTTGTTGGGCATCCTCCTCACGGAGGACACAGGCTGGGGCGCTAACCCATACTGCGGCAAGTCATTTTAAGACGATAATGTGGCTACTAATGTTCTCTTTGGGCTGTACATGACACGAAAACTACGGAAACAGCAATGGAGTAGGCTACAGACATTACGGCGATGGAATGCAAACAGTCAATCGCATTATAGTTCCCAATGGCAGTGATGGAAGAAGTATTGACATGAGTAAAAGTATCAATACTGAAACGTAGATAACGTATCGGCATCATGTACGGTACTTAAAGTACCAAAAATGTCCCATATTCACACATTGTGAGTTTGTACGGTAGATCTGCCATTTTCAAAAGGCCGAATTATAGGGCTGAAGTGGTTAGTGTGTTTAGTTAAGACAAGAGTAAAAGCACAATATTTGTCTCCGAGATATAGTGGACTAGAAACAAAAGTATTGAAATAAAATGCCTCATAATTGTAAGTACAGTAGAGCTACTTCAGTACATGTAGCCTACTAATAACTATAGTAACTACAAAGTACGTCTATAAACTCTACAGAAGATTACTATCAAACAACAACGCCACACACTAAAGCAACGTCTACTCCAGTAGTGTGCATGCAGACACTGACACACACAACAAGTATATTAAAGTATCACATATCTAAAAGCTCCAGAGAGTGGTAAACACAGCCAGTTCTGCTGTCTATGTTTGTGCCTTCACATTCCTTTATTTCTGTCGACACACCAACAGCCAGAAGAAGCTACAACACAGCACTGGATCCAAACTGACATGTTGACCCAGGGCTGCCAATCCCCCTGGATCCTGCAGGAGTCTCCTGGATCTCCTCTCCTAGCTAGCAGACTCCATTTCTCCTGGATTTGGTATAAGACTCCCCA
Organism: Protomyctophum bolini; assembly: GCF_963924005.1. Taxonomy (NCBI): domain Eukaryota; kingdom Metazoa; phylum Chordata; class Actinopteri; order Myctophiformes; family Myctophidae; genus Protomyctophum; species Protomyctophum bolini. The sequence continues at coordinate 23,580,647 of NC_137883.1, read as the reverse complement.
AATTCACCAGAACAGAGGAAATTACATGTATTATGTTAAAATGGGCAGCGAATGCAATCATACAGAGATGTTCACTTATGTAATGAATGGTTGATTATTATGAACATTGCTTCAGTCATCAAATCAATTTCTGCAGACCTATTTTTTCATTACATAAAATAACATTGCAGGATCTTGACACAAGATAAGCAAGTAGCATACAGTTTAATGAACGGAGGCGTAACTTAAATAATAACGCATCAAGGTGGACATAGACATGGGGTTCTACCTCTTCACCCCCCCTCTTCGTTCATACCAAAATGTTTTTACATCCGCCGATACCGTCTCTGCCTTTGGTCATGTGACCAGGCTTTTCTCTTCGCAGATGAGTAAGCCTGGGACAGAGGCTACTCTTCGCCTATAGCACTTTGCCAATAGAAGCCTATGCTATGTATTGGACAGGCCCCATCGAAGTGAACGGAGTTGTCGTAACTCAAATAATAATAATAATGAATTGCATTTTTATAGCACTTTTCCAAGTGCTCAAAGCGTTTTACAATGGTTCATTCATTCATACATTGGGAGGTGAAGCGGCGAACAGTCGACGCCAGCGTCCTCACTTCCCACATTCTCACACAATGGTGGCAAGCTCACACTGACCAACTCATTGGAGGCAATGTAGGGTTCAGTGTCATGCCCAAGGACACTTCGACATGTAGACAGGAGGAGCTGGGATTCGAACCGCCGACCCAGGGATCATTGGACGACCTGCTCTACCTCCTGAGCCACAGCCACCATAATCTAACTCCACCCACTCCCAGCCAGAGAGTGAGGGGATCTTGTACAGATCTGAACTGCTCAGCCAGAATAGGGACGACGGCAGGGCTCATGTGATTATAGGTGGTTAAAAATTAACCCTGAGGAGTTACATTAACGCTGGAGGATTTGACTGTGTCCTAAAATAAGACCACATATCAGCACTCTATCTTGGACTGTCTCACTCATAATCAACCTCTGTATCATGGCCACAACACACCATACACCCGCACACCCGCGCACACGCACACACGCACACACGCACACACACACACACACACACACACACACACACACACACACACACACACACACACACACACACACACACACACACACACACACACACACACACGAGCGCACACGCATAATGCATACACGAACATGCACACTCATACAGGCTAAGGTGGGAAACCAAACTAAACCGCATGCACAATACACACTAAAGACCATTGTTGTGTCCAGACAATAAACAAGCAGTATGTGGTAGACTAGAGAAACTCCAGTTTCCAATATACGCTATGTTATATATTATATACTCTATGGGATATTTACTCTATGGGACGTCCTCTCCTTTCCCCATACATTTTGATGTGTTTTCTGCTTTTCTGCAATATTCTCCATCTTTACGTATCCTTCTGAATGTAATGTTATTCACTACGCTATTCTTCATTTGAACATTCACGCAGGTGTATCGGTGATATGCTTTGATTAAGATACTAGGTGTTAAATAGCTCTATATTCTGATAGTACCTCGTTGAGAGCATACACGGCCCAGGGGCCACATGCGGCCCCCACCATCACTTAATGCGGCCCTCAGGTTAATATCAGAATATTGATATTACTGACTTCAGCTAATTACTAGAACAATGTATTTGTATAGTTCATGAAGTTAACATAACTATAACAAAATAGATTTGAAATTAACTTTTCAGGATTACAGTTCACAAATAGCAAAAAGAAAAATCAGGATTTCAATTCAAATACAGTAAAAATAGCTGTAGATCGGCTATTTTTGTCACGACAGTATATGCAATGTGGCCCTCTGGAGTGAGTGTGGAACTATAGTGGCCCTCTGGAGTGAGTGTGGAACTATAGTGGCCCTCTGGAGTGAGTGTGGAACTATAGTGGCCCTCTGCAGTGAGTGTGGAAATATAGTGGCCCTCTCCTCCCCTGATATAGAGGGTTTGTTCAGTAACAGCCGTCTCCTTGTCTATCCAGCTCTTTAGTAAACAGACAATAAGCTACAATTTCTTCCAGTCGTGAAAATAGAAAAGTCACACAGGACACAGAATGAACACGTGAAATTGTGACGAAACAACAGCAGCGAGCAGCAGCAGGTCACATTTTGAACTGGAACACTATCAAATTGAAGCTGATAAATGGGTTCTTTCTCCTGATTGATTGGATACAATTGGTGACCTGAAAATGTATTTTCTTTTCATTAAAGAGCTGGAGGGAAGGGGAGACTCCTGTTACTGAACAAACACTCTATAGCAATCATTACTGAAAAAACTGAATATAGAGCATTTTAACACAAACATCTTCATTTTAACCAAAAAAACAAACAACAAAAGAAACAGTATATCTTTAAGCCAGCTCTATACGTTGTTGGATGCCGGTGTAGCGCGCCCAAAATAGCAGATATAAAAGCTCACAACGTGTCACAGACTCAACAATGTGGTGAGCTTGTAGATCTGCTATATGCACAACACTGTCATATACGATGACGTGCAAAATAAAAGGTGGGGTTGGCGGTATGGAGGGGCATGGCTGCCTATAGCTGCGCCTTCTGTTCATGCTCATGCCCCATTCAGGGTCACTGCTTCTGCCCTTTGGCGAAATCTGTCAGGCCCCCTTTGACGCATGTCCGCTTCCTGTCCAAGTGGGATTACTATTGTTCCAAAGGAGCAGACTCCAGAATCTCAGTCGCTCAGCCTTTTCCTGTTTCCTCTTTAAGAGGAAGTATTGCAATGCTTCATTCACCCCCCCCATCCCGCCCTGCCCCCCGCCACCGTGTTGCATCTTTTCTGGGCCAAATCTGGAACTCAACGACAACAAAACGTTGCATGTCGGCCAAGTCTTGATTTCAAAGAATGAAGAGAGAGGTTCTCTTAAAAAAGAAAAGGATATCATTCCCCTCCGTCTGCAGCACACACCCATGCATGCATGAGCACACGTGCACTCTCTCTCTCTCTCTCTCTCTCTTGCACTCACACAATGTATGCTCCATGGTATGCCAGTGTGGCACACCAAAAATAGCAGATCTCCAAGATCACAAGGTGTAGCAGGGCGCGCATTACGACATGCAGGCGTCGCTCTCACACGCACGCACGCGTCATTAATAGCTTTGTCCTTGGAGGTAGCAGGTGTGTGTTGAGCTGTGTATAGTCACCTGCGACCCCATATCGAGGCGGTCCCCATGACATTCCAGCACGTACAACACTTTTTGTTATCAAAGTGAAAACAGTTATTTTGTGTGCAGGGAGGAGGGTCGTCGTAGCGTACATTAATTCAATAGGTCCTTAACTGAACGCGAGCAATATAATACAGACACGGACAAAGCACTCTGAAACTCTCTTCTCTTGCACATTAGAGGTTACAAACATAAAGAGAAATTCAAGTGTGTGTGTGTGTGTGTGTGTGTGTGTGTGTGTGTGTGTGTGTGTGTGTGTGTGTGTGTGTGTGTGTGTGTGTGTGTGTGTGTGTGTGTGTGTGTGTGTGTGCGTGCGTACGTACGTGCGTGCAAGCATGAGGTTGGGCAACATACAAGACAAATGAACAACGGTGCGGCATGCATGCATGGACAGATTATCAACCAGGCCAGTAGAGCCAGTACCCAGCCAGGGGACCTTGACCCAGGGGGAGGTACCAGGAGGGACCAGTACCCAGCCAGGGGACCTTGACAACCAGGCACCCTTAAAAGATAATTGGCCCAGAGGCCTCTGTGACTCTTAATCCATCTCTGCATGCAATTCTTTATCTCTGGTTAATAAAGGACAGGGACGGCAACTTAACTTTGCATATACATTCGCTATCAAAATGAGAGTACATGTATGAATTATATTAGATTTCACTCAAACCCTAACAAATATTTTTGGGGGTTTTCTGAGCCTTTTATTAGATAGTCAAAGTGTAGAGAGCGTTGGAAACAGGGACAGAGACAGCATAGGAGACTGACATGCAGCATATGGTCTAGTCTAGCTGACCAGGAATCAAACCGGGGACTCCCTGTCAGACGTTAGAGGCTATACGTTGTATATGCACCCTGGCCATGACAACTCGGCTATCGTGTTACCCTTTCCCTTCTCTCTTGCATGATTTAATTCACACAATAAACAGAAGCAGAGCTCACATAATATGTCACGTGGGTCTTACAGAGATATGTGTTACAGAGTAACACATTGACAACTTCACATGCATGATGAATGCACTCACAGGCCCGTCACAAATATTACATAATCGTCTGATTGCAATTATTAGAGATAATCACAATTCCCTTTTTTTCTTTTTTTCAACATAATCGTCAAAATAATTTGCATGTTAAAGATGTTCAAGCAATTTCAAATATGGTCGAAATAGCAGATCTACGAGCTCAAAACGCATTGCTATGCCCTTGTAGATCAGCTTAAGTTTTATTATTAAGTTGTTAAATATGTCAGTCATTTCATTGTATAAAATGACTGACATCTACTGTAGATGTTATTTGTTGTCATTGTGTTTTTGTTGTTATCTGCCCTGTGAACTTTTTTCTTTTTTTTTTAAACTTAAATTTTATTTGCTGGTAAACAAATGACAGGCACAGTGCAAGGGTCCAAATACATCATTAATAAACAACGTATTCCAGTCCATTTATGAATGTCCATCATTGTTAACATCGGCGTCATTCTGTTGATTTCTATATTCAGTCCATTTCTCCCATTTTTCAATGAATAGTTCCTCTTAATTGTAGTCTCAATGTATGAGTTAGTTTCTCCATTACAAATATCTCCTCCACAATGCTCGGCCACTGCTCACAAACTGGAGGTTCTGGTTTGTACCATAGCCTTGTTGCCCTGTGAAACTTTAACGAAGCCTAAATGCCAAAAAGAAATGTAAATCGTTCATCGTAAATTATTTGAGTGGCAATTAACGGTCAAGTATAATTTCATAATGGTGACAGCCCTGTGCACCTCCTCAGTGATAAGAACTCATTACACACCACACGTCTCAGGTGGTCTGGGACGTACAATAAACTTAGCTAGAGCAAATTTCATGCAGAATAGAAACATTGCAGCCCCATAACATGACTGCATTTTGTCAAACTTGTCTCCCAGTTGCTATTTTGTTGATAGTCGAGGGCCCACGCGTTTAGCCAGATAAAGGCAGGATATGATTTGAAAGAGAAACAGACAGTGATTTTAGAGAAGTCACTGTCAGCTGCAGAGTGTCACACCTCTGGTAAAACACAGGAGAAACAAAACATAAAAACTAAATTCTCAGCAGAATCTTGTCTTGTTGCGTTCAGCCACAGTTTCACAGTTAACTTCACACAGATCTAAATCAGATTGTATTGGTCTAATCAACCGGGCTCTTTTTTGTTGTTGATTATCTGGCACGTTTTAACTGTTCTGAAAGACATTTTTTATATGCACACTGAAATGTTTAGTGATAAGTTATCCAGAGATTTAGGGGTCCATTTGGTTACATTTGCATACTCAGTCTAAATGAACATAAAACATTGTACTGTGCTCTGTACATAAGGCCATGGGCCATGATCAACCAGTGGTTGACAACATGAAAGGTTCCCCTTAAATCCGCTGGATCCGAAAACGTCATAATGTCCCAAGATCTAAATAGGGACTGAGTAGTAGGGAGTTAGTAGGGAGACCAACTACTGTAGACTGTAGGCTACATAACATACTGTACTCTTCCATACAGATGTACTAGTTATATGCTATTAAGATACTAATAAAGCCATATCGTGTCCCTATTCTGAGGGTGAACATTTTGGCAAAAATAGAAGTTCTTCGTCGTGAGAGCTCGGCTATTTTCGGCAAAAGGGATTCAGTATATGGAGTGAAATACTAGAGGATCCAGTATAGAGCCCTGTGGGACTACAGTGGACCAAGTATAGGCCATATAGGGTTTTTAAAAAGTGGTTGAAATCAGTTTCCTGCATTGATGGCAGCTTTAAAGATGCCTAATACCAGACCAGAGAGGACAGAGAGGTGCTTGAAAACGAGCCTCACAAAGCGGTTTGAGCAGGATGGGGAGTGTTTGTGCAGGAGAAGGATTTTATCAGCGCGAAACACTCACAGGAAGTCCGGTTTGGGGATTGTCCGTCCAATTCCTGCGTTCCACAGGAAACGCTGCATAAAAAGCAAGCGAATGACGCCCAAATACACCTCATTTCTCCGCGGCCGGTTCACGGGGAGCACCGACAATTAAGCACGTCTTGAGGGTTTTTTAGAATACTAATAATAAAAAACCCGTGGGATGACGGAGCTTTTAAAAAGAGAAAATGTATACGGTGGAAGAGTCAATCCGAGCCAGTCCACTGGGCCGGCACTGCAGAAGGCCTCTGACCCTCCGGGCCGACCCGCGCCCAGAGCAGACACCCACCTACCTGATGACTGCATACTTGGGGGGTAAGAATGTTACTTTGAACGTCTTTATCAGTGTTGCCATGACTGTCGGCTTATTATAAGCGCCTTTTTGGGCTTCTTTGTAATGTTTGCTTGTAAATTGGTATAGTGGTTGTGGGTCATTTAACCCCTTTCGACCTGAGATCAGATTCTAAAAATGTCTTCTATATCCTGACAGTTTTCTGAAAAAGCTATGTTTCTATGTCAGTCGTTCTTTGATTTTTCAAAAATAGAAGACCTACAAGCTCGTAGCGCGCCACTCGGTGGCGCCTATGAGCTTGTAGATCTGCTATTTTTCAATAGCTAAAGCATAACACCAAAAGGGGTTCCCGCGCAAATTGGGTTTTCTTTTAAACCATGTTCATGTCATGGACCCCCAAATTAAATATATTCGTCCCTCCCTAATCCCCATGTGAAAATATTGTGCGCCAGGCAGTCCCGTATACCAGATTTGTGTTGTTCAAAATGTTTAAAAAAATCGTCCAAATATTCCACATTTAATTTCAAGATCTGATCTACAAGCTCACTAGACTATATTCAAATAGCCGGTGCATATATGTATAAAGTGCTCATATGGCTTCTTTAAGGCGTGTTTTCATAGACCTATACTTGCTTATATTTCTCCCACAAATTCTGAAAAAACCCTGATGAAACCCCTTTCTGTATTAGACTATAGTAGCGTATACTATATTCGGCTGTTTCCCCAAACATGGGCTTTTCAGAAATGTTCAAAACTAGGGCTTAGTTAGTGGTTCATTCATAATGAACTTTGTATAAGTTTGTTTGTGTGCAGCGAGGAGACACTTTGACACTTTGAGACAATTTGTTCTGGATAGCCTATACTGTGTAATGCTGCCTGTTTTATCTTTTATTTTGGTATAGTGTAAACAAACACAAGAAGCATGCAAACGCCATGGTTTGGCCTTGAGGGTCAATTAAAGTAACATTAAAAGACCCATGGACCTACATCTGTAAAGCTGTCCGTGATCAGATTGGTCATGTTGGTTGGCCAATGCTTTGTTGGCCTTGATCGGCTCTAAAATGTATGTAGTTTAATTTACAGAATAGGCTATATATTAAGAGATAACAACCACACACACACACACACACACACACACACACACACACACACACACACACACACACACACACACACACACACACACACACACACACACACACACACACACACACACACACACACACACACACACACACACACACACACACACACACACACACACACACACACACACACACACACACACACACACATACAAAATGATGTCCATATGGCTTTAGTCAACCAATCAATCAGAGTAAAGCAATACCACAATGTAGAAAGAAATACAAAATGTGCTTGAGTAAAAATAGCCAGCTGATAAAGGTGGGGTTGCTTTTAATTACTCAGTGCCGAGTAGCTTAACCCATAATAATACATCACAATATAGGCTATCAGTTAATGGATGTTTTTACTCATATAAATCTACCTAACTATTAACTCAAATAATTGCAGTAAAGAGTAAAACGTATAGGTACTATATTTGTTATATATTTGCCAGGTGAAGTGAAGTATATTCAGAGGAAGTAGGCCTATGCATGACATTTTAAATACTAAAGTAAAGTAAAAGTTGTACTTTTAAGTAAATGTAGGCCTATCTGGTACTTTCTATCACTGGTTTAGCGGTGAGGGCTAAGCTCCCTTAGGACATCATTTCTACTTCTGGACAAACCCATGTATTTAGAAGGCTACATAGCTTGCTTTAGGGTTAGGCTGACTAGTGTTTTTAATTATTTCAGTCAGCAGATGTTTCCAGAAGCTGGCTGTGATCCTGGTTTGTATATAGGTCTATTTTATACGTTTGGAATGCCCCTCATAATCATACCCATTAAGCGTTAAAACCATGCAGGCTATACTTTGTTGTAAAACAAATAGTGATGTATTTTCTATTGTCCATCTTCATTTGCCATATCTATACACTCCGAGTAAGGGTTCATTATTTGGAATCCCCTACAATTCTACAAGCTCACAATGCAATGCACATAGATCTGCTATTTTTGTAATTCTTTGAACATTTAAAAATGTGTCTTTGCCAGGACTAAAGTGGTTAAATAAAGTCTATAGACATATTGGGCTCCACTTTTGTCACAGCGCTAAAGCCCTTATCCCTAAACTTCTTTGCCTTTTAAAAGAAAACTATTTTGCTAAACATTTTTGAATTGTTAAAATGGCCAGTCTACAAGCTCACAACGTGTCAATGTAAATTGGCTAGTTGAAAAGTTTAGCAAAATAGTAAAAAAAAAAAAGGCAAAGAAGTTTAGGGATAAGGGGTTTAGCATTGACGAAAATGGAGCCCCAAGGGTTCCCAAACCAACTTTTCCCCCCAAAAATGAAAATTAAATAATAACAATAATTTGGGGAAAACCACTGGCCTAACTCATGCAGTGACGTCGCGGAAGTGTCCCCCATCTGATCTAGCCTCTCAGATGCAGGACACCCACCCTAAAACCTCCATCCACCCCCATCCCATGCACGCTCCAGCTGTTCCACCTTACCCCCCATGCGTGCGCTGTGCGCTGCGCTCTGGTGACAGTCCGATAGATCTGGGTGGGATAGGCTGAGACTGTGCTGCGCGTGGATTCCGTGGTGGAACAACTGAGTTTGATGACCATAACAACAACAGAGCAAGCCGCAGATAGTGGGAAATTATTACACGCGGAGCCTGTGGAATATAGCGGGAATTACTTTGTTCAAGCACCTTTTCCAGTGGAATTAATCTTTGTTGTTGTATGTAAGTTGTGCGATTCGTTTATAAGTTCATTGATTTGCCGATTGCCCTGCAGACTCATATAGAGCTTTGACCGGCGTAGCCTAGGCTATACTGCTTATTATTATACTGATGTCTAATCCGTCTATATTATAACTTTTTATGAAAATGTTTATTTAGCCTAATTTGTGAACTAATTCGTAAGAGACAGAGACAGAGAGAGAGAGAGAGAGAGAGAGAGAGAGAGAGAAAGAGAGAGAGAGAGACAGAGACAGAGAGATGATGAGAAAGATGGAGAGATGGAGCTGGGGGGGGGGGGGGGTAGATTGCGTGTGAATTGCTACTGTATGAAAACGTGTTTGCTAGACATTATCTGGCCACAGTGTCCAGTTAAACAGCGCCACCCGTTGGCCATAGTAGCCTATAGGATTATAGGCTGTGTTCGGAGACTCCATTGATCTTTTCTTTCCATGTTGGGACGCACGGTGCTAACTACAGTATGCTGATATAATAGCCAATTAGTGAATTACAAACGCCCCCTCTATCGATGACACAATATTTAACTAGTCCAAGATCCGTGCAGAATGTCATAAAAAAGTCTGTTTTGGATATTCATTATATTAATATATAGCACCATGTGCACTCTTTTGATGACAACATTTTCCATCAGTTACAATTGTTAAGTAGGCCTATTGTATAATGCATGCCTCGAGTCTGAAATCATAGCCATAGACAATTGGACAGAGGAACAGTTCTACACCACATGCAAAGCTATTTGATGTGATTGCACTTTATGGTCAGAGTTTAGTGTGTGGCTTTTTGTATTGTCGTGTGTCTATTTTCAAACCAAGACGCAGTTGCAGTGCGCGCGCACGTACGCACACACACACACACACACACACACACACACACACACACACACACACACACACACACACACACACACACACACACACAGACACACAGAGACACACACGACACACAGTCAGTCACACACAGTCCAGTGAGTCTGGCTGCACGGTGATTTGTGAATGAATGCAGGCTATAGCAGTGCATGTCCAATCTCCAGGCGTTGAGCCAGCAGCAGCGAATCAGAGGAGCATGCAAACTGTCAACCAGGGCTTATAGCATCAATTGAATCCTCTGGCAGACCTCTCTCTCTCTCTCTCTCTGTCTGTCTATCTCTCTCTCTCCCTCTCCCTCTCCCTCTCTCTCTCTGTCTATCTCTCTCTCTCTCTCTCTCTCTCTCTCCCTCTCCCTCTCTGTCTATCTCTCTCTCTCTCTCTCCCTCTCCCTCTCTCTCCTGACCTTTACTATCACACCAGGCAGGCGAGTCCCCGCTGAACCAATACTATATAGTGTCATATGAAGAGCAGACTCCAACACCACTCTTCATTTAGTTTGTCAGACTCATATTTTCAGAGAGCTGTCTTATACAGGACGGAAGTTCAGGGCTTGTTTGATCCCACATGACATTTAAATCATAATATAGCCTATGAAATAGAGGAGGAGGGAACTGTAAATTGCAAACACACGGCCCTTGTCTTGTTGTTATTGCTCCTTCCTTAGTTACTGTACTTTCACTGTCCACACAGTCTGCAAGTGCGTGTTAAGATTGACTTCTCTGCATGCTGGAAAATATAGCCAACATACAGCGTGATCGAGACTCGTTGTGCAATGATGTGAGCTTGTAGATCAGCTATTTTCAGCAGCGGTGTCGCACAAATAAGTATAATTCACTTTGAGCCTTTTCATTTAGTTTGGTTTGTACTTTGTCCTCAGTAACATAGTCCATTTCATTTAGTTTGTCCTCAGTAACATAGTCCTGTGAACTCCTTCCTCCTCAGTATGAGCTTACAATGCTTACGTAGGCTAGTGCATGTGTGCCTATTTCTGTACGGGGGCCTCTGTGGGTGGGTGGGTGTTGAAGGTGGGTCACAAGTTCAGCATGAAAACCACTAAAACCGGGCTGATACCACAAAGCCACTTCCTGAACAACCAGCCGCACTCTAGGCCAGGCGGGCAGACACCCAGCAGCCAGCGGGGAGGGCCACGCCGGGGGCAAATAATGCCATGTTTGGGGAATAGAATTCTCTTAACCCATTGAGACCTGTCCTGTCCTGAGGCCGATTACGTTACTAGAAACATCTTCTAAATCAGTCTTCTGAAAAACGTATGTTTCTATGTCAGTGGTTCTCAAACCTTTTCATGTCAAGGACCCCCAAAATTATATGTATTTGGCCCCCAACCCCCATCTCAAAATAATCGAATACGTGCAGGAATGTTCACACCCCCAAAATGCGCGAATAAACTGTAATTACAGACATTTTTATTGTCAATGTAATTGCAACGATTTAATGACACTAAAACGACCAACTGTTGGAGTAAAAACCTTCTTTAACATTCCAACTGTGTTAATGTGGCTAAAAAGGAAAACCAAAAAAATAATAATCAAATGTAGTTTCATTAACGCCGACTTGTGATTGAAACCACTGGGACTGGTCACATATTTTGTTCCAGGGATCCCCAGAGCAAAGATTGGAGTTTAAAAAATACATTATATTATATTATATATAGCCTATATTCAAAGATGTGCACAAAATAGTTCACAATGTTTTTTTAATTGGCAGAGCCATAAGCTTATAGTGCGGCACAAAGTGAGGTTAAGACAGATTTTAAATAAAAACAAATGGGTTCCCACCAGACTGGGAGAGCGGTAATCTAACCTACTGAGATAAACTTGTAACTCCCTCCCATCATTAACACACACACACACACACACACACACACACACACACACACACACCACAGCGATATCAAAGTAAGTGCTCTTAAACAGAGCATGACGCGCAAATAATATGGCGTAAAGCGTTTTTACTGCCAGTCATAAATCAGACGGTACTTCCACCACCCTCCATCATCAATGTCAATTAATGTCCATGCCTACATGTAACAGTGTTGATCACATTAAAATGACTGAATATTTATAAATTCCAACTAAATATTATTAAAGGATCACTTTTCAACCTATCTTCATATAATAGGTCCTCACTAACAATCATGATAAAATGGCACGATTCTTTTCTACTCAGTCTGTGTCTCATAGGAGGGCTGTGGGCAGTTTACCGTCTTCCAGTGACATCATAAAAAGGTTTTAAATAAAAATTGCCATGCTACAAGAGCATAAATTGTTGACATGAGCTTGTACATTAGCTACTCTTCTACACTGCTACTGTATATACCGTATATACACTATGTTTATAGTTCAGTGGAGCTCCCCGGAAGACAGTGTTTGGCTGCACACAGATCATACAGTACAGTACAGTGCCAGGCCACGCATGGGGTCTGAGTTTCTGTTAGGATTGGCCAGAGCAGAGCTCTTCTCTCCAGTGGTCTGCCTTCAAAGCAATAGGAACTGAGCCAGACTGGAGATGATACGTTTACAAGGACGAGAATGTTGAAGTGAAATATTTTGGAGGATGAGTGGCATCCATTTTTTGTGTCCTTTCTTAATTTAGGCCCTGCATGTTTTTCTTTTTCATACATTTCGTTTTACGATGGTGTCGTGCAGCGAAAATAGCTGAAGATCCACAATGCACAGTCTGGCTTATTAGCCAGGCTACCACAATGCAACAATGTCAAAATTCAAGAGGTTTTTTTGCATGTGTATTAAAGTGCAGTGAAATGTGTGACGATTGGACGTGTCACTTCCTCTACTAACGGTTCCACTTACAGTACTACCCACGTAGATTTCAGCGTTTCGTTTTTGCTGTATGTCTGCGTTCTTGTCAATAAAAACAATCAATCAATCAATCAAAACTAACCATTGATCTGTCTCTGTCTCAGGTAGGTGGAGTCATCACCCCTGGAGGAGGAAGAAGAAGTCCTAACACATCATCCTCGTCTGAAGACCTCGACCACAGACGTCCCCTCCTCGTCTGAAGACCTCGACCACAGACGTCCCCTCCTCGTCTCGTCTGTCCTCCTTTGTGTCTCCTCCCGTCCAACTGGCAGAGAGAGAGAGAGAAAGAGAGAGACTGAGAGAGAGTGGGAAGGACGGAGAAGACATGTACCAAACACTGCTCCTCTCCTCCACTGTCTTCATCCTTCATGTGACGATGGCGTCTGCTCACTCGTCTGATCACCATGGGTAACTACTCTTTTCTTTTACTCTGTTGTTTTAGTCTATCACCTGTCACCTATACAGCAGTGGGGTTCAAAGAGAGGGAAACTATTAAATACATATTATTTATTGTGATTATTATGATTACGATTATTGTATAGCAATTGTGTGCGCAAGATTATTGTGCTAGGTTGACCACTCTCAACCCAACCAGCGTCCCTATTTTTGGCATCTCGTGATTGTCAAAACAATTAATCGCAAAACACTAGGTGTTATAATTTTTTTTTGTCAAATATGTTTTTATTGAACAGATAAATTATTACAAACATTATAATATGAAATACTGGTGTTATAATTTTTTATTGTTATTAATACATTTTATTCTCTATTTCACAATAGAGAATAACATTGGGCTTGACATGGAGAAGTTTGGGAACGCCTGACTAGATTGAATGATTTAGATTGACTTAGACACATTGACATGGTCCTACGTGGCTCAATCCGTAGTTAAACATCTTTAGTTCAAGCCTAAATTAGGCTGCTTTGTTTGCAAAACCCTATAAATGCTTGACCTGACATCCTCACCCTCAGTAAAAGTATGTCGAACGCTCAGATAACGTTACATATCTCTCTGCCATGTCCCTGACCTCAAACCAACCCTCTGGGTCATAAACTACTCATTTACGTTTTCAAGCTCTCCCACAAACTCCAAAATAAACTGAAAACCTTAGAGGAGGTCATAGAGAAATGACAATTAAGGGCCAAAGATCAACTTGTAACCACTTTCAATCTGGTGTCGCTATTTTGGGCTTGGCATTATAGGTGGAACATTCAGGTCAAACATTGTCAAGATTTTTCAAGAATTGTAAGAAGAATTTTAGCAGATCAAACTCAGTGTTTTCCTTGATTGATTGAACATTTTATTGGACAGAAATGCAAACAGCACGAGTACAGTCATACAGTTTGTCTGTCACAGACACAAAAAGGTCCAGTGGACTTGTTTCCATTGAGGTCCTACACAGTACACATTCAAATAACTCAGTTATTGTGAGTCTGTGTCCTTGTAGATCAGCTATGTTTGAGTATAGAGTATACGTGGTTTATGTATTGAGATGCATTCAGAATTGATCATAGGCCAAACAAAAGTAATTAACATATCAACTTTCAGAGGCACACAGAAATGTAAATCTTCAAATCTGTAGTTTGTTAATATTGGTGAAGCAGAGCAAAGCAATCTGTCCTCGGCATTCTTTGGTAAATCCGTTAAGATGCATTTTATATTCCAGAAACTGTCACAGCTCATTTTGCTGTTCAGTCTCTAGGAAGCCCAAGGCTAATAGTTTGGTTAGCTGAAGCTAGTGGTTTTCGTGTCAAGGATGCCCCAAATTAACCCCCAGATAACATTTGTGTTTGAACATTTTTCATTATATTTTAAATCTACAAGCTCACTCTACAAGCTCACAACGCATCCTATCACAACACGCTGTGAGCTTGTAGATCGGCTAATTTCAATAGCTGATGCATATATATAATATAGTTAAACTGACTTTGATGCTGTATTAAAGGAGTAGTTCACCCAGAAATGACAAGTCAAGTCCATACCCCAAGAAGCCTTGAATTCACAGAGATCCGTTTGTTTTTGTTGCATTCCGGAGCGAATAATTGGATGACCGGGTGGCTGGTCAGCAGGATCGAGACCCAATGGGCTCTCTCTATGCACACACAATAACTCCTCCTACTTCCGAGCTGCTTCCCTACTTGGTGTTATCGATGGTATACTAATTAAGGCTCTGTTCCATTTAGTGTGCAGTGGTTCTCAAACCTTTTTTAATTTCAAGGACCCCCCATAACTCTTAAGAGTGTACAAATGGAACCAAATGGACTCGTAAGGTTCCATTTGTACACTCTCAGAGTTACACATGCACGTACGTACGGGGCTATTTGGAACCCACTCAAGGGCACTTTGAGACCCACTGGTGTAGCAGAGTGTTTCCAGTGAGCCAATTATAACGCACACAACAGCAGCACCCTGACTCTGTCTGCCCAGAATGGAACAGCTAGCCTTCATTAGTATCAGCAGTAACACCTGTGAAGGAAGTAGGGAGGCCGGGAGGGGGCCCCAAGTTCTTTCCAAAAGGGTGTGTGTGCATACTGCATACATACTGTACATAGAGCCCATTGAGTCTCGTAATGGTCATCGGATCCCTGCCTAATGAGACAAATAAAACATTATATTGCCCTCTATAACTAAAATACAAAAATAAAAACACCATCAATATTTAATTTCTTTCATAAATAAAGGAACTTTCACTCAATAAGGAGCTGCTCCTGTCGCAAGTTGATGGTGTCATAATTATGTCCATGTGTGCCCTATGGAATGTATGGAATGCATATGCTAATGTAATACTTCCTAAGGATAATATGAGCATCAAAGCAACATTTGAAATACTTTTTATTAGCAAGTGCATTCCATATATTCCATAGTTATAGTTATAGAGGGCAAGTATAATGTTTTAAGGCATATTTGTCAGGGATCCTTTTAAGAATGCGACAAAAACTAAAACATTGGCTGGTGACCCCCTGGAACCCAACCGCCGACCCCTGGTGGTTCCCCCGGAACACACTTTGAGAACCAGTGTGCACCTGATGATGTTTTCCTTGTTTTCTTCCCCTCCACGCAGGAGGAGAGTGTGCGGCCATGAGGTGCGTCAGCGCGTTGTCACGACAACAGAGTCGTACATCCAGCCGGTGCACAAGCCGTATATCACACTGTGTCAGGGCCATCGCCTCTGCAGCACGTACAAGTAAGACTCACCGCACACACTGGGGCGCGCTGACTGACACACAGGGTTACACTTTTCTTTTTTTATAAACAAACACATTTCGTTTAATTTATTTGTTTATTTGCGAGGGACCGTATATAAGACCTGGAAAGCATCTGTGTCATTTTAGATCTTTGCTAAAAAAAAAAAGCATTATTTTATACTTAGTCTATTCAAAAATAGCAGATATACAATTTAAAAAATCTTGAAAATGTGTGATAAATCTTTGAACATGAATACATATTCTAAAGCAAACATTTTCAACTACAATATTTGCTTCTGGCTGTCCCTAGAAGAAAATATTTTGAGATGGCGGTCTCGGTGGCCAAATACATATATTTTGGAGGTCCTTGACATCCATGAAATAGTTTGAGCACCAGAAAACAGAAACAGAAAACTGTTATAGCGTTTAAAAGACAATTGTAGAATCAGCCTCAGATATGAACCCATTTAGGACGGTTGCACCTATACGTTGTTATACCTTTCAAGGTGGGAACGCCTCTGTTTCATTTTCTTTTGTTATATTTCGCCGTTGTCTGGCAGAAACCTCTCATCTCCATTGTTCTTTCATATCGTAAATTAATGCCCTACAATTAACCCTCTACTTGATCACAATCATCACACTACATGCGACACGCAAAAATAGCAAATTTGCCACAATGTGTTGTGTGTGAAAAAACCTACAACAAGGTTGTGCAAACAGGACACTTCTTCCAGCTCTGAGAAATGCCATGTATACATTCTGTGACATGTCGACCATAACCGACGGCTCCACCCGAAGACATCATGTCACACAGTCTCAACATGACCGTACTGATAACTGATATGAACGCTATCGTTAAGATCAGAAGATCATTTTGTTGAAAGAGTAAAAAAAGAGTTGAGGCTTGAGGGCCGCCCCATACCAAGCTCTAGAACAACAGTAACTATAATGTTGTACCAAAACAATATACTGTAAATATAACATAAAAAACAATACAGGTATATTGTCCTACTTGATCACACTACAGCGTCAAAGAAAAACATCAAAAGTAGCAGATCTGCAAGCTCTTAAGCACGGGGCAACGCGACACGTTTTGAGCTTGTAGATCTGCTACTTTCGCCATTTTCTAATTTGAATCGGCGAAAAGTAACCGTTTTTGGACAGAGAGTGGATATTCATATCAATAGTCATAG
This sequence comes from Protomyctophum bolini, assembly GCF_963924005.1. Taxonomy (NCBI): domain Eukaryota; kingdom Metazoa; phylum Chordata; class Actinopteri; order Myctophiformes; family Myctophidae; genus Protomyctophum; species Protomyctophum bolini. The sequence goes on along the minus strand of NC_137883.1, from coordinate 23,563,336 downwards.
TTACAGTGTGTTTGTCTTTTCTTTTCTCTCGCAACGGTATACAGTACAGTAACAGTACACACACATGTAAATACTGAACTGGGTCAGGGCATCGCATCACATATTTGGTGGGACTCTAAATATCTAAGTGCTCTGTGTAACTACGGGAAATGAACCGCCTGCCCACAGAGACCGCAGCGTTGTTTATCTTGGACAACCTCTCCCTCCATGCTTTACGCACTCTCAATCTCTGCCCTCTCTCTCTCTCTCTCTCTCTCTCCCTCTCTCTCGTCCACACTCCCCGCATTCTCTCCCTTCGTCTCTTTGTCCCAGCCTTCCGCTCCTCTCTACATCAGTGGTTCTCAAACATTTTCATGACAAGGACCCCCAAGTTGACACCGATTAGCCCACATACCCCCATTTGAAGAGATATGCCAGGGACTCCCACCCCACATAAGAGAAGATTTTTACGGCTGACTCTCAACCCGTTTAATTTCAAGGACCCCCCGACATGAATTAGGCTACGCGGACCCCCATTTAATGGCATTTCTATCGCTGAGACCCCAATTTATATTGTAAAATCAATGTTGATTGATTTAACTCTCAGAGTGTACAAATGGAACCAAATTCCATTTGTACACTCAAGAGTTACAGACCCATAAGGGTCCATTTGGTTCCAAACTATCATTTAGCTGGGGACCCCCTGGAACTCCCTCAAAGACCCCTGGGGGTCCCCGGACCCCACATTGAGAACCAATGCTCTGTCTACACTCTTCTACACTCACTCTCTCCATTCTTTTGCTCTGAGACACACTCTAACAACTGTATGAAATTGCACAACTTTAACCATTTATTTGCTTTTAAGCTTTTAAGTCTTTTTCCCCCTCGATGTCTGTCTTTCTTTTACCTTCATACACACCTCATTTATTCTGTAGCTTAGCCTGTGCCAATTATATAATAAATCCTAACAGTTTTCTGAAAAACTTGTTTCTATGTCAACCATTTTCAAGGACCCCCAGAATTATCTGCATTTGGCTGCGAACCCCCATCTGAAAATATGTTGTTCCAGGGACGCCCCAGAAGCATTGAGCAAAACGTTCGCTCTGAAAGAATATATATATATATTCAAAGATTGGCGTCACATTTTCAAGATTTTTCAAAAAGAGCAGATCTACAAGCTCGTAGCGCAGCACCGGGTGCCACGCTACGAGCTTGTAGATCTGGTATTTTTCAAGAGCTAAAGTATAACATAATGCTTAGTTAAAACACCAAAAGGGGTTCCCGTACAGAATATAATATCTATCAGTGACATTTCCGCCACCAGCAAAAGCTCTGAAAGTAGATTTGGGCCTTGCATCATAAACTCACTCATTCCCTGTCGTCCTCCGGCCACTCCATCCTCTCCTCATCTCTCTCAAACACTCGGATGTCAGCGGTCTGTGGTCGAGAGGTCAGTGGTTCAGCTGTCCGTCACTGCCAAGCCAAGGCTTTTGGGGGAGTGCTTGTTTTGGTTCACTACACGTCTGCAGGCCGTATTATGCGCAGGGCTTTACAACATTATATCTGGTAAATGGTGCATTTGTATAGTTCCTTTCTCCAAAGCAATTTACGTTGTGCATTATGCATTCACACACACCACTGGTGGAGGAAACTCAGGAGTAGTTTGGGGTTCAGTGTCTTGCTCAAAGACACTTCGACAGTAACCTTATTTAGTTATTTAATGTCTACTGCTCTTACTGCATTTACGTACCTGCATTACCTGCATTAATGTATTTTTGGTGAGATGCGAAAATACCTTTCGCTGTACTGTACTGTACTGTACTTGTACATTGACAATACATTTAATCTGATCATCTCAAAACGAGGCAGGCTCACTGACAGCAGCCAGTTGAGTGCCTGCCCTGGCCTGCACAGAGCGGCGAGTGCACTGTCCAAGTTGGCAGGCTGCAGTTAGGTTTTAATGTGACGCGAAGCGAGCGCTCCCTCCGTACGTCACCCTGCTCCTTCTTGGCTTGAGCTTTGGCAGTGGCACACATGCAGTCATGCACACATGTGGCTCCATATCCATGTGCATTTCCATTCTCTCATTAGCATTCTTGTGGTCCGATATGACATGGAAATGACTAGCGTGGCCTTAAACCACACACCAATGGTGATGACAATATAATGAGTGACTGGTAAACCCTAGCCTAAACCCTTTGTTTCCCCCCGTTTTGAACAGGACCGTGTATAAGGTGGCATCTCGGCAGGTGAGCAAGGCAGTGCCGAACTCCCACTCCCACCCAGAGTGCTGCCCGGGGTGGCGTCGGTTTCACTCCCACAACTGTAATCAAGGTAAGTCTGAAAGACGATGTTATTAGAAGTATGTACATGTATGACCGGGTCCGGTTCAGGGTTGGATCATGATGTTAGAAGTATGTATGACCGGGTCCGGTTCAGGGTTGGATCATGATGTTAGAAGTATGTATGACCGGGTCCGGTTCAGGGTTGGATCATGATGTTAGAAGTATGTATGACCGGGTCCGGTTCAGGGTTGGATCATGATGTTAGTAGTATGTACCGGTATGACCGGGTCCGGTTCAGGGTTGGATCATGATGTTAGAAGTATGTACCGGTATGACCGGGTCCGGTTCAGGGTTGGATCATGATGTTAGAAGTATGTACCGGTATGACCGGGTCCGGTTCAGGGTTGGATCATGATGTTAGAAGTATGTACCGGTATGACCGGGTCCGGTTCAGGGTTACAGTATGTTTTCTGGTTCCGGTACAGTATGTATGACCGGGTCTGGTTCAGGGTTTGGATCATGTAGATAAAACTTAAAACTTGCAATCCGTCATTTTTATGTCTTGCCCGCCGGCCGCGGGATTTGTCTCTAGTCTCACGCATGATATCAAATGTCTAGCGGTCATCCACTATACGCAGTACTACTTGTCAACCACTAGGTGTCCTACCCAAGTAGGGAGACCATCTTCCAAGTCCAACCACTAGTTATATTGTATTAAAACCCATTTTGGGGCGGGAACCCCTTTTGGTGTTAGCATTATGTTATGCTTTAGCTATTGAAAAATAGGGCTGTAACTCTGAGAGTGTACAAATTAAACCAAATGGACCTTTACAGGGCTGTAACTCTGAGAGTGTACAAATTAAACCAAATGGACCGTTACAGGGCTGTTTTTGGACAGTTTTTTGCAGAATTACAGTATATTTCAAGCACAAACTCAATACAAAGACTGTTAACTGTGAGTGGACGACCCAATAAAGCATTACACTTGTTTACAAGAGATTCCACCTTGTTAAATTCATCAAAACATTTAGAGACGTACAAATAGACACTTCTATTGTATATAGCCAAAGAACAGAACAGAAACTCAGAGTGTAAAGGAAACCAAATGGACATAGACTCTCAGACCTAAGGGGACCCTTGAAATGAAAAGGTTTGAGAAGCAATATCCTCTTTAACATATTTATCTCTGTGTTGTTGTTGATGTGGAGGTGTTAAACTTGAAACACTCACTCTCTCTCTCTCACAGCAGTGTGTGGCCAGTCCTGTGCCAATGGAGGAACCTGTTTGCGACCCAACCACTGTGCATGTCCGCTGGGCTGGACAGGACAGCACTGCCAAACAGGTACACGCACGCACGCACGCACGCACGTGGTGAGAACCCAAATAAGCAGGACAGCCAGTCAGAATTTTGACTGGGGTTACAAGACTGACTGGGGTTACAAGACTAATATACACATGAGGGCTGATTACACATGGGATACAGCTGGGGATTAAGTCAAGGACATAGAACCAAAACAACAGGAATATAACAGAATTACAACACCTAGACATGCACACAAGTCTGTGACTGAGACACGCACGCACACACACACACACACACACACACGCACGCACGCACGCACGCACGCACGCACGCACACACACACACACACACACACACACACACACACACACACACACACACACACACACACACACACACACACACACACACACACACACACACACACACACACACACACACACACACTGTCTGCACATATTCTTGTAAACGCACAGACATGTTTGAGCAGCACAGTAAAATTGTCAGTCAGTGTTAGTGAACACATTTGGGTTACATTTAATCTGTACACGTTCAGAGTTAGAGGGCTTCCTGAGTACTGTTAGCTTAAGTACCTTAAAGGGATATTTCACTTTCATTCCCTTGGACATGTTTCAAGTGAAATATCCCCTTTTCCCACCCTGCTCAATCTGTATTTACTGCAGGTAATTGTTGCTAGTGTGTCGGTTTGTGAAACTAATCCAAATCAATCACAGGACCACTAGATTGTATTGTATGTCCTCGTGTGATGTTCATTAGAGCTGAGCCATTATTTGATCAATTGTTTTTCGATTAATCGAATAAACGAGAAACCTCTTTTAATTTTTTTGTGCCGTATTTCTTTTTTAGTATATACTGTACATCACTGAATCAACATGAAAAAAATCTTGTAGATTTTACATGATCGAATAAATCGTATACTTTAATCTTTATTTAACTTTATTATGGACTACTGTGGTTGCAGCCCTTAACAATGTGTCTTAACGCTGTGGTGTTTGTTCCAGACATGGATGAGTGCAGTGAGCAGCAGCCCTGTCCACAGCGCTGTGTCAACACGCCAGGCAGCTACAGGTCAGTGCTGATCTGAGGCCACTCATATAAAACTGTGACGGAATACCCTTTTTCACTGACGCAAACACAATACAAAATGTGCCAGGATAAATATACTGACAATTTGACTAAAATGTTAGGGAGGGACTATAATGGAGAAGAGATCATTTCATTTTTGGTTTCGGGTGTTTGCTCGGGCGTTCTGAAAATAGCACATCTACAAGCTCATTGAGAGCTTGTAGATCAGCTATTATTTTCAGCATGCAATCAAGTGTACAATCAGGCATTACGACGCCATCAAGGCCCCGGCAAAATGCTTCTTTGGTCTCGACAAAATCAACTGTAGATTTAGTCGCATTAAAATCGCATGAGATTTAGTTGACTTCACCAGACTAACACTAAAACATCTCAGGTGACTTAACCCATTTGTCAGGATATAGCTAGAAGACATTGTCAGAATCCGATCTCAGGTCAAAATGGGTTAAAATATGCCCAAAAAAACAAGATGAAATTGTATTAAAAAAGACTATGGCTAAAACTAAAGTTGCTGTCCAAATCCTCCCTGCTCCAGGTGTGTGTGTACGGAGGGCTTCACGCTGGCAGAGGACGGACGCTCCTGTCACAGACTGCACCCTAACGTCCTCGCCGCGTCCCCTCGCCATCATCATCATCATCCTCCCCCCACCACCACCACCCAGAACAGCCAGATAACCATCCACGAACTCAGACCCCACCCCAGTGGTTCAGGTAAAACTTCACTTCACTTCACACCTAGTGAGGGGGAAACTCTTCTCATGACGTAAAATAGACACTATGCCTATATTTGCTCAGACACTATGACGTCAAATTCTCCATTCATTGTCAATGGGAATTTTGTGTAGGACAAAGTTTGTTTACATACACGAAAAGCTGGATATAGGAGGCTCAAAAATAACCTAATACAGTAGGTTCTTCATGTCAAGGAGCCCCAGATGAATGTGTATTTGGCCACGGACCCCCACCCCCCCACCCCATCCTTTTGAAAAGGTTTTGTGCCGGGGACCCCCCCCCCCCCCCCCCCTACTAATTCCTTCTTCTTTTTTTTGGCTGCCCTGGGGATAATTTTTATCCCTGTCCCGGTCAGACTGAATTAAATACATGCATTAACTTCCTGGGATGAATGATGTGTTTGATATTTATGTTGGATCACAGTTCATCAATTTAATTAAAAATGTATCTTAACCACATTAACCCTTCTGGCCTCCTTATCTTGGGCTTGTGGCAAAAAAACGTATTTTTTTCTTTTTTTTAATATTTCAAATGTACGGTACTTTGTTGCACGACGAAAGTATTATAACTTATAAGTGGTTAAGAAAATGCCCCCACCTCCCTCTGTTTTCTTTTACAAATTGAATCCTGGTGCATACAGTGTGTAGTGTGTGTGTGTGTGTGTGTGTGTGTGTGTGTGTGTGTGTGTGTGTGTGTGTGTGTGTGTGTGTGTGTGTGTGTGTGTGTGTGCATGTGCATGTGCATGTGTGTGTGTGTGTGTGTGTGTGTGTGTGTGTGTGTGTGTGTGTGTGTGTGTGTGTGTGTGTGTGTGTGTGTGTGTGCGTGCGTGCGTGCGTGTGTGTGAATGTGTGTATTATTGCAGCCCGGCCTTTCAGAAGATGGGAACATAGCCAGCTTCGCGGTCCATTATTACTTTTGGTACGCGCTATGCCACTCTCAACTCGTACCGTGAGTAATAATGCACTGCGACTGGTGCCGACTGCAGACGCCACGTGACGTACGTACGTGGTCCAGACAACAGGAACGGTCGTGGGAGGAATTAACCCATTTTGACCTGGGAACGATTCTATAAATGTCTTCTATAAATCCTGACAGTTTTCTGAAAAAGCTATGTTTCTATGTCAGTCGTTATTCGATTTTTCAAAAATAGCAGATCTACAAGCTCGTATCGCGCCACTCGGTGGCGCGCTATGAGCTTGTAGATCTGCTATTTTCAATAGCTAAAGCATAACATAATGCTTACACCAAAAGGGGTTCCCGCCCAGAATGGATTATGTACATTTGACCTATTAACCCATTTTAGAACTGTGGACCTGATCCTACAAAATGTCTTCCAAATACTGACAAACCTTTTGAAAAACTTTATCAGTGGTCGTGCTCAAACATTTTCATGTCAAGGTGCCCCCACATAATTATCTGTATTTGGCTGCGGACCCCCCCCCCATCTGAGAATATGTTGTTCCATGGACCTCCCCAGAAGCAAATATTTGAGTTTAAAAACGTTAACTGTGAAAGAATATATATTCAAAGATTTGTGCCACATCATATGCAAATTGAATTTAAAAAAAGCAGAAGCTCGTAGCGAGGCACTCGGTGCCGCGCTATGAGCTTGTAGATCAAGTTACAAGTAGACTTTGTAGAGTTACAAGTAAAAGTCCTGCGTTCAAACATTTTGCCTGTCAAAGTGCAAACGTATTATAGCATCAAACTATACTTAAAGGACGACTTCGCCCATTTTAAACCTCTCTTTATATAATTATATGAAGATGGGGTGAAAATGGGCGAAGTCCTCCTTTAAAGTTGTAAAAGTCAAAGTAATCACGATGCAAGATTGTCCCATTTCAGTCCTTAATTTGTCCCACTGCATATTCGGCTATTCGAAAAAACAGTCGATCTACAAGCTCACAACGGGTCACATTGCGAGGCGTTGTGAGCTCGTAGATCAGCTCTTTTTGAAAAAATTTGATTCATAATTTGATTCATTATTATTACTAAATCCAATTGCTACAAAATAGTACAACATTTGCCTCTGAGACGTGGCAGAGCATAGAAGTATAAAGGAAGTGGCAGGGAAAAGTACCGTGCCATTTCACGTTGGCAAACGGATAAAAACGCAATAAAGCTAGCAGCTAATTTCCGCCGCGGTACTTAAGTACAGGACTTGCGTAAAGGCGCTGACTGTGGGCCGCTGTGATGTGGTCCAGACTGCAGACCAGTGGTTCCCAAACTTCTTCATGTCAAGGACCCCCAGATTGACACTAATTAGCCCACGGACCCCCATTTGAAAACATATGCCAGGGACCCCCATAAGAGAAGATTTTTATGGCTCTAGCAGTGATTCCCAGACCCCCAGTTTGACATGCATTAGGCTACGGACCCCCATTTAATGGCATTTCTATCTCTGAGCCCCCAATTTATTAAAATCAATGGTAAGCAGGGGACCCCCTGGAACTCCCTGGACCCCACTTTGAGAACCACTGGTCCAGACAACAGGACCTCAACTGCTGTTGTCTGGAGTCTGGACCACATCACAGCTCTGCATGTACAGTACAGTAGGACCTGGCTGGCTCCTACTGTACATGCAGAGAGTGTGATGTGGTCCAGACTCCAGACAAACAGCAGTTAGTTGAGGTCTTATACTGTATGCATGCAGATCCCATGCAGGTCTCATGGAACCCTCTGATAACGTCTGAGCTAACAGAGGCTGATGCAATGTAAATATACAGTTGTGAGCAAAGCAAACATCCCACCGACTGACTGTACTGTTACTGTACCACGCTGGAAAAATCCTGGGTGTTTAACTAACCCTTTTTTCTTTTTTCTTTCTCCAGTCAAAGCTTCTATATTCTGACAGCAATCATTGCTAAAGAGTGTTCGTTCGGTATAACAGGGGTCTCCATCTGTCCCTGTTTCTCCCAAGCTCGGAAAATAGAATACAGTTTCTGGATATTAATATCCGGAAATTAATATGAGAGAGAACAAACGCCACATGTATTAGCAGCTTCAATTGTACAGTTTTACAGTTCCAAATGAGTTCGCCTCGTTGTGTTTCATCACTTCACTTCAGTTCTCGATACTGATCTAATCAAATCAAATCAAACTTTATTTATGTAGCACACAGTGGTTTTCAACCCTTTTCATTGCAAGGCCCATTATTTATTCTGCATTTGAACCACGTACTGTACTGTACTGTACTTTACGAACCACCGTTTGATAAAATGTATCCTCTCAGAGGCAAAGTGTAGAATATTTTGTTATCGTTGGATAAGATTTTGTCCACAATTCCATGCTCTGTGGTACCATTAGGAGAGATAACTGTAGGCAAATGTTGATAACAATTCTTCTACATTCTCTAATATGTACAGTACTTGTAAATTAAGTAATGCAGATCTTAACAATAATTTAACTCTTGAGAGCATAAAAATGAAAGCAAATGGACCCTTGTCTTGCGGGTCCAGTTGCTTTAATTTTTCGCTCTCTAGAGTTAAAGATCTGATCTATATTCGGTTACCAAATCCATCATTTAGTTGGGGAAAAACCACTGATGTAGCACATTTAAAACAAACAGAAGCTGCTTTAAGGGTTGAGACAAACAGAGCATCGGCAGCGGCCATGTTGTGTTTACTAAAGAGATGGAGGGATTACAGCTACAGGTCTAGCGCTGTTATTGAACACTCTAGCACTGGTTCATTTTACTCACTTTATCCATTTATAAATGTTTGGAAACTCTTGAATAATTGTGTTGTTTTTAACACATATCTTATCTTCTTGGGGTTCCTGCTGGCACAAAACCTTTTCAAGGACACTATATGTTTGGCCATATTGGACCCCCAATATGGCCAAACATATCGTACATTTGGGGGTCCTTGGCACAAAGAAGTTTGAGAACCACTGCTCTATTACTATTAGCAGTCATTGTCATTTGGATATTGAGCTATTTAACACGTATTCCACGTTCATCCTGAGAGTGTGTAGGCTACACATGTAAGAAGATTCTCCCTCTCAAAGTTAAAAACAGATCAAATGATCTGTTTAGTGCAGAGCCTCTTTTTATTGACCATAGCGACCCAGGGATACTCCTCTCTCTCCCACTCCCACTCTCTCTCTCCCTTCCTCTCTCTCACACTCCCACACTCTCTCCCTTCCCAAAGCATTTATCTCATTCCCGTACTACGAGTGTTTACTGTATCCATAGCAACAAGCAAACTACGTTGTATAGTTAAAACCCAGGGAAAATCTCTTTCATTCCCACCGCATAATGTCAGCCCTATATATACTGTATGTGCACCTCGGAGGATTACATGCAAATTAAGCTTCACAACGCTCCTGGCGGGAAGACGTTTGGGGACGATGACGTTCCTATTATGTGTGGAATGAGATGAAAGAATTACTAGTAAGGATGTTCAATATAAACCCCGTACTGTACGTGTCCATGCATTTCTTGTCCCCTGTCTCCACTTATGGTTCCTCGACGCTCGGTATCCGTTTCTTTCAGCTCAAACGGAAAAGGTTTTAAATACCAGATTTACAGATGAATCTGTTTATAGCCAGACTGAGGTTGTTCGACCCCCTGCAGAGTGCTGGAAATGGATTGATGAGGGACATCGCTGTGTGTATAGAACTATTGCTTAATCAGCACACACACACACACACACACACACACACACACACACACACACACACACACACAGAGAGAGAGAGAGAAGGAACATTTCGTCTCTGTCGGGTGTGCGAACCTCATATGTCCCAAACTGCAAAAGTAGCTAATCTACTCAAAACGTACCGCCGTCGTGCCATGTTTTGAGCTTGTAGATCTGCTAATTTTGATTGCTTTTGTGTGACACTGTAGTATGATCACGTTTTGGTTTTTTTACGAAGAAACCCACGAAAAGTTAAAATACAGAGATAAGAGTTTTCTGCCCCGACACAGCAACGATATATTACAAAACTCAACGTGGCTAAACTAAACTCTAGAGTTTTGTTTTGGCCTGAGTTATCAGAGCAGCTTCTCACATGCAGGAATGCAAGGAGACAGCAACAGAGCTTTCACATCATTTTTGGGGGGGGGGGGAGCGTTTTATAACCTGACGCTGCCAGATGAGGGCGGTATTGCGGAAACATATTCCCCAACACAACACTCATCTGGGATCTCTGACAGAGTTGAGCCCTGAGTCAGATCTGCTTCGCACCGAACCAATCAGCGTGAGCTAAAGGCGGGATGCGGATGTGACGGTATATAGACACGTCGATATGATTGGTTGTGTTTGCACGCCCACACGGTGATAGACAGACGCTCCCATCCAATCATCTACCATGTATCTTGAAAAAAAGGAACAGCCCCGTCATCGAATTTGCTTCCGCGATCCCAGATCCAAATAAGCTGTGAAACAAATTTGTGTAGCAAGCTTTTTGGATCTGGCAGCGTCAGGTTAAGCGTTTTACCCATTCAATTAAAATGTGACATATTATTGCTTATAGCAGCTTTAATTGTTTATATGCATGTGAGGTGTTGCTAGTGATTACAAAGATAAACACACTTTTCTCCAAAGTTCAGACCAAAACAAAACAACAACCTATATCAAATCTGGCCATCTGACTCGCTCAACAGAATCTAAAGTCCCTAGTAGTAACTATAACTCACCTTTAAGCCTGATTTGAATGGCTTTGCGTGCCAAAAAAGAGCCGATCTGCAAGCTCACGACACGCTTTGAGCTTGTAGATCGTCTCTTTTCCAGCCCCGCGATAATGGCATGTAACAAAGTATAAAGAGTAATTTAGTTTCTTCTCTCTTGCGTGCGCTCTCTCGCTCTCTCGCTCTCTCTCGCTCTCTCTCTCTCTCTCCCTCTCTCTCTCTCTCTCTCTCTCTCTCTCTCTCTCCCTTCAGCTCTTGGCCAAGACTCGAGTTCTCATTCCAGCTCCATCAACCTTGTCTGCTGGGGGTCACCCCCCCTCCCCTCCCCTCCACCTCACCCTGTTATTCAACTCACTCTTGTCTCAGTAATGGCCCACATCTGGGAGAGATTCAGCCGTTTCTCTCGGTCCGACTCGACTCACGGGGGGGGGGGGGGGGGGGGGGGGGGCGGAGGACCGAGGACCTGGGGAGGGTCTCCTTATTTCAGTGTTCTGATCTGACCGCTGGCTCCCCCCCACCCCCTCCCCCCCTCCCTTCGGGGTGGAAGCAGACACTTGTCGGTGACATGTCGGGATCACGGACCAACATGTCCCACCTCTGTCCCCTGGAAAGTGATACGGGGTGAGAAAGGATGATGGAGCTGTTTCTCTATTTAGCGTGCGTGCGTGCGCCTCGTCATCGCCACCCTTTGGTCCGTGTGTCTCTGCTCGGTTTCTGGTCCGTGTGTCTCTGCTCGGGTTGTACTTCGGTGCACCTCAAGTGTGGCCATGAATCATCGTGGAAGGATTGATGATGTGGCAGGAATCAGGATGCTTTTAAACGTATGAACTTTGGCTCCGAATGAAGGGGATTAAACCACATCATTTGATCTACGGCCCCATCACCACCTTTTCCCCATGCATGCACTCTTCTAAATCAGGTCCGTCCGTCCGGGGACCCCCAGAGGGGGTCCTCGAGGGGGTTTCTTCCAGGGGGTCCCCACCCAGCTACACGATTGATAGTTGGGAACCGAAATGGACCACTACGACTACACGGGTCTGGAACTCGGAGAATGTACATTCCATTTGTACACTCTCAGAGTTAACTGAAAACTGATGACTTCACAGTGCGGTTTGGGTTCCTGGACAATAGAAAGTCATACAAAATGATGGACTGAGGTTTGATATGTACATTGTTGATGTCGGCAGGAACCTCTTATCTCCATATTCTGATGTTTTGTGTTTTTTTCTTTTTGTTGAGGGACGCTAGTAGTAGCTATAGCACTGGTATAGGTCCCCGGACCACTGGTTGAAGAAGTTCTAAAATCAATGAAAATAAATAGTGTATGTTAATGTCTATATGCTTCCATCTGTCCATATGTCGTGTGCAGATGAGACACTTGGCCTCGTGGAGAACGTGACAGAAGAGGTCCAGAGCCTACGCAACAGAGTGGAGCTGCTGGAGCAGGTATACGTTCTTCACACGCATGCATACAGTACTGTACGTGCACAGTGGAATGTATGCATACAGTACTGTACGAGTGTACGTGCACAGTGGAATGAAATGTATCTACGCAGTTAATACCCATTGAGCCCTTGATACCTGGCACCGGATTCTACAAATTCCTTCTAAATTCATGACGGTTTTCTGAAAACGTATATATATGTTTCTATGTCAGTAGTTCTCAGACTATTTCATATCAGAGACTCAAAACATTATACAGTATGTAATTTGTTTGCCGCCGACCCCCATCTACAGTATGTTGTACCTGCAGGGACCTACCCAGGCCAGAAGCAAAGATTTGAATTAAAACATTTGCTGTGAAAGAATATATATTCAAACATATTTTCAGATGGGGGTCCGAGGCGAAATACAGATAATTCTGGGGGTCATTTTTGACATGAAGAAGATTGAGCACCGCTGACATATAGAGCATGCTTATTTACACGCACCTCGGCAGTTGGTGCAGGGCCAATGAAGCAATCACAATATACTGACCTGACGAAGATCCATTTGGATCCAAACGTTGTCGAGATTTTTTCCAATAAAGTAATCCTTTTACCAAAAGAATGGTGTGCGGGCCCAATACCTCCTTGCACCACTGACATAGAAATATAGTTTTTCAGAAAGACCTTTTTTTTTTTAGAATCGGCCTCAGTCCTAAATGGGTTAAAAACTTTATTGGATATTCAAACAGAGCAGATCTACAAGCTCGTGCCATGCTGGCATTTATTATTATTATTATTATTATTAATTTTATTCCGGAAAAGAAGATTTTGAATAATTGTTGAACAAATCTTCTCTTCAGGGGGCCCCCAAATATAAACAATTTGGGGGGCCAAAAAAAGAGAACCAATATTTTGTTCCCACGCAGTAGCCCTTAAAAGAAATACTTAGTGTCTTTCTTTAGAATCATTCCTCTTCGCTCTTGGACCCAGTGGGACAGAAAAGTAAATACAGCAGTGAGGGATTGGATGAAGGGGTTTCAGTTCATTTACAGTGGTGGAAAAAGTACTTAAAAAAAGAAAAATACTATGTTTCAACTAAGTAGTAACGGAAATTCAAAATTGACTTGAGTAAAAGTACAAAGGTATATCTGGCATCAAAAGTAAGAGTACTCGTTATGCAGAATGAATGTCCCATTTCACAAGTTTTCACAAGTAAAAAAGAAAATAAATCTTTTGAAAGTAGCCAATCTAAACATGCCCACAAGGCTTGTGAGCATGTAGATATGCTAATAATAGCATATCTACATGCTCACAAGGCTTGTGAGCATGTAGATATGCTAATAATATTATTATTACTATTTTCAAATGGCCGAAATGTTATATAGGGTCGAACTGTTGGCATACTGTTGGTTAGTGTGTTTTGTCCTACTAATAGTAAAAATCACACCTGTGTTTAGTGAGCGGTGGAACTATACTGTAATTGTTATACTGTACTGAACTCCTGTACAGACATACACTTGTGCTGAAAAAGACTGGTGTAAAAACTCAGCTTCCCATCGTGCCCTTGTGTGAAGCTCAACAGAGCCACTTTCTCACCTGTTGGTACCCTAACCTAAACAGACATAGGGGCACACAAAGCTACATGTTGGAGACGGTGGGCCCACTCACCGCTCAAAAAATCTACATAGTAAAACTGGTGACTAAAGTTGTCAAATAATTGTAGTGAAGTAAAAGTACTAATATTTGCCTCTGAGGTTCATACTGTATCTCTGTACTTACTGTATAGATACTGTATCTCTGCCCACAGAAGCTGCAGCTGGTGCTGGCGCCCTTCAACAGTCTGTTCCCACTGTCGCTGGACGAGGGTCTGTCCGAGAAGACCACCTTCCTGTCCCACTCCTTCCAGCAGCTGGACCGCATCGACTCGCTCAGCGAGCAGATCGGCTTCCTGGAGGAGCGCCTCGGAACCTGTGAGTAGTAGTGGCGCCTCTTATATTCTATAAAGGGTTGAAAAACAAACACTGTCAAACACTTGCCAAAATGTTGCTCTTTTGACATCCAGTCATCCAGGTCTTCAATATCTAAAAGACAAGAGAAGTCATATTAGTGGACCCAAAACCTACAGCAGTGGTTTTCAACCAGTGGTCCGGGGACCACCAGTGGTCCTTGAGGGGGTTCCAGGTGGTCCCCAGCTAAATGATGGAGAGTGGTTAAAATGGTAACCAAATGGACCCATATAGATCTTTACCTCTTGAGAGCGAAAAATGAAACCAAATGGTCCATTTATTATTATTCTTGAGAGCTTATTATTACTCTTGAGTCCATTTGGTTTCATTTTACGCTCATTTCATTTTACTGTATGTTCTTGCTTTACAGTCAGTAGATATGTAGCCATGCCTCTCTCTTTCTTCCTATTGCTTTCTGTCTATACATTAATGTTGATAGATATAGAGTAGATACACTTCAATTATTTTGTCAACCTATTAAAGCGGTTTGTCTATCCTAGGAAAAGCACTGTCTATCCTAGGAAAAGCTGTAGTTTAGTTAAAAGGTTACTTTTGACCCCAGTCTCCCCTATGTATGTTTGTATACTTACTACATAATAATAATAATAAATACATTATCTTCTCCTCTTTCTACTGTAGGTGGCTGTCATGAAAATTAGAAACCTGGACACGGCTGTTTGCTCTTCATGGGATATTTGACCGGTTTCGCTTTTTGGGAGAATTGACCACGTTCGGCCACGTGGCGTACGTGGCAGCCATTTTGTAACAGTATCCTCGGTACAGTAGGGGTATCCTCCCCAGCACACATAATATGAATAAAACCACCCAAGCAGGGGTCTTCAATGTTTTTCAGGCCAAGGACCAGTTAGCCGAGAGAGATAAAGCACTACATTGTAGACAAATATGTTGTAGATTTAAACTTTTTCATCGATTTCATAGACAAACGTTTCGGCTATCCAGCCTCCGTCAGTGTGTGAATTCCCCACACTGACAAAGCCTGGATAGCCGAAACGTTTGTCTCATTATGATGTAAAAATACAATATGAAGAGATAAAACTCACTCTAAACGTTTGTCTCATTATGATGTAAAGATACAATATGAAGAGATATAACTCACTCTAAACGTTTGTCTCATTATGATGTAAAGATACAATATGAAGAGATAAAACTCACTCTAAACGTTTGTCTCATTATGATGTAAAGATAAATGAAGAGATAAAACGCACTCTTGCCGCCCAGTACCTTTTAAGGTAGAAAAACTATTTGCTTTATTTCAGACATTAACCACTTAAACCCTCAATAGTAAACTAAACTAAATGTGAAAACTTGACTTTTGCCTCTGTAAGTGGTTTGCTTCCCCCCCCCTTCTACACCAAACCTCTTTGATGAAGTGAAAATATAGCCGTTGTTGTGAGCTTGTAGATCTGCCATTTTCCACCTCTGAGAATAGGGACGCTATAGCTAGGGAACCATTGGCAAAACAAAGGAAAAAACCAGCACCCTCTTTCGTGAGTCAACAGTATGTCTCGAGAGAGAGAGACTACAGTTCATAACTTCCCATCACAAGATTTGGTCCATGCTTCATTTGTACGATGATAATGTGTATGTAAAACAGGCCTCAGAGTGGAACTGGACATGTTTGTGTCTCTATCCTGTTTCCATGAATGTTTGAGATCAGTGCAGCTGTTGTCTGCCCCCCCCCCACCCACCCACATGTCCAGGGGCAGGGCAGACGTGAACATCCGTATTTATCTATTTAAGTTATGATTAATTTTATGTACTTCTCACTTTGTCCAATAGCCTTTGTACTTTGTTTTTGTAAAATTTTCGAATAAAATGTGCTAATCGATATTGTATCGTGTGTGTGTGTGTGTGTAATGCATGTACAATCGGTGTAGATGTGACTCTACGTAGCCATTATTCAACAAGCAAAAATACTATGCAGGGGAAATAAAAGCAGGCCAAGGATAGAACACTGTGGGGCTCCTCCGGTCAACAACATATTGGGTTTAAGGTGTTTTAATAGCTTTGGTGAAAATCACATTTTTTTTTATACAAATACACCATCTAAACTCAACATGAAAAGTGCTTTATTTAGAATGTGAACACTTTTGAATCTTTTTTTTTCTCCCCTCTCCAATATCTTTTAAATATAATTTAGTCAACGGTCAGATCAACCAGCAAGGTTGTCGCTGAGCCCGTTAGCCATCAGTCATTTTCTGTTCATGAGACAAAGCTTACAAACCAGGAAATTGTATTTTACAAAATAACTTAAAAATGTAAAAAGAAAACAAGAGAGAGAGAGAGAGCGAGAGAGAGAAAAGAAAAGAGGGTCCAACAACTGCAAAGAAATGTTGACGGTTTACATTTTGGAAGAAAACCAACTTTTAGCAACAATGGTGAACATTCAAATCTCGTGGAACAATAAAAAAAGAAAAAAGCAGTTTATGTAGAATATACTTATAAATATGTTAAAGAAAAGAGAAAAAAATCACAGAAGTTGATTATTTGCTATTAACTGAGGCATATCCCTCCAATACACGGTGGTGTGCTGGCTTTGAACAAAAAATAAACCCGGTAGGAGCAGTTGGTATCCCCAAAATAAAAATAAATGTTATGTCTCCCTGGGACACAACGGATGAACAAGCTTGTGAGCTTGAAGATCAGCCATTTTCACTATACTTCTTAACCCATTTTGGGGCGGGAACCCCTTTTGATGTTAGCATCATGTCATGCTTTAGCTATTGAAAAATAGCAGATCTACAAGCTCATAGCTACGAGCTTGTAGGTGTGCTATTTTTGAAAAAATCAAAGAACCACCGACATCGAAACATAGCTTTTACAGAAAACCGTCAGGATTTAGAAGATATTTTTTTAATCTGATCTCAGGTCAGAATGGGTTAAAATTAAAAGTTAGATTTGGGGGTGGGGCGGGGTGTTGCAAATCTTTTGAAATAATATATTAAAAATAAATGTAGGAATCAAACAAACAAAATAAAGGGATATTTACTTGCGACCCACAAATGGGTCCCAACTCCCCACTGACGCCCCGAGGAGCACAGCGGCGATAAATAAAAACACTCTATGAAGAGCATGTTATACAGGCCTCTGTTTCTGTGCACATCAAATCAATCTAGGGGTGGATTTTTACATCTAAATGTTTCGAATATAAATACATTTCCATATACTTGATATCAGCTGTATGCAAGACAACATCCCACAGGAATACAATAAAATAGTTTTTATCCCATTAGTACACAAATATCCTGAATGTTGAAATACATTCTTAAGATGGTGCTGGGGGGGGGGGGGGGGGGGGGCTGCAAACCAATGCATCTTTGCAAACTTAAATATAAAGGCAGTGAGCGAAATAAAACGTCCCAGAGGCAAATTAAACAGATGCTGCATTTTTTCACGAATACATTTTCACTCATACCAGGTTAAATGTCATTGTCGATACATATTACAAAATATAAATCCTCTCATAAGTGTAATAGACTAACAGTCCAAAGTGACATGAAAAGCCAACTCAAATATAGGGACACAGCCTCCAGAATGAGTCAGTTATTAACCTAAAAAGAATAATGTTAAAATAAGAATATAGCAAATAAATGCCACGACTGGAAATAAATTTACATTTAAATTGAAATGTATTTGTATTTGTAAGCTGTTCTGTAATATAATTCCCTTCTCATTTAACGCAATTTAACAAGAGTATTTACGATGCCTCTGATAAGCTACTGTACTGAATTAGTAATCAGATACTTTTCAGGTTCATCGGAAACAGAAGAAAATAAACCAGCCGGATTGTTCGCGATCTAAAGCCCTGAACACACCAGACTCGACCAGAGGGTCTCCATGAAACTCCTTTAAACATGAAACTCCTCGCGACTCCTTGCAACCATTATTCCCAATGGCATGTTGCAAGAAGTTGCATTGGTGTGGTTTGTTTTGTTGCATCGGTGTGGTTTTGGCTTAATACACATAATTGCTCGTCTTGCTACCACCCACGTCTTCAAAGCGCAAAAAAAAAAATCAACTTTTGTTTATCAATGAAAACTGTAAACCTAAAAGGCGATTTATACTTATTTGCACGCCGGCGTCTTGAACCCGGAAACAGCCGATCCGCAACGAGGCCATAACGATGAGACACGGCGCACAACCACGTGTAAACCCGGTATAACTGACCTCATCACGACATAATAGTGGCTTATATGAAGATCCCCCCCCTCCAAAAAAATAAAAAAGAGGCAAAAAATAACACTTTGACATGACATGGCACAACAGGTACTGTAGCTCGCACTTTGGAACACGGAAACGATGGACATTGCACTTTATGAAATTACCTTTGACACGTCTTGAGAAGTTTCACATGGAGTTGCTTCTGAGGTGCGAAATGTGTAACCAAAACCACATTGTTTTTGTTTTTTTAAACATCAAATCAAGTCCGTTGGATGAAGAAATAAATATAGCGCACAAAGAAAAAACAAATATAGAGAACACAGCAAGAAGACACTTTCTCAATGTACCATGCAAGATTATTTCTCTTCCGTTAGAAAGTATATAAGACAAAGCAAATGAAAGAATGTATGTACAAACAATGCACATTGAATATTCATCAGTCAAACTAATTCAGTAAAGATCTGCGTTGTTGAGGTTACCTTAAATCCTTTTGCGTCGTTTTGGCGTCACGTACTGTAAATGTCATTGAGTTATTGGTCAGTGAGTTGAAAAGCCCAAAAATATGGATACAGTTGACTTCACGGAGACATATATGTAAAGACATCCCTGGTTCACCTGGTCAACCTCTCAACCTGGTCACCCTCTCAACGTCTCAACTCCAAGCCTTCACACTTCTCCTGGAGAGCCAGCTCCTCTTGTCTTTCACAAAATAACTCGGCAAGAGACTGGATTGCAGAAAGAGAGAGAAAGGAAAGGAGGGGCATTCTTATTTGGAATACATGATGAGATAAGGGGTACAGGCTTTAGATCGACAGTCATTAGATCGATAACCTATACCTCAAAACCCTAACCTGACCATAAACCGCAAGCACGGGAACAGCGCATGTTCCGAGTGCTAGTCCGACCGCTGTTCCCGCATGTCGGACTAGTAATGCTCCGTCGGAATTACTGTCGGATCTCCAGATACGAGGATAACATCAGAGGAACACAGGAAATAACCAAAGATTCACCATTCAATAGAAGCAGAACAGAGGGGGAAAAAAACACCCACGGTTCACAAACATAAAAAAGGACAATAAAAAAAGGAAAGGAAAACTTAAGGCAAAACGAATATACATGATGAGTGTCCAATTAAGACAATTATAAAGACGGCCTTTGACCAACTTTCAATCTGGTGTCCCTATTTTGTTTTGTTTTTTTAAGTTTCTCAAAAAAATAATCGAAAACAAAATAGCACAAATAGCAGATCTACAAGCTCTCGATGTGTATTGTAGATCGGCTACTTCCGTTATTTCTCAAAATAGGGGCTTAAAGCGGATTAAAGCCAGACATCAAACGAACAAAACCAACCAAGACAACGGAAGACAGAGAACTACCCCCCCCCTCCCCTCCCCCCCAAAAGGCATGCATTGATGAACGCGCGTCCGTCCTGTCGGAACCGGGCCGTCCGTCACTCCGCTCACTGGCGTGTCGTTGGAAGCCGAGGAGGAGGAGGAGGATCCCTCTTCGGGACACCGTGCGGATCGGGACGCGTCCCGGAGACAAAACGGACCCACGCTGTATAGAGGCAGATTTGGGGGGAACCAGGACTTTCAAATTAGAACCACCAAAGTTGAGATATAGCTTGACATGATATGACCGTCGGGTGTCATGTTGTTTCCTGGCCAGGTTGATTATAGGAACAAACGGGGGCGGGGAGAGAGAGAGAGATAGTGTGTGTGTGTGTGTGTGTGTGGGGGGGTGACGTGTGAGGGGGTGGGATGGGGGGTTGAGGAGAACATGGGGAGCGAGGTCGGTGGTTATTGTTCAATGGCACGTGGTGGGGCCGTTGCTCTGGGGCACGGCGTCGTTGGGCACGGGGAGGTTGGAGACCTCCAGGAAGTTGGCGCGCATCACCTCGAAGGCTTTGTCGGAGAGGGACGCCACGTCGTCCGACGTCATCCCCTTCGTGTCGATCTTTGGAAGAACCCGAACCCCGATGGTTCCTGTTGAGGTGGGAAAAATAAAAAACCTGATCAGTTTGCACATTTGCCCACATTTTGGACGGGAAGCCCTTTTGTCTTTTGCAGAATCAAGCAATAACTAGTATCCACTTTAGAATACCTACCTTAATACTGATTTAGGAATAACTTATAAATGATGAGAGCTGGCCTGGGCCATGGCTTAATGGTCCAGGCACCGTGGCTGGTAATCCAGTCTGGCAGTGTGCCGCGGGTTCGTCTCCCCCCCCCCCCCCCCATCTCTCTCCCCATTTCATGTCAGCCTACTGTCTGTCCCTCCATAAAAAATATAAAATAAAGCCACAAAAAAAAAAACATTAAAAAGAAAAATGATGAGAGCTGATTCCAAGTACCTGATTTAAACTGCTTTTCTTTCCGTAGGTAGAAGCTGCTGTACGACGAGAACACAATAGGTATGATGGGTACCTGGAGGCGGGAGCACAGACGCATGGAAAACAACGGTTAACACAAAAATAAGAAAAAACTGAACTAGAGTGAATTTACAGGAATTATGAAATCAACCGTGATATTAACCCATTTTGGGGCGGGAACCCCTTTTGGTGTTAGCATTACCTATACTTTAGCTATTGAAAAACAGCAGATCTACAAGCTTGTAGGTCTGCTGTTTTTGAAAAATCGAAGAACGACTGACATAGAAACATAGCTTTTTCAGAAAACTGTCAGGATGTAGAAGACATTTTTAGAATCTGATCTCAGGTCAAAATGGGTTAATTAGAGCAACGAAGTCTGACGTAATTTACAAATCCTACCTGTTTTTTTTCTTCATTTTGAATTCCCATAAACCATATCGCGACTGTTTTCCAAAAAATATACAAATGATCCCGGCGGTCGTTCTGAATGTAGCTGTTCTTGTGCACGTAAATAGAATATAAATATATTGTATAGGAACAATATCAGCATCACATCGCCGCGTATTCGTGCTCATTCGAATCATCACCGAATGTCCGAAAGGTGGAACTCGGCGTTGCAAAAGAATTATAGCCCACCAACCAACTATGATAGAATGGAAAATAATTGGTCAACATTTTACTTTCCCCTCACTTATGACATATTCTGTTGGACAATATACAATATATGACAACCTTTCACATGATCAGCTGCTTTCTGCGAGCACAAAATGTGCACAAAACAGTCGAGAACAAACTTACGCCTGAAAAGAACTAAAAATGTGCGTGGGGAAAATGGCGGACCGGCGACTAAAGGCTCATACATAGTCTGGATTTTCAGTGGTTAGGTGACCACCCAACTACAACATGACGTCACGAGCCGCGGTGAAGAGCAAACCACCGCTCCAGCCCTTCTCTGTTTTTACTCACCACCGCTCAACGTTATTTCAGCTCCGGTGGTCACCTCACCACCGAAAATCCAGACTATGAATAGGCCTTAACACTTCCGGTTCAAGTGAGGACACAGCAGAATAAGGACCCATAATGTTCCAGTGCTCCTAATAGAGAGACAGGGGCCCCAAGTGGCCCTTCATACCGGTGAAGCCAAACATGGCGCCCACTGGGGGCTGTCCCGTTTCCACTGAATACACAACGGACAGGCAGGGCTATGCTGGGCACAGGGACATTTTTTGACAAGTTATCTCAGCTGAACGAGGCTGAAATAATGTAGCCTCGAAAATAGGAGACCAAAACGGAGAATATAATTCATCCAAAAAATATCTTAAACAGCAATACTCTTTTTGGGGTCCCGTTAAGTGTCTTATGTCAGTATATACCACAGTTCTAATAGAACTCTAGGATTTGTGCTAATAGGGAGCAGCAGGTATTCATTTTTGTGGTTCCTCGCTGATGCCAAACAAAAACCCACTGCTTCTGCCTAGGGGAGACCTCCTTGTGCTTTAGATTAGAGCCACGGTTTGATTGAAAAATTACTTTTGTTTACTCCATTACTTTAATTCATACCACTTGCATGATCTTAAATGGATGCTACAAGTTAAACTATTAAAGAACTATTAAAGAAGACCACCCAAAATATACATAAACAAGTCAAAACACTTTCTATATGAAAAGTCTATGATCCAGTACCTGTAGTTTTTCCATAAACTCCTGTCTTAAACCCTATATATGTTGTTAACTGGAGCGCCACATGGCTCTACACATAGCCCCCCATACAATTATACCCCCACACCAAATCTCTCTCTCTCTAAAAAAAAAAAGGGTCATGCAAATACCTACTTTTGATGTTTTTTTCCCCCCACTAGCATGACATTCCCAGAATACAGTCGATAGAGTTCATGTGGTTAAAAAAAAGGCTCTCTTTTATGCCACAAAAACCCTGCCTTTCCTGATTAGAATGGCAGAGCCTGCAAAAATAACCAGTCATGAAATCAGTTGTATGTGATGTTGGCTCCCTCAGGGCCATGTCAAAGAAGAGAACAACTCCAGAGGGTCATGTGCAGCGGGAGCAGGGAATAATGGTCTGACCGTACCAATGCTATCAATTCAACCCAGCCCTCTATAGACTTTAGCATCAGTGGAGAACATATTGTTAGTTCATAAACTGCTTAGTCTTTTAGGTGTATTGTTGCTAGCTCCCTCGTGTGTCTAAAAACTGCACAACACAGGAAAAATTGACCACTCTACTAGAGTGGTCATTTTTGCCTGTGTTGTGCAGTTTTCAAACCACAAGAAAAAGCATAAGGGCCCTTGAATAAACCCACAGGGTCAGCGACCTTTTGTGGCATGTGTATAATGTGTTAATAGACGACATGTCTCACTGGCATGCCCAATAAGAGAATTCACCTCTTTGTTCTCAGACCGTTCCTTTGGTGGATTAAAAACTAAATGCCAAGGAGGAGAAAACTACTTGCGGCCACAAATAAAACATGCACACGCAGGCACGCGCACGCACGCACACACACACAAACACAGGGTGCAATAAAGAGGGATTAAAGCAGAGTTAACCAACTTGTGCCTGCACCGCCAGGTGGAACGCCCCCTTCTTGAATGGCAGCAGGTCTCCTCTCTGGTTGCGGGTTCCCTCTGGAAAGACCCAGAGCCGGATCTGTGGAGCACAATTTGGTCCGAATTTAGACTGACTGAGGAAATGGGAGACAGAGGGAGAGAGATGGGGAGTGACATGCAGCAACGGTGGTCGGGATCGGGATTTGAACCTGCGACACTCTGTCAGGCTTGCTTTGCACGACTAAATCTACAGTTGATTTAGTCGAACAAAATGTATTTTGGCGGGCCTTGATGCCGTCGTAATGACAGGTTTTTTGTTTTTTCACTTGCTGAAAATAGACGATCTACAGCGTTGTTTGCTTGTAGATCGTGTATTTTCAGCATTCTACTAATTGTAAAATGACTTATACTGGATCTCTTGTCCACTAGTCCCTTCCTAACATTTTAGTTTAGTTTTTATTTGTTGACGAAATTGTCAGTATATTTAGTCTTAGTTTTAGTCGTCATAGCTTAGTTTTCATTTAGTTTCCATGTAGTTTCCGTCATTGAAAAAAAGGTAGTGGACGAACATTTTTCGTCTTGGTTTTAGTCGACGAAATCAACACTGCCCGGACCACCACCACCAGGCCGACGTCATCTTTTAGGGGGTTCTGTGCACCAGTGGGTCTCAACCTTTTAGGGGGTTCTGTGCACCAGTGGGTCTCAACCTTTTAGGGGGTTCTGTGCACCAGTGGGTCTCAACCTTTTAGGGGGTTCTGTGCACCAGTGGGTCTCAACCTTTTAGGGGGTTCTGTGCACCAGTGGGTCTCAACCTTTTAGGGGGTTCTGTGCACCAGTGGGTCTCAACCTTTTAGGGGGTTCTGTGCACCAGTGGGTCTCAACCTTTTAGGGGGTTCTGTGCACCAGTGGGTCTCAACCTTTTAGGGGGTTCTGTGCACCAGTGGGTATCAACCTTTTAGGGGGTTCTGTGCACCAGTGGGTATCAACCTTTTCAAGCTGCTACACCCCAAAATAATCATCATTGTTTGTGCGGAGGCATTCGGTTCCACAGATTAACTATTGTTGGAAAGAGCCGATCTACGAGCTCATACTGTAACATCTCTGGTAGATTAGCCTTTTTTTTGTAGATCAGTTATTTCTTTATATTATTTGCAGTTTGGCCAATGTTTCACCAGTTTATATAGTATACCAGTAGTTTGATTACTCTTGATTAGGGAAGTGCCGATGAGACATTTTGTCCGATATCAATATCCAATATAATTAAATGCCGTTATGGCCCCGATTACTATACTGATATTACCAATGTCGATATGATCTCATTCTGTGTTAAAAATAAATAAATAAATTGTCCATTCTGAAAAATACACGCAACATGGTGTCTGCACTGCAGGCTTAGGCAAGTCAGATTGAACTTTAATACCTTAGCTTGTTCTGTTCAAGCTTGTTTATCTGTAAAGACAATCGAACCGATGAATGAATCGGTCCGATTGATTAATCAGAAAATCTATGTGAATACAAGCAGATTAAAATCATGAATCATGAAATCATGAATCATGAAGGTTGTTTCAAAGATGCAAATATAAGGATGTCCTGAAACGGCTGAAAGAGGAAATAGATTGACGGAAAGAGGAAACACATTCACAGAGATTAACCACTTCATCTTATTTCAAAGTTTGACATTAACGTTTTGTTTCGCCGCATATCGAGCTTCCAGATCTGCTACTTTTGATACTTTGTGTTTGACGCTGTAGTCAAGTATAGGGTATTGAATTAAAAAGATTATACAAAAATGCAAATAAACTTTCTGCCCGATCATGGCATCATGGCAGGTTTACCTGGTCGTCCAGCATGGTTTTGGCGGCTCCGGCCATCACAGTCTTGGCGTCGTTGGTCTTCTTGCGGTTGATGAAGACGATGCCTCCCAGCCAGCAGATGATGCCCACGGTGCCCGCGTAGATCAGCTCCTTCTTGGCGATCATGGTACAGCGGTCCGGAAGCATCTCCATCAAGCCTGACCAAACACAACACGTCATCCATCAAGCAGTGATTCTATAAAACCTCTTCCCCGTCTCAATATAATAATATATTGCCAGTGGTTCTCAAACGTTTCATGTCAAGGGTCCTCAACTCCATAGGTATTTAGCCTCGGACTCCCATGTCAAAAGATTTTGTGACGTGCCGTGAGCTTGTAGATCAGCTATTTTTGGCAAATATTAGGCAAAGTATAAAAGAATGTGGTTTAAAAAAGTGATTTTCAAGTGATTCAAGGATTCCTTGAGAATGAGGATGCATTAGGCCACGGACCTCCATTTGATAAAATTCATTTTATCATTCGTACCTCCGTCAGTGCTCAGTGTACAAAATAATAATTTATTTAAACAACTTATTTATGTGAATTCCAGGCTAGTCCAAATCTACAGTACATAAGTAACACTTTAGAGCAAGGATTCTACATTAACATTGCTTTTGAATTATATGCCCTAGTGGACACAGAAACAATGCAAGTAGGAAAGAGGTTAAACATTTCCCAATGGTTTGCCAGTGTCACACATGAACACATGAATGTAGCTATGTGTAATGTAAACTGTACCAGCCGACCCAGATGAACTTTGGCCATGCAATTCTTATCTCCACCACACAGTCTTATCAATGTCATCGGGAGGTCTGGTGATGTGCTGCTGGCTTTGGTCTCGCCGCAAAGCAGGTGCCTATGGGCTATAGTTCCAAACATTGGAACTGTCCCATTGGGATAGAATGAGCACTTCCGCATTCCATTGTTACAATGGGAGTCAACGCTAAAGTGTCGCCACTCTCTTACTAGATTACTCTCCGAAAGGCCACACGTCGAGATGAATCCAACACAACGCTACACAATGATAGTACTAGATTACTCTGAAAGGCCACACGTCGAGATGAATCCAACACAACACTACACAATGATAGTACTAGATTACTCTGAGAGGCCACACGTCGAGATGAATCCAACACAACACTACACAATGATAGTACTAGATTACTCTGAAAGGCCACACGTCGAGATGAATCCAACACAACACTACACAATGATAGTACTAGATTACTCTGAGAGGCCACACGTCGAGATGAATCCAACACAACACTACACAATGATAGTACTAGATTACTCTGAAAGGCCACACGTCGAGATGAATCCAACACAACGCTACACAATGATAGTACTAGATTACTCTGAAAGGCCACACGTCGAGATGAATCCAACACAACACTACACAATGATAGTACTAGATTACTCTGAAAGGCCACACGTCGAGATGAATCCAACACAACACTACACAATGATAGTACTAGATTACTCTGAGAGGCCACACGTCGAGATGAATCCAACACAACACTACACAATGATAGTACTAGATTACTCTGAGAGGCCACACGTCGAGATGAATCCAACACAACACTACACAATGATAGTACTAGATTACTCTGAGAGGCCACACGTCGAGATGAATCCAACACAACACTACACAATGATAGTACTAGATTACTCTGAGAGGCCACACGTCGAGATTAATCCAACACACAATGATAGTGCTGTCAAACAAGTCTATGAAGCGCTCTATTAATCTCTGAAAAGGTTTAATCTGCAACACATGTAGTGGGGGTTCCGGCTTCATCTCTCCCTCAGTTAGGGGGTCATTTTTGGCCTGAATAAACGTTGAAGACCCCCGCATTAGACCATTGAAATGAAACTTGAAACATACAGTACTGTAGGGCTGAATTATGTTAAAAAACGGCTTCACGGCTTTTTGTTTGTTTTGTTTTTTTACAGCTGTATTGTATCACTCTGGTGTATTCAGAGTTTAGAATTAAAAGGTGTACTTTAACTTGTCACAATGTCATGTCAACTTTTAAATGACCCTTGACGTTGACAAAGACGTTGGCTGCCAAGTTATTTGTGTCCAAAGCTGACACCCCAAACTACATAGTGCTGCAACCCGTTCACTTTCACTGTTTTATTTTGGTCTTCAGTTCATGTACATAATGAAACAGTATATACATAAAGATACATTTATATGACCAAAAAAGGTGTAGGCTGAATAATAATAATTAGCTTATTTTGCCTACCCTCACCAACTACAAATACTATATGACACCTGATATGCAGGTGTATATATGTACATATACATATAATATGTAATGTCACAATATGAAATACAAGATCATAAGATCATTCAGCACGGGAACCCCTTTTGGTGTTTTAAGCATTATGTTACAGTGTCGGACAAATCGTGAAAATGTGGCACAAATCTTTGAATATATATTCTTTCACTACAAAAGTTTTTAACTCAAATCTCCCTGGAACAACATATTTTGAGATGGGGGTCCGCGGCAAATTACAGATAATTCTGGGGGTCGTTGAGTGATTGAGTCAAGTACCACTAACATAGAAACATAGGCTCTCACACACAGCAGTATCAGGGCCTCAGAAAGACCGCAGACTGACAGGATGTGCCAGCCACACCTCACTGTGTGTGTGTGTGTGTGTGTGTCTCATCGGAAATAACAGATGAGACACAGACATCTGTCTCTCGTGTCCTGTTGTGCATTCTTACAGTCGATGCACCTGGCAGCAGAGAAATCTGTTCCGTTGGGCTTAGTAAACAAAAGTTGCGCAGGGCTGAAATGACAAACTAACTGACACATTTAATAACTTCATAAACATTAGTGGAAATAACTAATCTAAAACTGTCGCACCATGACACGTTTTGAGCTTGTAGATCTGCCATTTTCACAATTGTTTTACATGTTTGAATGTTTTCAACATGGATATGATCGTGACGCTTATATAAAAAAAACAGTAGGGCAAATGACAAACTGTTAACATTTTCTCAAACATTAACTAGAAAAAGTGCCCCTCGGGGCACAGGTCTCCACCAGGCCAGGTCAGGTTGTGGCCTCCTGGTGGCGCTATAATAGGCCAATGTGAAAAGGGTGCCATTGCTTCTTAGGCCTTGGATGGCAATTGGATGATTTTAAGCATTTTGTTCCAAAAATGTGTTCCACCTGTTGTTGGCGCTATAACAGGCCAATGTGAAAAGGGTGGGATATATTCCTCAGCCTAGTAGGAAAGTCTGTGAAAGATTTCACGTAAATTGCACACTGCATTCATGATTTGAGGCTTTTTGTTCCGAACGGGCCAATCCTGCAAACTTTGAAAGCCAATGTTAGCCAATTAGAATGGAATATGAAATATCGGACAGATCCGTCTTGAACACATGACTATAGAGAGTGTGTAACGATTTGCAGGATTTTTGGACAGAATCTGGAGGAGTAATATTTTTTTTAAAAAATGGCCACCTGGTGGTGCGATAACAGGCCGTTCTGGAAAGTTTGTGGCAGAGGTTCATCGTTGGCATCCAGGGAGTGTGTGCGCAAAATTTGGCATCGACCGGGTTAACGGTGCCGGAGATTAGCTGTACACAGATGGATGGATGGACGCACACACAGACGGAGTGCAAAACATACTTTCTCCCCATGCCTTCAGCCTGGTGGAGACCAACATACTCCTCCCTCCCCATGCCTTCAGCCTGGTGGAGACCAACATACTCTCTCCCCATGCCTTCGGCCTGGTGGAGACAAACATACTCTCTCCCCATGCCTTCGGCCTGGTGGAGACAAACATACTCTCTCCCCATGCCTTCGGCCTGGTGGAGACCAACATACTCTCTCCCCATGCCTTCGGCCTGGTGGAGACAAACATACTCTCTCCCCATGCCTTCGGCCTGGTGGAGACAAACATACTCTCTCCCCATGCCTTCGGCCTGCAGGTGGACACAATTAACCCATACATTCACGCTCACGGATGGCGGAGACAACCACATAAGGCACCGAGCTGCTCATGGGCAGCAGTCGTTAGTTAGTTCGTTAGGGGGTTCAAGTGTCTTTCTCAAGGACACAAAGCCATGCTGTGAAGCGCACGGAGATAAACACCCTCCATGATCATCATTATCTTGTATCATTTAACCTATTTAGGCCTGACGTCGAAATTAAAAAAATGTCATCAAAATTTTGACAGTTTTCTGAAAAACCTTATGTTTCCCTATCAGTGGTGCTCAATATTTCATGTCAAAAAATATATGTAATATGCCCCCCCCATCTGAAAATATGTTGTTCCAGGAACCTCCCCAGAAGCAAATATTTGAGTTAAAATGTTCACTCTGTCATAATATATATTCAAAGATTTGAGGCACATTTTCACGATTTTTCAAAAGTAGCAGACATACAAGTTCATAGCACTCGGTGCCGCGCTATGAGCTTGTAGATTTGCTGTTTTTCAATAGCTAAAGATTAACATAATGCTTTAAAACACCAAAAGGGGTTCCCGCCCAAAATGGATTAAGATCAGCCGATATAATTGGCTGTGTGTGCTAAGACCAGCCGATATAATTGGCTGTGTGTGCGCCACTGTACAGGAGTTGGTATGGTAACCCAGATCCCAGATCAGCCTCCCGCCGAGTTTCCTTCAGGCCCAGTAATTACATGAAGTGTCTCTCCCTCTGTGTGGCTCTCCTCTGGGCTGCAGCCAGGCCACATCACTCAGTAGTGACTGCCATGCCACACACGCTTTATGGTGTTATGCCGACAGCAAAATGGGGAGAGAGAGAGAGAGAGAGAGAGATGGGGAGCGATACACAGCAAAGGCCGTCAGGATCGAGACTCGATCGGCATTGTAGCCTAGTTGCCCGGACCTCAATCGAACGTTTTTAACTCAAATCTGTTTAAGGTGGGTGTTGGCGGCCAAATAAAGTGTCATTTTGGGTGGTCTTTGACGTGAAAGAAGTTTGAGAACCACTGCAACTTTTTATAGCAACAGAAAAGCGCACTAGAAGTTTCATCCATTACCCTATTTTCCAATGGACACGGGGTCATATTATAAATCGGGGACTAGACTATTTGACATTCAATGTTCTTTTTCTACAAATGAGTCTTAAAAAAAAATGGGGCTCGTCTTATAACCAGAGTCATCTTATATTCGGCACAATACGGTATTATTTATTCATTTCTTAATACCGTGACAGAAATGACACATTTTTTGACTAGTAGTGTTGTTACAATGACGGATCAATGAAACCCAACAATTACAATTTAGGCATTTAGCAGACGCTCTTGATCCAGAGTGACTTACATTTAAGCTAAAACAAAAGCATGTCATACTTCACATATATAAAAAGTAGTTATCATGAATCAATAATCATGTATAAACTAAGAACGTAACAGTGGAGTATCTATGTGTCAACTATACATACTATACTATATTATATATTATACAATATACATGTGTACTATAAATTGCTATGACTACATACCAGTAAGACGCGCAAACGCGGGAAGCGAACACAGCTCGTACATATTTGGGTTTTGGACGTATAGCTGCTTTGGGGACTCCTTATATGGTTATGGCTGAGTCATGGTGACGTAATCATCGTCAAAAGCGGGACAGACGGACACACACACACACAGATATGATCTGCTAGGTCTCATAGTAAGTGCTCACTGCATTCGCAAAAATGCAATTCTAGTACTACCCACCTAGAACATCCAGGGAGCTCTGGTGGTTGGAGACGATGACGTAGGGTCCTTCCGTCTGCAGA
The DNA here is from genome assembly GCF_963924005.1 of Protomyctophum bolini. Taxonomy (NCBI): domain Eukaryota; kingdom Metazoa; phylum Chordata; class Actinopteri; order Myctophiformes; family Myctophidae; genus Protomyctophum; species Protomyctophum bolini. Next base: position 23,532,125 of record NC_137883.1, on the reverse strand, counting down.
TGCTCCCATCCAACGACATCAAAGCGGAGACCCAGGAAGTACTTCACGTGACGAACCAGGCCGCGGATTATCCTGAGGGAGGAGAAGGCTCATTAATTAACGACGTACAGATTAAGGTATGGTTCTAATCGCGCAATACATGTATGTATGGGCAACTGGAGGCCCAGGGGGCCACATGCGGCCCCCACCTTAAACTTAATGTGGCCCTCAGGTTCATCATCAGAATACCGCTATATTATTGATTTTTCAGCTGTTACAATTCCAAACATGCAAACATGACCTGCTTAAATTACGTCAGTCTAAAGTAGTAGTTTAAGGAATAGTATTAAAATGCATCAGTATTAAAATCCCCCTCCATCAGGGGCGCCTGATGTAGGGGAAAGGAACTGTTTGGAATAACGTGTTCCTTCCACACGCTACGTCCAACCAGGGAAACTCCCCCTTGTCAGGTGTAAAGGAGCAACTTGGACACTCAGGTATGAAGGAAGCATGAGTTCAAGTCCGTTGCTCTCCCCATGTCCCTCATATATGGGGACTAGGTTGGCGGAGGGTGTGTAGAGCCCAGGATCACTTTAGATAATTGACACAGGGGTGAAAAATGGGTTACAAAATCGTGGGATAAAGATTATAAGTAAAAAGAAAATGTTTTTTTTAATGTCCAATGTATTTGTATTTAGTTTACATAACTGTAATTAAAGGCATTTGAAATACAAAATATATATACTTTTTAGGATTGAAAAATAGCAAAAATAATTCAAATAATAGCAAAAGAGCTTGTAGATTGGCTATATTTGCTACAACAGTAATATGCAATGTGGCCCTCTGGACTAGTGAGTGTGGAACAATAGTGGCCCTCTCCATCGTCAAAGATGTCCAACCCTGGTTTTTCGTGCAATACAACAGTACACTACAACCCGTGCTGCAATGCCTGAACATCCAGTGAATGAACCAAGGTCATAACTAAAGAAATATTAAAATATATTTCAAAAAGGGACACAAATATAAATTCTGAGCACAAGAAAAAACCAGAGCGCTAAATCTAGGCTAGACGCACGCATTGAAGCAAACGCTTCAATGAGTCTTATCAAACCAAGTGTTACCATCTGTCTGACATCTATATGACTCCATCTGTCTGACATACTCTATAATAAGCAGGCTGATTCTGACACACTGCATACATATAGGGCTGTCACAATTGCAAATTTAAGTGGACGATTAATTGTCAAATTAATGTGATTACTGATTTAATTGTGGGTTTTTTTTGCATTGAACATTGGAACTTTACAATTTGTATTTCCGTTTGCCTTTTAGGCTTCATAATCACAAATTGCACAGGGCAGATATGACAAATAACTTGAATATACACAGAAATCCCTGACACATTTCATATATTTTTTTTTACAAAATTGCGGAAATAGTTGATCTACAGGCTTACAACACGTGTTGTAAGCATGTGTTGTAAGCTGTTGTAAGCTTGTAGATCAACTATTTCTGAAAAAAATGTATGGACATTTTTCAACATGGAAACGATTGACGATTATGCAGAAATAATTGCGATTATCTCAACTAATTGCGATTAGGCAATTATGTACTAATAATTGTGACAGACAGGCCTACAAACAAACCCCAAGATTCAGTCAACTCATTAAGCCGTCTCGACATCCCAATTTGCCAAATCAATACATGACCCGAGAGGGATGTCAGAAGTACACAAACATGCGAGTTTGACCTGCTCTGTGTAAATATTTTTGCACAAACTAATTATACTGTGCAAAATGTCATTCTGAACTTGATCCAACACAGATTGTAGGAGGGGGCGTGCAGTGCACACAATGATTATATCATTTCGAGGAATTGGCTGACGAGTACAGTATAGTATTGGAATGGTTCCCTCACTACAGATTTATCCTTTCATCATCTACATTGCACCAACACTGCATTAAATTCACGGGGTCAGAACTAGAAGATAGGGCACTGATGCTTGCCTTCATTAACCCATTTAGGACCGACATCAGATTCTATAAATGTCTTCTAAATCATGACAGTTTGCTGAAAATGTTGTTTCTACTTTCTATATCAGTGGTTTTCAAAATATTTCATGTCAAGGACCCCAAAAATTATATATATTTGGCCACTGACCCCCTTCTGAAAATATGTTGTTCCAGAGACCCCCCCCTTAGAATAGAATTTGAGTTAAAAACGTTTGCCACATTTTCATGATTTTTCATAAAATCGCAGACCTACAAGCTCATAGCGCTGCAGTGCCGCACTATGAGCTTGTAGATCTGCTATTTTTCTAGATAAAGCATAACCATAATGCTTAAAACACCAAAAGGAGTTCCTAGAACAAGTTAAAATACAAAGCTAGACTGTAAAAATAAAACCTTGCATTAGCCAGAGAATCATGAATCAAAAGTAGTATAACTCAAGTACGGCGACGTACAACAAGTTAGAAAGTAGAAACTGTTAATACAAAACAGTTAAAAAGCAAAAACAATAGTACAGCTACTACGGCTTGCAGCAGAAATATAAATGTCTGTGTTTCCGAGGCTAGCAGCAGATGGACACAGAGGTCAGGCCTGCCTAAGCAGGTGGGTTTTGAGGTGGGTTTGGAATAACGGTGACCGAGTCCATGTTTCTAATATAATCAGGGGGGAGGGGGGAGTTCCAGAGGTGAGGGGCAGACGAGCGGCTGAAAGCTCTTGACCCCATGGGTGGACAGACGGGCTGGAAGGACATTCAGATTGATGGAGGAGGCAGACCTAAGAGAACGGGTGGGAATGTGAACAAGGTCAGACAGGTATGCGGGGGCGAGGTTATGAAAGGCCTTGGATGTATGAAGGAGGATCTTAGAGTCAATGCTGTGTTTGATGGGGAGCCAGTGGAGTTGGTGTAAAACAGGGGTTCTGGTGATGATACGGGCAGTACCAGCGTTCTGGACCAGTTGGAGATAAATATGGAGATAAGCTTTCTGCCAGACAGTGACGATATAGGATAAGGGGCTTTGTCGACTTTTATTCAACCGTTTTTATGTTATGCAGCTTATGTTTTGAATTGTTTTCAAAGGGAGCGCCGCGTATTTATGCTATGCTGTAAACACCAGCAGCTTGACGAGGCAATGAGCGCCTATTCTGCGTGTTCACAAATGTTTCGTATCTGGTCGCACAGTTAACTTTTTTTTTTTAAACTCTTTTCAGTTGGAGGAGGGAAAAAAATAATACTTTGGTTGAAAATCTTAAGCTGTATAAAAGTGGTTTTCATACCAAAGTTCGGAGACCACTAACATGGTACCGTAACAATGGTTTAGAAGAAGGAGAATACCAGCACTCACAGAGTAGTCCTTTAAGACACTTTATTGTTTCATCTTGACATGGGAAGGAATGCTGCAAGCAGCAACACAACGGACGCGTTTCGGCCAGGGGCCTTCGTCAGCGTTGTAAAGGCTCTAAACAAAGCGGCGTGTCACATTTATACTGTCAGACGGTGCGACATCCTTCCCTGTCCGGGTAGATACACACCACAACCAGCTAAACCCCTTCACTATTAAGTATATATGTATTACACATTTTTACATTTAAAAACCTAAAAACTGATACCAGCAGTTGGTGCCTTATGACTCTTATGGACAAACAGACTTTTTGAGTGGTGCAACCAATCCAAGGAACAGCAATGTCCGCGTTCACCTATGTGTTGGTTCACCTATGTGTTGGTTCACCTATGTGTGTGTCCGCCTATGTGACATTAATGAGCACCAGTATGACTATTAGTACCAGTAGGGGCGCTGTTGTGCCAGAAACAGAGAGAGATATAGTGCTGCACTGTTGCCTGCTAATGAGAGAGAGAGAGAGATATAGAGAGAAGAGGGGGGAGAGGGGAGTTGCACCACTCAGTTCACACGGGTGTGATTTTTGTTAATCATTTATTTTCTGAATATGTAAATTAATTGTGTTTGCACTTTCGTTGTGTTGCTGCTTGCAGCATATTACTTAATAGTGAAGGGGTTTAGCTGGTTGTGGTGTGTATCTACCCGGACAGGGGAGGATGTCGCACCGTCTGACAGTATAAATGTGACACGACGCTTTGTTTACAGTATTTACAACGCTGACGAAGGCCCCTGGCCGAAACGCGTTCGTTGTGTTGCTGCTTGCAGCATACCTTCCCTTGTAAAGATGAAACAATAAAGTCCCTTTTAAAGGACTACTGACTACTCTGTGAGTGCTGGTATTCTCCTTCTTCTAAAGTGTTTCCTGACCGTGCACCTGGTAAAATGTTCCAAGAGACTGAGATAGCTGGAGTTGTGCGTGCTTCTTCCTTTCGAAAAAGTATCATGACACTGACAACTATTGACAGAAGTCACAAGCAATCTGTCATTCGTTGAAGTCTAGGGTCAGCGGAGTGGGAAGAGATGACAGGAAATAATATATTCGATGACAATAATAATAAATAATAATCTTTATTGTCCCGAAGGATATTTGTCTTCACAATCTGTTCAACAGTTCAACACCCACATCAAAAACAACACAGAGCACATAACACCAAGACAGTACAAAAAACAAAACATGAGGTCCCCACTGTGTACAGAATGAACAATGAACCAGTGTTACCAGATTTTGCGAGAGAAATAAGCAACCAGGTGTATGAAAACAAGCCCCCCGAAAAAAACGACTAGGCTACGGCTATTTGAAAACAGCCGATCTACAAAATGCTTAAAAAAAATATATATAAAAAAGAAATGAAAAAAGTTAAAGAAGAAACGCAGACTCCTCATGCATTAGAAGGACCCTCTAATGCATGAGGGGCCGTATTGTTTTTCTTTTTGAAGTGAAATAATCCAGAGGACAAATTTGTGCAAATATACGTGACAGTAATTATACCCCTAAGGAGATTATTCATTGATATTCACTGAAGAGGACATGAATTATTGACAAATTATTGTTATAGTCCTTTCTAGTTAAGCCCTACTAATTCTAGTTATTAAAATAGATTTAATCCCAGTGCATTTTGTGCATAATGGAAAACAACAGTACACCTAAAAATAACATAATTGATTAGACTGGGTTGTTGTGCCAGCTTGGCAGGTGGCTCCAGGGCAAAGACAACTTACCGTACTTATAGTCAGTTTAACCCATTTCGGGCGGGAAACCCTTTTGGTGTTTTAAGCATTATGTTATACTTTAGCTATTGAAAAATAGCAGATTTACAAGTTCATGGCGCCGCACCGAGTGTCCCGCTATGAGCTCGTAGGTCTGCTATTTTTGAAAAATCGTGAAAATGCGGTACAAATCTTTGAATATATATTCTTTCAGAGAGAACGTTTTTAACTCAAATCTTTGCTTCTGAGGGGTTCCTGGAATAACATATTTTCAGATGGTGGTCGGTGGCCAATTATATAACATTTTTGGGGTCCTTGACATGAAATATTGAACACCACTGATACAGAAAGGCCTAAATGGGTTAATTGCTTGGATTCCCAGACACTGGGCTAATGCACAGAAAACAGAATGCTAATGTCCTAACTAGCATGATTAGCACAAGAATGTGTAGGGCATTGTTCAAGGTTTAATGAATTCAATCCACACGCTGCTGGGTCTGTGCTCTGCGCTGAATCTGCTTACATGAGCTCAGCAGCTGGCATCTCTCCCAAAATGTCCTGATTGGAATGCAGGAATTCATTCGGGAACGTATGTTAGTTAGTTAGGCTTTAACAACCCGTTAAAACCAGAGACCGATTCTACAAATATTTTGTTCCAAAAGCAAAGATTTGAGTTAAAAATGAAAGAAAATCCGTCCCTCATCGAGGTAAAAGTCAAGTGTAATATTGTTGCGGCTAGCCTCTGACAAGCATCACAGCTGAATGGTTGAGAGGCTGCCTGGTATAGTCAGAAGAAGGTCCCAGGTACCCACCCCTCTTAGGGCTTACTTACTTATAAAACATGCACACATTTTTACCAATGCATTTCCAAATATCAATAGCCAAAACAATGCATAACTATTTTTCCCACAACCCTTGAAAAATTCCAAACCTTTTCCAGGACTAGAAAATGATATAGGCTAATTTCTTCTAAATTGAAAACATTTCCAGGAATTTCATGACAATGGGAATCCTGTTCCATTGAACGTGGCTATCACCGAACCCAGGAAATGCAAAAATCAACAACAACATTGCAATGTAATTCAGTTTTTGTCATGTAAAATAACTGGATTGATTCAAACAAGCCCCTATGACCGGCTCTAACATGTATCTAATGTTTATGTACCTTTCGCCACGGAATTAGGACAGAGGAAGAACTGCAGACAGAGCATTGACTTTACTTCATTGGCCGTTAGACGGAGTAAAACAAAAAACACACTTCTAAACACTTCTGTTTAACACATTACTACAGTATTTATGTAGGTATTTCCAATGACCGTTTCGCAAGCTACTCTACTTACTCTAGCGTGGGCTAGAGTCACAGTGTGCAATCCATCACAGGACATAGTTCTTGGCTTGCTTTCAACGACATCAACTTGCTCTGGCCTGCATTCTCTCGCACACTGGTATTTGGTACACGCTTTGGCTGCACTGGCTGCTTGCTTCATGCCATAATGAAAAACACTATTTTTACTTACACACGCACGAAAGAACGCACAAACACACACACACACACACACACACACACACACACACACACACACACACACGCACGCATGCGCACGCACGATCTGGGAAGGCATCGGTGTGTCATTTTAGACTGCACATAGCAACATACTTTTTTCAGAAAACTCATTAAGATTTAGATTAGAAACAGTGGCTCTCAAAAATGGCAGATGTACAAACTCGCAGCGTGTCACATTGCGCCACAAATGACCAGGGTTTCAGTCACAGTCACACTGGTGTTTCAGTAGGAACATCGACTAAATGGGAAATGGGAAAGACATCAGATGAATAGACTTAGAAAATTGACTCAAAAGCCTTTGATGACGGTAATGTCAAATGTGATGCTCCAGCTTTAGCGCTGTATGCAACAAGGCAAAACAGAAGAGTAAATCTTCCCCAGGTGACAGAGTGACAATGCAGGACATAATTATTATTATTAGTCTGTGTCAGCAAGAACAGGCCGTTGACAACTACAGAGAGGGACGTTATAGTAGGGTTGCCTGCCGTGCATAAACCCTTCATTACAAAGACGAATGCACTTAATTGAGAGTTCAGTGTTGTATAAATCATAGGCACTGGTCAGTGTTATGGTCAAATGTAGGGATGGATGGGACGATAACAGTTATCGTTTATCGTGGTATAAAAACGATCACAATAATCTTATCTCAGACATTTTTATTTATCGTTAGATTGTCATCCGTTTTGTTGAGCTGCAAATTCAGTACCACTTAAAGTCTTAAACCCTCCATACAGGTCCTGCTTATTCTCTCTCTACACAGATGTATTTACCAAAAATATCCCATCTACAAGTTTGTAGATCTGCTATTTTAGGTGAACGTTCCCAACAGAATATGAATGCTGGTGGTTCAAGTGGTTAACAAAAGTTGTTCAGCATTTAGATTATTGCGATAATATCATTAACCACAATTTATTTTTGTCACAATAATCGTGACATGTCATTTTCATATTGTCCCATCCCTCCCTCCTTAGGGCCAACATGTCATACACAGTGCTTTCTCCACCACCATCGTCAAAAGAGCAACGTTTAGTTAACCCGTTTTGGGCGGGAACCCTTTTTGGTGTCATGTTATGCTTTAGCTACTGAAAAATAGTTCATAGTAGATCTGCTATTTTTTGAAAAATCGTGAAAATGTAGTGCAAAGCTTTGAATATATTCTTTCAGAGCCAATGTTTATAACTCAAATCTTTGCTTCTGAGGGGGTCCATGGAACAACATATTTTCAGATGGGGGTCGGCGGCATATTACATATAATTATTGGGGTCCACTGATTCTCTGAAACATGAGGTTTTTCAGATTTTTTTTTCTTTTTCTTTTCAACGTCAGGCCTAAACCTAAATGGGTTAACTCAGAATGGAGTTCCAGAGACTTCTATCTATCTACCGGTATCTATCTATCTATCTACTACACTGCAGTATGCCAAGGCACAATTAATCCTTCCTGGCAGCTCATGGTATCACAACACCTTACACATAATTTACACGGTTTCCCACAGTAAATGTCTCACTCGTGTCACACACATTTTTACCAATGAATTTCCAAATATCAATAGCCAAAACAATGCATAACTATTTTTCCACAACCCTTGAAAAATTCCAAACCTTTTCCAGGACTAGAAAATGATATAAGCTATATTTTTTTCTAAAATTGAAAATATTTCCAGGAATTTCATGACAATGGGAATCCTGTTACATTGAAAGTGGCTATCACCGAACCCAGGGAATGCAAAAAAAAGACACACATATATTAACTGTAGTATCTCAAAATATGTAGTTCCCCCCAGAAGCCAATATTTTAGTTTAGAATGTTCGCTCTGAAATATATATTCAAAGATTTGCACCACATTTTCACGATTTTTCAAAAATAGCAGACCTACAAGCTCGTCTATGAGCTTGTAGATCTGCTATTTTTCAATAGCTAAATTATAACATAACATAACATAATAAAGGGGTTCCCGCACAAAATGGGTTAAGCCCGAAGGGGGGAAAAAAGCTGCTGCTAGTTAGTTTCTCACAATATGGTATACAGCAGAGAGTCACATTATTAGGCTACAAACTTTCGGAAATATTTTCAGAAATGTATGCAGCCAGCCATATCCGATAAGTGGTTCAGCTTGGAGCGTTCGGATCCCTGGCTGCTGGAAAACGTCTTCCGTCCGGTATTCCAAATGACTAAAATATTTAAATGGTTTTTTTATGTACTCTCTCGTCAAGCTTCAGGACTACATTTAAATCATGCTTGGAAAATGGTAAACCTAGATCAGTGGTTCTCAACCTGTGGGTCTGGACCCCCAGGGTGGTCCCCATGTGAGGTTCACAGATGACAGCAAATTACTTTTATAAATAAATAATGAAATGAAAAAAGACCATTACTGCATCAAAAGTAATCATATACTATAAACATCATCTAAGAAAGAGGCAAACATCGTGAAAATAGCCGATCTACAAGCTCACAACGCTATTTTCACAATATGTATCAGTGTGTATAACGTCGGGAGTCAAACTAAATGTAAGTAGATGCAGTTAGATGACCGTTTTTTTTATTCGTTTTTTCAAGGCAGATGTAACTGATCTGATCTTAAAGCTTTCAGTGTTTTAAACTAATGACAGACATGTGAGACTTTTTCCACTTAGCCTGTTTCGGATTGTCTCTCTGTCTCATGACTCCAATTCAGCTTTATCCTCACACATTACTGCCATTACTGTGGCACATGAACACATGGACAATATGGCACTGTGACACACAAACACATGGACAATAGCCTGCAATTTACACCTCATTGACATAAAAAACAATTCATTCACAAGACATTTCAAGCCAGGCACCCATTATCCGTCAAGAAAGTGTGATAAAACATCTAGGCTTAGTGTTGTACGAAAGGCCTCTTTAGTGATGCAACTACAATGGCTCTAGCAGGGCTGAAGCAATTTATAGATTTGTAAAGAGGAATGAAGTGTATTAACTGTGCACCGTTATGTCAAATCCATTTAACACACTCCCTTTGATTTATTTTAGGATCACAAGATAACCTTGCTGGTCAAACGTTACACATTCAAATTGGCTTAAAGGGATATTTCACTTTAAAAGGGTCCATTTATCATCTACCCAGGCTTTTGTGAACACCCCAGTAGGCCTGTCACAATTATTACATAACCGCCTAATCGCAATTATTTCAGATAATCACAATTATCGGATGTTATGGATGATATTATGGACACAATTTTACACAAAAGGGGGCATAGTACACAATTCAGCGCACAACAAACTAGGACTTAAGACAAGTTGTCAAATGATCACAACTCGTTATCACAGACACACTAGCATAACGGTGTCAGGTCTGTTGTCATGCAGTTGTGACCACCAGTCTAACTTCCCCGCTTGGTCTAGGTTCCCAAAAAAGTAGGCAGAAACCTGGAATGAAGGCTTTCTGTTCCCCATAAGAAGGCAATTATGTCTGCGACAGGCTGCTGTGTCCTTAATGAATCTGTGAAGTGTGAAGACTTTCTGTCTTTTGCACCCTATGCCTGGAGTGTCTGGAATAAAGTTGGAAATGAACCGACCGCATGCTTGTGTCTACAACTCCATTCTCTCCCTGTCCTTCATTAGTCACAGTGAATGGGTTCCAGATAACCTTTGAACTAACAGAACGGTGCGTTGGGTGCAACATGACACCGCCACACCGGCCAACATGACTGTGAAACAGTTATTCTAAGGGCACTGGGGGGCAGCCAACCAGGCTGCTGTTGTTACTGACAGAGCCAACAATGTCCAGGAGAACTGGGCATTGATTACTAGGGTTGTACTGGGGTGGGCTCCAAGCCTCCAACATCTACACCAAAAATGTAAAAACCTAGCGAAGAGGAACACATGATCCTCCCCCTGGCCAGCCGGGGCGCCTGTTGGAGGGGAAAGGAACTGGTCGGAATAACGTGTTCTTTCCACGTGCTACGTCCAACCAGGGAAACTCCCCCCTGTCAGGTGTAAAGGAGCAACTTGGACACTCAGGCATGAAGGAAGCATGAGTTCAAGTCCGTTGCTCTCCCCATGTCTCCCATATATGGGGACTAGGTTGGCGGAGGGTGTATAGTGCCCAGGATCACATTAGATAATTGACACAGGGGTGAAAAATGGGTTACAAAAAAAAAAGGAACAGATGATCTGACCTCTTCAACCAAATTAAATGCAGTTACTCCATGTCCAACAGTCTGAGTTGCGTCAGAGTTCCTCTGACGCAAAGTGGAAGTGGATACTGAGACTGAAGGCGTAACATCTCTATATCCTGGCCTGGGCAGTTGACCCAGTAAGGTAGTGGGTCAGGTTTGAGTCGTTTGACATAACAAACTTCCTTTAAACATTAAGAACATAAGCTAGTGCAAAACCAACGCATGGACCCTGGTACCTGTGAAAACAGTCGATCTACAAGCTCACAGACCTGCTATTTTTGGCAAAGAGATGTGGTGTACAAGGAGGGGCCCTAGTTTAGACCCCTGGTGGACCCTAGTCAACTAAGTAGGCGGGTTTAAGTGTTTTTTTAATGAGGCAATATTGTTGGCCTCACACATTTGATAAGGGTTAACGGATAGGTAGCACGTCACACATTAATATTAGCCTTTGTTATCACCAACCATAATGCTGCTTACATTGATAACATTAACAAGTTATCAGGGTAATAGCTCGCACGACTCCAGTTGCTTTTAAACACTTTGAGCATCTTTACCGTGCGCGGTCGGGTAAGTAACATAACAGGAACATTTCTCAAAGAGAAAACGAGCATTTCGGCCGAAACGCGCTCGTTGTACTGCTGCTCAGCGGCATACTATGTGAACTGATACAAGAATAAATTAAAAGTGCCTTAAAACGAGAGTTCCGTGAGTGCTTTGAGAAATGTTCCTGTTAACATTAACAAGTGACAAGTAATGTGGCTAATAGTAATAGATTTACAACCACCAGGGGAAACAACTAAAAATGTTAAGCCATGTAGGGTGGTTTAGAAGGAATTTAAAGACATGACATAGACATGTTGCATGAACTATTTTGTCAAGAAATTCTGTGCATTGTGAGTGTTGTGAGTTTGGAAGCACTTGTTTTCCTTAACGCAGCTTCTTCCTGCATTATGTGCAAATTCGAAACAGGTGGCACACAGAGCCACTGAGTGACTTCCAACGAGCTCTTCCAAACTCCCACAATTTATCGCCTGCACGGAATTTCTTAGCAGAAAGTAGCTCATAACATGTCTAGGTGGATTTTTATGAAACAAACACTGGATAATTCAAGCTTTCCGTACAGCTGCAATGTTGGTGAGTTTAACATGGTTTAATACAATCAGCCCATCATGAATGGGCTGTCAATGGTTTTTGTTGCAACTCTAGATTTTTCTAGTGTTGCAAATAGAATAGATGAGTTTTTGGAAATAATTAACTAACACGAAAAACAAGTAGGCATATTATTCGAAACAGGTGGCATACTATTAATTGAGGCTTATTTTTCTTATCTTATAATTTACAAGATTTGTTGGGCAGCAACTTTGCCCTTTGCCCCTCTCCTGATAACAACTCAGCCCTGGCACTTATTGGTCCTTGGATACAAACAATAGTTATGTTGTCATGAATGTTAGCCTGCTAACATTAGCATTACAACATGGATGTCGAGGTAAATCAAATGTTAGGTTTTTAGCTCTAACGTGTTGCCTCTGCATACCTCCTGTCATCATAGTTTTAACAAAACATCACTCAATCTGTGCACGTCCATTGCTCATTTACATTCCAAAAGGGAAAGGTTTTTTTTTTAGCACTTTGGTTGTAAAAGCTCCACCACAACCAACACTAGTACCATTTACACCCACCACGTAAACGTTTTTTAAAGTTATACAACGTTGCATAAAAGTGAAAGCATGTTATGTTGTGTGCATTGGTTTAATGTTTTATAACGCGGCTCGCGGGCTAGCCGAGTGGCTAACAGGCTGTGCTTTAATTAACCAGGCAGGACCATAGGGCAGGACTGTGTGGGGAAAAAAGCCTGGTTCCCATTCCCGTTGTAACCGGTGGCATCCGGGCTAGAGAGGGAACCCGCCTACTCTAGTCTACAGTGTGTATCCCAAAGGTAGACCAGTGGTTCCCAAACTTTTTCATGTCAAGGACCCCCAAAATGACACTAATTAGTCCCGCGGACCCCCATTTGAAAAGATATGCCAGGACAGGGAACCCCCATAAGAGAAGATCTGGCAGAGATTGTTTAATTTCAAGGACCCCCTGTTTGACATGCATTAGTCTATACGGACCCCCATTGGATGGCATTTCTATCTCAGGTACCCCAATTTAAATAGTAAAATCTATTTTAATTTAACTCTGAGACTGTACAAATGGAACTGGTCCATTTGGTTCCATTTGTACAGTCTCAGAGTTAGACCATTGCAGACATTTTGGTTCCGAATCCAAACTATAATTTAGCTGGGGACCTGGAACTCTGAACTCTCTTCCCCCTGGAACCCAACTTTGGGAATCATTGTTGGTGTATCCCAGATTCCCAACTCCTGACTGTATATACTAAGTTGTATACTTTCCATGTTCAACTATTGTTATTATATTTTGACACTTGCTTTGGCAACGTAAACGTATTTACTCTTTTCTCATGCCAATAAAGCTTATTTGAATTTAATTGTGTATCCCGTCCACGCACATTCATCATTTCATGCAAAAAAACAAACAAACAAGACAGTTTCCGTATCCGTCCGATTCTCCCCGGGCCCGGATACGCACACACAACTGGTCAAAACGAATTGAATCCCAACGCTACGGTAACAGTACACTGAGCTCCTCCTTCCTTCCTCACGCCTGTGTATTATAGCAACAAAATATACATATAATAATAATAACAACAGCAACTCTTACCTCATGTTTTCAACGTCTCTGCCGCCGCTCTTCAGCACGCACAGGGGAATGGCCACCAGGGCCAGGCACATCATGTACGCCACGTAAAAGCACTTCTTGAAGTAGAAGACGAACGTGCTGCTGCTAAACATCAGCAGCGGAACGACCAGCAGGGGAGTGATCCACATCGCATCCATGCTTGCTTTGCCTTTAGCGGCGGCGATCGCAGCCAGCCAGCGGGTGTACGGTCCACCAGGCAGCCCCGTCCACCAAAACACGAGCCCCCTTAGTAGCCAGGAACACGCACCGTCTGACGGGAGAGTGGCGCAAGCAGACCCCGCCGCTGCTTGGCTGCTGCTGCCTGGCTGGCTGCTGCTGGGTGCAGGGTGGGTGGTGGTGTTGGTGGCGGTCGTTGGCCACTACTAACTGTCACATGCGAGGCGATTATAGCTGCTCGGTGGTCCCCCGATGAACATTACAAGTTGAAAAGTAAAAGTGCTCTCTCTCCTCGATGTTTGGAGCTGTTTACATTACATACATACACCACATGTAAGAAGAGAGAGCGAGAGAGAGGGTCGGTAGTGTTGGTTGGTTTGGTCATATAAACGTTCTGAGTGAGTGAGTGAAAAATGAACGTGGTGCTGCCTGCCTGGAAGTGTAAAGCTGTTCATCTGTTGCTAAATAGCATCATCATGAGGTGGAGTCAAAGTGCAGGCGTCATCATCATCGTCGGGCTTGGAAGTTTTTCTTCCATTTCCGGTTGTTGCAGAAATGCAGATGTGTGGTGGACCGTGGTTTGAGGTAGTGTTGTTGTGACAGTCACAGTGTCGGTGTCACAGACAGTCAAACGGTTTAATTTCGCCATAATAGACCCGTAACTGTGAGGCCCCCTTTGGAACACCCTCAACTTCCTCAAGGTCCCCTGGGGGTCCCCACTGATACGCATCTGTTTTTACTTTTAGGTGGTACTGGTGAATGGTGATGGTGATGGTGATGATGCTACTACAGATGGATTGTGACCTCGTTTTAAAAGGTGTTGTAACTGAAGTGATATATGTTTGGTTAAAAACACAAAGTTTATTGTTAAAACAAAACAACTCCATATTATAGAGTTCAGTAATATTGATTGATAATTGAATAGGCTACTTTTTTATCAATATGAAAAAGGTAGGCCTACAGAAGTCACACACGTTCTTTTGGTGGTAGCCTACTTTTGTACTGTCTGCACCTGTGATGCAGACAGATTAACCACATTAAATCTGGTGTCCCTATTTTGGTCAACCTCGCAAACATTTTCAAATGATTTTCTTCAAATGCTTTGGGAGCTTGTAGATCAGCTATTTCCGCTAATTTGTCCATTATGACAAGACAAAGTATATTAAGTAGTTAAAACTGCCATGATGCACAGACACATTGCTTTGTAGAGATGTGAGTGGAATGAGACTCCTTGTGTCACTCCTTGTGTCCTCTCAGACTGGCTTTCTAAATTCTGACTGTCACTGTCTCGCCCTGTCCAGTTGTAGGACATTAAAGGCTATATTGCTTTCTTATTATTTTGTATGTTAAGCACATCATGAAAGATGCGATTATGCCATCACTGGACTCTCAAATGCACTCTCTGGACAGTTATACTGATAAAATGATTACATGAGTCCGTTTGACAGACAGATTACATGTAATTAGATTAGTGGTGATAATCCAGTCCTCGTCTGTAATCTGACACTGCAGTAGCCTAGCCCTGTCAAGTAGACTCAATCCACGCAGAACAGATCAAATTGAAATCATTTCGAAGCTTAGGATCAATTGGTCATTAATCCTAATGTAATACAGTAATCCTAATCGTGGTGTGTACCATCAACTGAACTTGGCATCAGTTTACTCGAACACAAATTGCATGATAAAAGCTAATGCATGATACTCGACTAACTCAAAACTAAGACCAAGAACTGGATTTATCTTACAATATTGATCAATCAATATGTGTGCCACAGAGTTTTTATGAGGAAGCCTGTATTGTAGTAATTAGCAAAAGGTAAAAAAAAAAAAATGTTACTGTACTCGGTGCAGTACAGTACACTACTGTGTACTACAGTATGGTCTATGCCTGGTTATGCATGACCGTTACAATTACGCCTATATATTATTCATATGCATTGCATGACTACATGCACTGACTGCATAAACGTTTAGTCTTATAGTCTTAAATGTTGGTGTTTATTCATAAAACAAAACAAATATGATACGTTTTTACTAATTGTAACAATTCACTTTGCATCCTTTACTTACATTCAAAGACGGACTGGCAAGTTTACACTGTTTGGATGCCAACCTGTAATGTGCCTGTACTGCACTAGTTCCAGTGATGTGTCATGAACGAGAGACTGGCTGCTACAGAGCCTTGAAGAACTCTTTACACCATGGGCATCTGTACGTGTAGAGTTATTGTTATTAGAAATGAAAACAAAGGAGCACCACAGGAAGAGGAGGGCTGAAGGAGAGTAAACGATGGGTTCCCAGATTGGAGTTAAACTAATTGATGATGTTACTGTGCATTTGTTTTACAGTAGAAGGGCCCCTGTTACTGGAGGAGTTGATGTTTGCCACAGGCCTGCTGTCAGTCCCACCTGTCGGAGGAATGAGTAAGACCACATTTATACAGTTACAGTAGTATGCAGATGCACAATTGCACATAATAGGCACGGCCATTTTATTTGTGCAGCACATTTAAAAAACAAGGCAATTCAATGTGCTTTACACAGAACATCAAGCAAAAATACAATTAATTAATTAATTAATTAATAAAATGACATTAGGATCCATACAACAAAAGAAGTAACAATGTATAGATCTAGTTACAGTGCAGAAGAGAAAAGAAAAGAGAGAAAAATAAAATAACTCAATCAAAGGCAGTGGCAACCAGAAAGGTCTTAATTTGTGTTTTAAAATAAATAAGAGTGGCAGCACACCTGCAGTTTTCTGGGAGTTTGTTCCAGATACTGTATGTGTTGCATAAAAACTAAATGCTGCTTCCATGTTTATTTTTGGTTATAGGGACAGAAAGCAGGCCTTTCCCAGAGATGCCCTTAGAGGTCTGGATGGTTCATGATATTGTACAAGATTTGATATGCTATTGGCACGGACATGGAATACATACACAAGCGCCGCAAACCCCACCAAACTTCCACTCCACAATGCATGGTCTTTTCATCTTTTCAATGCCAATATATGGACTTTGGTATTCAAACCTCAGCAAGTTTCGGAATGGATGTCTGTGAAAAGTACAAAGATTAGTTCTACTTATGCTTAATTTATAAGCGTCCTCCAGCGCTCTATACTTTTACAGTATTTTATCCCTCTATACACCAAACCACTTTGCTGAAAATAGAGGAATGTTCACCCCAGAGCAGGACTGTAGGGTAATGTTTCAATGTAGTTAATCTGTCTTTCTTTTGGCTACCTTTTGACTGTAAAACCTTACAAGTTTCTTATCAGAGACAGAAACCCTGAAGTATCGTAAAAACCTCATGTGTGGCCGTGTTCCTGTCAGTTTGAGGTGGCTGGGGAGAAGCAGTTTGCTCTTTGTTGTGTCATCAAACTTCTTTTTCACAATTCACCCTTATCTAATCTCTCAAGACAGATCCTTCAGTTAAGATTTCAACACAATCAGTTCCCAGAGTGACCCCTTTCAGAACGTTTGAATGTCCAAAAACATTACTTTTCAGGAAATGGACAGCCTTAATTAGTATCATTGGTAACAGTATGTCCCACGGCGCAAGTTTGGGTTATTGTTTTATTTGTGTAATTATTTTAATATAAGTTATGCTTTAATTTTATGGGGAAATGGTGTTGTACGGAGACGTTACCCTCTCCTTATTGCTCCATTTAAAGCGAGACATGCCAGCAGTGAGATCCATTTAGTACACTGAAACATGCCAGCAGACGGTCAGATTCATGGCCATTGGATGATTGGAGCCTGGTAGGATGATGGCAAGTTGCCATTACTGTACTTACAGTAGCTGCTAAATTTTGGTCTTTGGTAGATATCACACCAGAGAGTCTGTCAATAGGGCCTGGGTTCAGTTTTAGAGCAATGATTGATTGATTGATTTATTGATTGAAATCTTTATTTCACAGTATGCCGAATGGGTACATTTCAAAAGACAGCACAAGTCAATATAAAAACTGTTACTTTGTGGACGAACCATGATAAAGCACTAAACTTCTTTACAACCAGGGTCCACCTTTTTCAATTCATCAGATGTCGGCATTAGCTGGTGATACAGTGTGTGTGTGTGTGTGTGTGTGTGTGTGTGTGTGTGTGTGTGTGTGTGTGTGTGTGTGTGTGTGTGTGTGTGTGTGTGTGTGTGTGTGTGTGTGTGTGTGTGTGTGTGTGTGTGTGTGTGTGTGTGTGTGTGTGTGTGTGTGTGTGTGTGTGTGTGTGTGTGTGTGTGTGTGTGTGTGTGTGTGTGTGTGTGTGTTTTTTAGCTGCTGTGAGGCGTAACCGTCTGACGTCTGTGGCCATCGACAAAGACGTGTATTCAGACATCAAAGGATGGCTCCATCTGGCTCCTGACAGGGCTGGCGGCAGGACAGAGCAGAGAAGACGCGGAGAAGACACACTGCAGGATGTCCAGTAAGAGAACACATATTGAAGTTGTGAACTTAGTCCAATATCTCCACACACATCCTAGGCTCTTTTCTCTCCTGGCTCCCAAACAGTGGAATAAATCCAACCAGGGCTGGATCCTGAGTCCATCCATAGGCCCCTGGGTGGGTCTGAGTCTGAGATTGCCTCAGAACCCCCTGACCTGCATCCCACCAACACACAAATGCACTATGGTGACACGCACAGCCAGAACCAGCCTACATACTCTTGAGGGCTCTATTTTCGTCCATGCTAAACCCCTATCCCTAAACTGTTTTTTAACTATTTTTTCAAAATAGTAAAAAAGGTTTAGGGATAAGGTTTGTGAAAGATATTACGATAACTAATATTATAACTTGTGGAAAATAGGTTTACAAAGGGCTTCACGATAGTAAAGGAATAGCCAAAAGGAATAAATATAATTTGTTTTCTTATGCTGAAATTAAATTAAATATATCGCGCTCTCTCTGTCACACAATGTGGTGTGACCCGATATATATACTGATACTATAGCAGAATATATGTCATGTCACACATTATACCCTGCATCTGAACCCATTTGGGTTGGATGCACACACCAGTTCACCTTTTTTACAACCGTCTTTGCAAGTAACATTTACTTAAGTATTTCCAATACCTTTACTTCTACTCCACTACATCTCAGAGACACACTTTTACTCCACTACATTTATTTGAAAACTAGTTACTAGTTAGGCCTACTTTATTATTACGAAAACACTCATTAAGCACATCAGCCCTATATACATTTCGGCCATTTGAAAATAGACGATCTACAAGCTCACAATGTATCATGCGAGGCATAAAGACACAATTTTGCATAAAGACACAAGAGTACCTTGTACCTTGTACTTTTACTTGTAACGGAGCAGTTCTACATTGCAGTATTGATAACTAAACGTCATTGTGACCAACTATTCACAACCCAGGGCAAAGGAAAGGCAAACACACGGCAGCTTCCTTAATAGCTTTATTCCTCCCAAGTGTGGCATCAACATTTAACGGTCGTCCTCAGGAGCATAAACAAATTAACTAGTCACCGAGTGACCTTAACAAAAGTCCAGTAGCATGGAACTCAAACAGTGAGTCCAGGTGGCCAGTCGTCCAGGTGTGTGTGTGTTCAGTGGAAGGGGGAAGTGATGTATATTGCATCACAGCAGTTCTATAACATAGTGGAGTTTCATAATAACTGTAGCCTACATTTAAATTGTGCAAGTGTATTAACGGTAAGAAAATGAATTGCATTTCGCAGAAAAGCATCTAGCTCTGGTCTTTGCCTGGTGGAAAAGGACCAGAGCTAGAAAGCATCTATCATCGCATAGGCATAATACTTGGCAATTTATGTTTAAATTGTGGAGTTAGTTTGAGCTTGTGTGTGTGCTGTGAGACCCTGGGCGAACAAGTTCATTAACGGTGAGGAAAGCAGCTATCATTGTAAGCATAATACAATCTTTGTGTAAAATGTGGAGTCATTTTGAGCTTGCGTGTGCTGTGAGCGCTCTTCCGAACTCCATAGTGGCTGTTGTCAATCAGTAGTAGGGATGTGCTGCAGGTGTGGAAGTTTGTGAAACAATATGAGCTTTATTTTTTAAATGTAATTAATTATAGCACTCGCTCTGGCACACAAGTGGCTATCGTGCAAGTGTATTAACCCATTCTGGACGGGAACCCGTTTTGGTGTTTTAACTAAGCATTATTTAGCTATTGAAAAATAGCAGATCTACAAGCTCGTAGCGAGCCACTCGGTGGCGCTTATGTCTGGTCAGTCTGCATGTACCCAGTGCCAGACCTACCACCCCACTCACTGTCGGCACCTAGATCACACCCCCTGACACATATGCCCAAAACTGTTACTTTTGGGGATTCAAAAATACCTGAGGTACAAAATCAAGACTATTTCTGCGACTTTCATGTGACACAGTTTTCCACTTGACAGCAGGGTTGTGTTCTTTGCATCAGGGACAATCTGGTGCAGGAAGCTCAGAGGACTGTGGGCTTATTATTTACACCAGCTCTGTCTTTTAGCTGTGAGGCTTAACCTAACCAAAGCTATGCTAAAAGTATAACCATTTATTGTGGTCCAAAATACTTCAGCACACGCACGCACACGCACACACACACACACACACACACACACACACACACACACACACGATTTACAGTAGCCCTGATCAGCAGAGCCACAGAAGACAGTCCCATATCAAAACTACAGGTAATAACTTCTTATAACCAACTCCGATGACTATTCCGACAGTCCTAGAGACCACCAATTGCAGATGTTTTGACCAGTATTTTTGAGGGCGCTAGCCCATCCTACAGTATGCCCAGCTTTGTGTGTCTGTGTGTCCGTAGCACCGAGTGTGATGATTTGACTGGCTGAGCACGGAATGTGATGATGTATGATGATGAGCGCCCCTCACTTCACACAAGTGTGATTTTTGTGGGGCGCGCTGGCCCCTCCTATGTCCAGCCTTTAGTGTGTGAGCATAAACTGTGTCCTAAACATTACATTACATCCACATTGACAATGAATGGACAACTTTTCTTCATAATCATAACACAAACATTGCGTAACACAAACATTGATATGTTGTGTATATAGGAGTCTTTCAACGGCTTCTGACATACATAATAGAGCGAGTCCGAAAAGCAGAAGCCAGAAAATCTCTCCACTAGTACTCTGGGCGATTGTTGACCAGCTCTACAAGCTGATAAAAAAACACAAATAACGTTTTAATGGATAAATGTTAAACCCATAAAACTTAAAGCCTTATTTTATTTAGTTAAATCGTGTCCAACAATAGCTCATCTACAGTACAAGCCCCACAGCATGTTGTGAGCTCGTAGATGTATTTAAAGTAAAACAATTGAGGTATCTTTAGTCGAGTATTTCCATATTTTCAATACTTTTACTGCTCCACTACATCTCATAGGCAAATACTGTACTGTACTGTTTTCCTCCACTATAATTATAAGTACATTTGGAATACTAGACTTCTTACTTGTAACGGTGTATTTCTAGATTGTGGTAGGCCTATTTATACTTTTACTTACTTACTACCCATTCAAGACGGGAACCTTTTTGGTGTTTTTGTTATTTGAAATTCTTCAGAAAACGTAGTTCAGTATTTAGAAGGCGTTTTTAGAATCGGCCTCGGTCCCAAGTATAACTTCTTCCACACTGGTCGAAACTGTTTAAAAAGTAGGACACATCGGATGCGTAACTGTCAGTATCAATGTTGTCACAAAAAGACATGACCAATAATATCTTATAATGGTCAATGATGAAATAAACAAAAAATAGTCCGGGTCTAACAGTTACCCATGTGGATCTCAGTCTTCATGTGGTCAGTCTCTGACATCAATAATCATCAGTAATGTTTTGATGAGAGTAATCAGTAATTACCCCCAATGGAAACAAGCCAATAGGTTGTCCTTTCTTGGATTCATCCTTTTAGCAGACATTGTATTGTACTGTGTACTTCCTTCCCTGGGCGTGTCTCCATGTGGGCAAGGTTTCAGCCAGATCTGAACATTAACATCTATTCTAAAATGAAAGTTAAATATTTTAAGAAAATATAAAACATTACATGTGGGGCGAGGGAAATTATGGTGATTCTTCCTTGGCCTATTGGCAGAGAGCACAATAATAGTGGCATTGATCGGTCCAGTAGTTTGCACGCTGTAAATGAAATGAAATGAATTCAGAGGCCCCCCTTGTTCACTATGATGACCTGTATAACGTCAGAGGCCCCCCTTGTTCACTATGATGACCTGTATAACGTCAGAGGCCCCCCTTGTTCACTATGATGACCTGTATAACGTCAGAGGCCCCCCTTGTTCACTATGATGACCTGTATAACGTCAGAGGCCCCCCGTGTTCACTATGATGACCTGTATAACATCAGAGGCCCCCCGTGTTCACTGTGATGACCTGGATAACGTCAGAGGCCCCCCGTGTTCACTATGATGACCTGTATAACGTCAGAGGCCCCCCGTGTTCACTGTGATGACCTGGATAACGTCAGAGGCCCCCCTTGTTCACTATGATGACCTGGATAACGACAGAGGCCCCCCCGTGTTCACTATGATGACCTGTATAACGTCAGAGGCCCCCCGTGTTCACTATGATGACCTGGATAACGTCAGAGGCCCCCCGTGTTCACTATGATGACCTGGATAACGTCAGAGGCCCCCCTTGTTCACTATGATGACCTGGATAACGACAGAGGCCCCCCCGTGTTCACTATGATGACCTGGATAACGTCAGAGGCCCCCCGTGTTCACTATGATGACCTGGATAACGTCAGAGGCCCCCCGTGTTCACTATAATGACCTGGATAACAACAGAGGCCCCCCCGTGTTCACTATAATGACCCGGATAACGTCAGAGGCCCCCCCGTGTTCACTATAATGACCCGGATAACGTCAGAGGCCCCCCCGTGTTCACTATAATGACCTGGATAACATCAGAGGCCCCCCGTGTTCACTATAATGACCCGGATAACATCAGAGGCCCCCCCGTGTTCACTATAATGACCTGGATAACATCAGAGGCCCCTGTGTTCACTATGATGACCTGGATAACATCAGAGGCCCCCCGTGTTCACTATAATGACCTGGATAACATCAGAGGCCCCTGTGTTCACTATGATGACCTGGATAACGTCAGAGCCCCCCCGTGTTCACTATAATGACCTGGATAACGAAGTCCTTCTGGAACTTGGTGTCCTGCAGGCGGCTTTCATCCGTCAGCAGCTTCCCGAAGAAGTACCAGCGCTGGTGTGACACGTGGATGCCCTCTTGTGCCTGGAGCTGAGTCTTCAGCTCGCCGATGGTGTCCGTCATGCTGGCGCTCAAAAGCACGTCCTTCGCCGTCGACAGACGCACCTTAAGTTGAAACTCCTTCTTGGGTGCTAAGGTGGGGCGCTTGGGGCTGTCGCTTTGGTCCTTATCTCCTGGCTCTGGGATGAGGTTGGCGGGTGGAGCCAGGCAGTAGCCAGGGATCTGGTAGCGGTTGCCCAGCTCGTCGTAACAATCTGCCAGAGTCCCGCGTGGCAGCGTGATGCAGGCTCCGTCCACTATGGCCTGGGCCAGCTCCAGGTCGTTGCCCTCCAGGGCCGAGGCCGCGGCCCTCAAGGCGTCCCAGATCTCCTGGCGGCCCCCGAAGGCCGGAGCCGTGTGCCAGAACTCGTCCCGCTTGCTCCCGAGCTGCGCCTCCGACATCCGCTCGTCACCGTTCCAGTTGGGACGGACCGTGACGACCCGCTCGTTGGGGTGCCCCTTCTTCAGAGGCTCATTACGAAATCTGCATTTCCGGAGGCCTCGCCCTCCGTTGTTCCTGGACGAGCTGTGGGCTAGCGGTGTGTACGCCCATCCTATCCTGGCCAGACATGCTCCCATGGCGAGAGCTGGATATTCTTAAAGTCTCCCGCTGGCTGTTTGTTCCCCTGTTCTCCGTGCAACATTAAAAAACGTGAGCCACTACTAGAACCTTCTAAACAGCCTTTTTGAATTCTTCACTTTGGTGTGAAGGACCGGGTAAGTGGGTGTCAATTATGAAGGATCTGACTTATCACACTGTGTAGTGTAGACATCAAACATGACGTCAGTCTTGCCGGATATGGAGTTCCACAAGGCTCCATGACTGGCCTTCACGTTTTGTTCGGAACTGGTTACTACTGCTGCTCTTCTGACATCATAGACTACATATATGAGCATGGCTGACTCGCAGTGACACGAGCATCAAACAGTAATGTGACGAGACTTGACTGAG
This sequence comes from Protomyctophum bolini, assembly GCF_963924005.1. Taxonomy (NCBI): domain Eukaryota; kingdom Metazoa; phylum Chordata; class Actinopteri; order Myctophiformes; family Myctophidae; genus Protomyctophum; species Protomyctophum bolini. The sequence goes on along the minus strand of NC_137883.1, from coordinate 23,508,164 downwards.
AGCCTGCCATCGCGCAAATTCCAGCTTTTCACTAGAGGAGAAAAACTTGTTTTTTCCCCCCAAAATAGGTTGATAGCACAGTCAGACTCTTTACATACTAGAGCATGTCTGAAATAAGTGTCGGAGCTGAAATCGACATGTAAATATGAAATAAATGCTTAAACATGTGTAATGTTAGAGTCCAGAGAAGTGAACCTTTCAAGCCTGTTTGAGCCTATTTGAAGCTATGATTCCCTGCTTTCATGTGACATGACAAAAAGAAAATTCAAAAAAATCCAATGGCAGTCCCTCAGTCAAATTTGGTCACATATAAGCAGTCGTAGTCTCAAGAGATAAGCATACCGCTGGCCTCCACTGTTCAACACTGTGGAACTCAGAACCAGGACAAGCATCCTGCAGTAGGAAAATCAAAACACTAGATGGCACTGTTGTACAGTATTACTCTGTTAGCAGGACTGATGATGATGATGATGATGATGATGATGATGATTTTTGACCATTCTGAAACGAGATGATAGTTCATAACTAAAGTCAGCAGCACAGAATGAACAGCATGTAATCCAGCAGTCAACAGTCACATTGCAGGGGACCACCCCGTGCAATGCCAAATTGTTGTGGATCATGTCTATAAAAGGAACTAGCTTTATTATACAGCCCTAAAAATATATTTTTGATTAGGCTAATTTATGGGAACATCATAATGATGTTTGAGGGAACCTTCAACCACTGAGTTCCAGAACATCACTTTCTTTGTGTTGGTAAACACAACCTACCCGCGGGGGGGAGGGGGGGCATCCCCCCTGCGGAGAGAGAGATAGAGAGAGGCAGAAAGAGAGAGAGAGGGGAGAGAGGCAGGGAGAGAGGCAGAGAGAGAGAGAGAGCGAGAGAGAGGCAGAGAGAGAGCAGCTGTCATTTGGTTAGGGGAGGCGGGTGCCCGCTCAGCGCATAAACTACTACCCCACCGTTTGAAGATTATGCAGCAGGCAGCTACTGGCCATCTTGTATCAGACAGAATGAGGAGGTAAAAAAAAGGAAGATACAGACAGGTTCTTTTAATATATATTAATATAATAGGAACCCAGATAGAAGCTATATTCTGAAAGGCCAGACATATAGCCTATAACAAAATCTGCCGCGGTGGGTTTTATTGAAATAAATAAACCCACCCCCCCCAAAAAAGCCCCCCTATACCCATCGGAGCTGTGGATTACTTTACTACGGGGGCTGGAGAGGAGAGTGAGACCGCTTTGGAACCATGAGTTGGGGGACAGAGCTATGGGTGAGTGTTTTAGAGCACTATATCATTATTCTAAAACAGCTTCTTCTTTTTTTTTTAATCTGCACTGACTGGCGCGTTTTAGAACGTAACGGCTCTCTGACTCACAGTCGCAATGGCTCAAAATCACAATGCATGCATTGCTGCTGCTGCTGCCCGGGGGGCTAATATACACAACACCGTTTTACTCCGAGAGTGTAGAGAAATGCATGTCTATTTATTTGGTTATAGCTTTCAATGGCTGCATTTTTTTTTACTCTTCATGGGGTTAGAAAGCTTTAAATCATTAAATGAATGCCGAGATTTGATACTGTCTGCGGGGAGCATGCCTGCATGCTGCAATAATCGCGGTCGCATTTTACTCGTAGGCTATTTGGTTCTCACGCGTGATGATGAGAGATTATAGGGCTATTATCCATGTTCTCTTGACTGGAGGAGGCGTAATTATACTGCTTATTAGGCTACAGCTACACATCGCTATATAAAAAAAAATAATCACGTTATTGGTGGTCTAGTTAGTAGTCAAAATGGTAGCCAAGAAGATAATATGAGCCTTCATCATCATCATGCACAGTACACACCCCCTCTCAGATATTATGTGCAGAAGAGGATGGACTGTAACGCTATAGCTTCACCATGACGTTATTGTTTGTTATGGCACAGATGTGCAGCTGGCTTCTTCTTGGAGATAGAAGTTCAACATGCAGTGTGCCAGCTTCTTCACAATGAGAGAGTGACGTTATGTCACTGACATGACAGCCATGGAGGCAGTTTAAGAGTTCTTTGATGTAATATTTCTATAGTATTATAATATGGGCTATTTCTTGTGTCATTTGGTATTTGTGATGTCAATTGACACAGGTGGCAATTTAAACAATTTTACCAGTGATGAAGAAGTAGGCTACTCGACTCACATGCTTTAGGCTAGTTAAATCAAAGTATCACATAGAAATGCTTACAATAAAAGTCCTGTATTCAAAATGTACTTGAGTAAAAGTATAACATTATTGGCATCAAAATTATACTTACTAAAAGTAGGCTACCATAAAAATAGAAGTACACATTGTTGTCCAAAGTCCCACAAGTTGTCAAATGTTTAAAATGTATATAAAATATTTTGAAAATAGGGGATCTACAAGTTACTTTACAGTTACACCACTGCAATTCACAACACCTGACCTACTGTAGGCCTAGTAGTACCTATTGCAATGCAGCCCTACTTCTTTGCAACTTTGAAAAAAAATAATAATATGCCTTTTAAGTAGAAAACAGTGCATATCTCCACCAGATATGCAATGCTATTGGGCCACCTGTAAGTTTGTGTCTAGTAGTCAAAGAGGTGTTTTTAGCCAAATTCATACATCGTCATTGCAAATAGTTGACCTACAAGCTCACCACGCAAATGTAGATATGATGTGTTGTGAGCTTGGAGGTCTTATCTATTTGTGGTGTGCAATGCCATCATCCGACAAATTAAGCATTACAATGAAATTTGTGCGGGAAGACATTCATCCTGAACTCTTGTAAATTATGCAATAACTGTTGATGTTGTGGTTGACGCAACATAAGAAATGTGTTGTGTTGACGCAACATAAGAAATGTGTTGCGTTCGAATCCCGGCTCTTCCTGTCTACATGTCGAAGTGTCCTTGGGCAAGACACTGAACCCCAAATTGCTCCTGATGTGCTGGTTGGTACCTTGCATGGCTTCCGCCGCAATCGGTGTATGGATGTGTGTGTGTGAATGTAATGCACAATCTATGTAAAGCGCCTTGGATAAAGGCGCTATATGAATGCACCATTTACCGATTCAGTAGAGGTTTAACTTGGGCGTCATGATATTCATCCTTGAGGATATTTCTGCACTCTTTCTGTCTCCAACTACAACCTTTTTATGTGGCTCTTTAGTATACCATTACATCGCCAAATGATCATGATTCATTTCAGACAGCTGTCTGCTGCATGACACTAACAAACATGAGTCCAGATTCATGGATCTTTACAACAGGAAGAAGAGAATGCTAAATTGTAGCCCTTACATGCAATGCACCTTACAATAATACATTCCAATGCTATGATGTCACCAGTGGTGGGAAAAAGTACTAGTTTTAAGGAATAGAAGTACTCTGTTTGTTACAAATCAATTTAATATGTAAATTAAACATGCACTTGAGTACAAGTACAAAAGTATCGGCTTTGGTACTATAAGTATGTTTTGACGCCAATACCTTTTGTACTGTAAGTACAATTTTGAATTTCACGTTTAAATTGTGGTATTTCTACTTTTACTTAACTACCTATAACCACTTCCAGATAGCATGCAGCCTTTATCAGAACAACTCTAAGAAGAGCCTGCAGTTTATTACGCCTGGCCTGCTAGATCTGACAACACGTACCAATCAATCAGCTTCACTTCTTAACCACTTAAGCCATATACATTTAGTATGTGTATTATGACTTGCATGACTAGTAGTGAAAATAGGCAGCCGATCTTTACACGCTCAAAACGTTGTCGACCATGCGACAGCTTGTTGTAGACCTGCTATTTTTGCTAGGCATGGCCATTATACATTTTGTTTTGGAAAATGTTTGCATATAATGTCGGGACAGCGGGGTTGAAAGTGGAACACGTTGTCTACATAGGAGTTCATCTGGAACACTGTTCGTGCCGTGTTGATTTCCCCCTGTCCTTTCTTCAGCTTCATCAGTCATAGGAAGAGTCTGGTCTGGAGATGGTTAACCACATGAATGAATGAATGAACCCTAGCCTTCCTATTCTGGGGTGAACTTTTTGCAGAAATAGCCAATCTTCAAGCTTATTGACATGCTGTAGTCGTGCATAGAATCCTGGGGGACTCTGGACAATAACGTTTGACGTTTGTACAGCATAGGCTTTAAGTGCTTTAAGTCTATAACTATTTATTTATTTGAACAGTTGACCAGATTGTCAGTGTTTTCTTATGATTATGAATCATGTCAACCTATGTATGTTTCGTACCACTGACTCTGACCGTGATGCACAACTATTCAGGCTATGGCACAAACGTACTAGGCCTACCTGAGAGTGTTTTATAGGCCCTGAGTGCTCGGTACAAACGTATACTAGGCCTACCTGACAATGTTTTATAGGCCTTGAGCGCTTGGCCTCTGACGAGCCTTTTGAAACAGAAAATAACGTATTGCAACCAGATGCTCCCCTTCTCCCCAGATTGGCCGAATGGAATCCAGACACTTGTTGCTTTAATCTTATCTTCTGGACACCAAGCTGTAATCGAGCTGTATTCCATCCATACAGTTCAACACAGGAACCCTATACTTCCCATTGGGGTCCATTTTTGCATATACTGCAGTTAAAGGGACACTGGGAACATTTCTGTGCCGGTGGTCACAGTTTGAGAATGTAAACATCTTGTTTGATCAATGGGGAAAAACAGAAAAGTAATTATATCAAAGTGGCGGTTGTGGCATTCTCATATACCTTCTTCTGAGCAAGAACAGGGTAGCTTGTGGCCACCGGGCACACAGCAATAAGGCTTAATGTATTTTTTGTATTGCCTATAGGCTATGTTGTTTCACACCAAAAATAGACGATTGACATGACAACATGACGTCACATCATGACTCCATGACATCACATCATGACTCCACATGACGTCACATCATGACTCCACATGACGTCACATCATGACGTCACATCATGACATCACATCATGACGTCACACAATGCGTTGCGAGTCCAACACGTTGCAAGCTTTTAGATCGTCTGTTTTTGCAGCAGTGCAGAAGTTAAATTATGAATGAAGTCATTGTCTTTGCTGAGAAGAGGAAAGTATGTGATATTCTTGGAAATGAGGTCTCAACCTTTGATGAACTTCATTGCAAGTCATCCTGTGATATTGCTCTCTTGTTTTCCATTTCATAGTCTACTTTAATTGACTACGGCGGTGCCCGTTGGGCACTGTCCTACTTGGAACGACGCAAGTTGGAAATGCATGCTTTTATGCCCATTTATGGAGTTATTTGTCAGGCATGCCCAAATGTGGAGTCTATGCAGATGTCAGAACATTATTGTGACGTCAGAACAGGCCAGCTCCATATATGGAGATCTAGGGGTGATCAGGTGTGATCAATTGGCTAATTTGGGATTACAGATGTACATACTACACATACAGAGACGTGGTGCATTTATAGATAGATAGATGGATAGATAGATACTGCCGTCAGTTCTTATTTACCTTATTTAACATGCTGAGGGGTCAGAAACACTACAGGTCACGTGGTGCGTGTATCGTGTGTTCTTCATCATCACCCAGGATGCAACATCTGTAACTACACAGACACTAGAACTATACAGTAGTCGTGTTTGTAACTAAGCACTAGTGTTTGGAACTACATGGTAATGTTAGAAACTATACTGTAATGTTTGGAACTATTATACAGTAGTGTTTACTATTCGTTGTCCAATGGCAAGTGTTACTTCCACATTCTGGTAATTATCTCTTATATAAAAATAATATGAATATTCCTCGTTCACATGATCTGTTATTGCTGTAAAATAATTGGGCTGATGGCGTGAACAGAGATGATGCAACACTTTCATTGGCTATGGACTGTACTAATGCAGTCACTGAAGAAGGAAGTCGATTGTACTAAAATATGTGATTGTGGAACATGCAAAGATAATAAAGAACTGGACCTGAAAAGCCTCTCTGGAGGCCAAGTATAACTTTGGCTAAATTAGCTGTTGCTTAAATGTCACCAATTCAAACCTATACAATGTTTGACAAAGATCTTTGGGAATGAACAACTTGAACCCTATATATAGCTCTTGACCGGAGTCCCCCAGGGGTCTGTACTTAGTGGGAACAATATACACCTTATACCTAAAAAGGGAAACGGGACATTAAGTTAACCGTGTCCCCTGATGTTAACTTCCCCACACACACACACACACACACACACACACACACACACACACACACACACACACACGCGCGCACACACAAATCAAATGTTTCACTTCTTTCAAGTGATTTGCGCGTGTACGACTGTATGTACAGTGCGTTCTTTGTCATTCTCACACTGAGACATAGCCGGTCTAGGCAGACACAGCGACATTTCATCCACACTGATGAGCCAAAATGGACAAGGTTGAGTTTCTAGTCAAAGAGCAGCAGCTGAAGGTGAGTTTGTGCACCACGTGTCATCGGCATTAGCCTCGTCAGGGCGACACTATATAGGCCAAAGTGTTTCTTTATTTTTATCTGTGACAGCGTAGAGTGTAGTCTCTCAAGACAGTCTGTTAACTCGCATCAAATTCAAGGAAAAGAGGCCACTGTTTTTACTTACATTTTTGGCGATGGGTTTTCAGATTAGTGACAGTGTGACGCTATACAGGCCTGGAACTAGTATTGACAGCGACGCGGTGGCAACTGGAGCGAGGAACGCTACGGTTGCTCTTGTAATCTTCTGTTGGCCCTTCAATGTACAGTACATGCAAGGGTGACTTGATTGGAAAGGCTACGTGCGAACCACTTGAAGCACATCGTCCCGATTGTGAGGCGGACATTGTTAACATTCTTTCTACTTGCTGCGTTGTGCCGCATTGTGAGCTTGTAGATTGGCTATTTTCAGTGGGTGTGTTTGGTCCGACGTACTAACAGTCCGACAGACCCTACCCAAAACCCTAACCTAACCCTAACCTCACAGGGAAGCCACAGGTTAGTTTTAACCTGCCACGCATGTTGGGAGCCACAGATTAGTTTTTACCTGCCACAGGTTCGTTTTACCGGCCACTCATGTCGGGAGTCACGGGTTAGTTGTAACCAGGGGCGGCAGTGGCTCAGGGGCGGCAGTGGCCGCTTGGGAAGCGGAAGGTTCCCAGTTCGATCCCGGGCTCCCAGAGAGTTAGTGTCGAAGTGTACTTGAGCAAGACACTGAACCCCTAATTGCTCCTGATGAGCAGGTTGGTTTCCTCCGCCATTGTGTGTGACTGGGTGAATGTAATGCACAATCTGTGTAAAGAGCCTTGCATAAAGGCGCTATATAAATGTACAATTATTTTTAACCGGCTTAATGGGTTAGTTGTTGTCGACGGTGGTTTCGGTCTAATGCCTGTCGGTCTGTTAGTATGTCTAACCAACGTATGCACCCATTTTCAGTGTTGAGACAAAACTGGAGGGGGGGCGTAGTGTGGACCCCTTGAGTGGTCCAGGAAACTATAAGTATAGGATATACGGCAAAATAAAAACATCACTTTTTGTTCTCTTTCTTTCTCTCTTGTCCACTTATAGTGAACACATTAGACACATGCAGGGACACAGACAGGCTTGTTAAATCAAAACCTCATGGGTTTGCGCTGGTTAAGAATTGTATTGATTCATTGACGGCTGTGATATCAGAGCTAAGTTCCTGCCAGGTTTTGTCTGAGCCATGCAAAGCCCACGCATCAGGCTAAACCCTGCTGTCCTGCAAAGCTGCCCGGTGAAATCCTCAAGGTCCTTGCAGACTGGACGCATTTTTTGGAAAACCGGAGGAAAAACACTGCTGAAAATCCGAAAAACGCAGCAGTGTGCACACTGTGCAGTGACCTTTACTGTTAATGTATCCATTTGTAACGGATCCAGTAGGAATGCATTTGTACACTCTCTGAGTTAAATGAACACTCCGGATTTTGCAATCCGATGCAATTCGATGTTGTGGCTTCACACCCTTGCCTCGTCCCAGAAGCCCCTAGATGGACCTTTGTGACTTGACTGGATCCTAGGCTAGGATCCAGTCAAGTCACAAAGGCCCATCTATCATCACCATCATCCGTTGACCGCAGTTGATATAAAAGTCAATCTGACACGCCACTCTGGTTTAACTGCCATTACTTTAGCCAGATGTTTCACTTGGAGGCCAGTGTCTCTGGCAAGAGCATCTATCGTAGATACAGTATATAAATGGACTTCTTCCTCTACTTGGGACAAGGATAAGGACATGTCATGATCTGGGTGTTATCTCAGACTGTGGCCATGTCCAGCAAAAACAGCACATCTTTGGGGGACTGTATAGTGGAATCTGGTGCCATGTCTCCTCCATACGGTATATGTAGCCATCGACACATTTCTAAAATTCCCTCTTTATTTTCCATGCATGCTTCAGAACCACAGGATACTTTAAACACAGGCTTTTTTTTTTGTCTTAAAAAAAAAGAAATCCTGGTAGCTTTGGACACTCTTGACTGGCATATTTTATGTAGCCTGTTGCAGGCTGCCCTGCAGGCTTGACCCTTTCTAAAGGAGAAAGTCCTTTCTCCTGCCTGTCATAAAGAACCCCCCCCCCCCCTCCCCCCCTATAGGGGTCCAGCCTGGTCCCAGAAGCCCCGGGGGGTCCAGTCTGGTGCCCTGCTGCTCACTTGACATTCAGGGCACTTCCAGGACTGAGTGAAACCCGAGCCGGGTTGTTTCCTCCTGCCCAGTGTCTGTGTCAGGGGTCAGCGGTGGCTGAGTCCTGGCAGGACAGGGTGGGGACGTACAGTACGGTACGGTACGGGGGGAGCCTCGCTCCTCTTGTTTACATACATACACAAATCAATCGCTGGCCACCTGCTGGCTCTCAGAGTGTTATTTATGCTACAACACCCAAATGTTCCCTTTACATCGTTCTTTTAACCCCAAGAGGGCGAAACCACGATGAATGGGTCCATTGATTTAAGTGGCAAACGTACATTATACAGGAGAGAGGTGGAGAAGTTACCGGTCACTGAAAGAGTGTGTATAAATAAATCAATTATCCAGGAGTCACTGGCGTAGCAATCATTATAAATCGCAATATTGAGTGACCAATAGTACAATGTTCATGCCACAAAGCACAATGCCTTTTTTCTTTTTTAGAAGGAAAATAAATCGCTGATTTCTCTAATCTTCTAGTCTGGTGCTGTGCTAAAGCATGACCATTCCACGAGTACAGTGAATGAAATTAAATGTGGAAAGCTCATAATTATAGTTTCTATGTCAGTCGTTCTTTGATTTTTCGAAAATAGCAGGCCTACAAGCTCGTTGCACGCCACTCGGTGGCACTCTATGAGCTTGTAGATCTGCTATTTTTCAATAGCTAAAGCATAACATAATGCTAACACCAAAAGGGGTTCCCGCCCCAAAATGGGTTAATAGTTTATGGCAAAAATATTGAACATTACTTATTGTCGATAACATGCCCTATGAGAAACATCATACAGAGGAAACCTGCAAGGAATTGATATTAGTTTTATAGTAGCCTATGCAGACAGACGGATCATTTTAACTGACTGACATGGAGAGGACACCGGACAGCACTGCATGTTGATAAGCCTTAATCTTCCCAAGACTTGGCATTACATTCAAAGGCATGCGGACATTTCAGCAGTCTTTTTTTTCTCCCCGCCCCTCCTGTTTCTGACTCATTACTGACTCAGATATCCAAGGCACTAATCTTATCGGACGTGTCCCTTCTGTTCCGTGAAAAAGGTGTCATCATAGCTGCTTTCATGACTGTGACACACTGGCCATTATAACACTGTTACTGTATGTGAAATCCACGTCACCGGAACACCGGCTTCTAACTACCTGTAATCACAGTGACCCTGCTGTGGGATATGACTGTCATTTGTTAGCTGCAAGATTCTTTGTTTTGGACAAAAACAATATAAAAACAAAAATGGTGATCCTCTGGCAAACAGACAAAAGAGACAACAGGTTGAAGACTATTGTAGCTCTTGAACACACAAGCACAGTATAGGCCTATGGTGTAGTATAGGCTACTTCAGAGCATACCTATTTACACGCACCTCGACAGTGGGTGCAGGGCCGATAAGGCAATCATGGAAGGAGGTCAGCCAAGTCAGTATACTGACCTGACGAAGATCTAGTAAAATCGAAACGTTGTCGTTTATTCAATAAAGTAATTTCCTCCTTCCGTAGTATACCGTAGGCTACTCACACATGCACTGACTGCATACAAAAACGCACGCACACACACATCTTACTTGGAGGTTATTGGATGAGATGGCTATAGCTAGCTGTCTATACATTTCTCTCTCTCTTTTCTTTCTCGGCAAAGGAAATGTCCTAATGATTGCATCAGTTCCAGAAACACGTCTCAGTTGCTGAAAGAAAGACACATTGAGGCCAACCTGTTCATTTTAACGCTCTGGGATGATGTTCAAACAAAGCTCACGTCATGCACACAACACTAATTCAGCCGTAGAGAGTTTGTGATAGAGTTTAACAGTGGTTAAATAACAACTTTAAACCTGGTGACCCAATGTCATCTGTCATCATGACACACACACACACACACACACACACACACACACACACACACACACACACACACACACACACACATACAATATTATTTCCTCAAATCTTTAGAGATAGCAGAAGCTTAATTACTTCTGCTGACTGACGATGCAACACTATTTTTGATATTTTCTCTTTTTATGGCAAAGAATAAAACTGAGCTTAAAGGACCACTTCACCACTTTTCAACCTATCTTCATATAATATGGCACAGTTTTGGCACTCGGTCTGTGTCTCATAGGAGGGCTGTGGGCAGTTCAGAAACCGTCTTCCAGTGATAGGTTGAAAAGTGGTGAAGTGCTTAAATTCACATTTAGAATTTTTTTCAGATGTCAAGATTTTCTGAGATGATAGAATGGTGATGGATGATGATGCTCATGGAAGGGGAACCTTCTGAAAGCTTCATGGGCAAAGATAATCAACTTCAAAATATTAAAAAAACAGTCAAAATGACCTCTTAGACCTTCTAGTGTTAAGTTACCGGTAATTATGTATTTGACTGTGTAACTTAGATGTTCCTGTTTTGGTGATTTCACTTCACCTGGCTAACTTGAAATCTGAAATGTCTCCCAGTTCCATATTTCTACCTTTTAACTTCCATATTCCCCCTAAACCCATAAGCCTATACCGTACAATTTGATTCCTCTTTTACTTGGTCTATAGTGAAAACCAATTGCCACATAATAAGATACTGTACAAATGTCATAGATTTTCCTTTGTGATTACAAAATGAGTTGTTATGAAAGAAGGAAGGCCTGCTCCTCATGCTAGTCTGTTACTACAGGCAGCCTTATACTCATTAACATCCTTTGGGTGTAAATGCTTAATTTATCCACTTTCACGTCTACTCTGGCTTTTCGGTGCACCCCAGACAATCTTTACGTTGCTTGAGTCACTATAAATATCATGATTTTTCAAAAACAGAAAAAACAACATCTACAAGCTCGTATCGCTGCACTCGGTGCCGCGCCATGAGCTTGTAGATCTGCTCTTTTTCAACAGCTAAATAATGGTTAAAGTGGTTATTAAAAAGCTATTAAAGGCGACACAGACACGTCCTCGGGTCTAAATGGGTTAAAATGACCCCAGAAGTGTTTTTAATCCCCAACTCAGTTATGATCAGCATGCCCAGCTATCTATTCTGCACCATCAAAGCCTTTTTAATCTCAGCGACGACGGCACATTTTTGACTGTTCGAAGTCGAGTGTTTACTTTTCTAAATGAAAGAGGACCGCTGATTGGTCTCGTGGGAGAGATCCAGGCCCAGCGGTGTCTTGTTTGCAGTTTGCTTGTAGAGAAGCTGTCAACATTATACTCGCAGAGGAAACGGCAGATGCAAACAGGAAGTTGTTGCAGTGGCTTTGATAGCTCTGCTCGTTTTCAGGGGAATCCTATTGGTCAACAGAAACGCTCTCTCTCACAAGCAATAGCAAAATCACAGTAAAATTATGATCTTTACCTTTTATCATGTCAATAAAAAGCCAGGCTTCTGCACACCTACAGGCGACAGGTGCGTAGGAGAGGGTACGGTGCCCAAAATTGAAAAAGGAACAAACACCCGCACACTGTCTTCAAATGCAGTGACCAACTTTTAATTAACGGCAAATTAAACAAATCAATTGTAAAAATGTTGATTAACTTTTGGCAATTAACTAACATCAAACAGAAGAAGAGAGACATGCACATGCAACTTAAATTATGAAATACAGCTGGAGAGAATTGTTACACTCTGTGAACTGCATGTTTAAAGATGACCTTTATTTATAGCTGTATGGTGTTTTAGTTTCCACAGTGATTCCATAGCTTCATAAAACACAGTAATGTGATTGGTCCCATTTCGCCTGTATTCTCAGTCTCTCTACTGGATCATTCCTCACCGATGAGGTCATTACCTGGCGGCGTGTCTGAGGCTGTTCAAGCGTGGCGTGCGGAGAATGGGTTTTTATTGTTTCAGTCATTTCTAAAGAGCTCGCATAATGATACACAGAACTCCTCTGGATCAGTTTAAACGTAGCCTGGCCCAGCCTGTAGGAGTTCTGGTCCAGAGGGGGGGTCTGAAACGGGCGGTGGATCCTATTGGTTCACCGATCTGAGCGCCCGCCCCTCCCCTGCCCCCCTCCCTAGTGTGTGTCTGTATTTCAAAGAGCAACCATTAGTAAGAAGTGTTTGGTATTAGAGGCACTAAATGAGCACTTTTTGATTGTGATTTGTGTTCAATAATGAGAGACCCAGTTAGAGCCTGCACCCCTTGCCTATTTTAAGGCTTCCCATTTTTTGATGGCTTTCACACGTGACGTCATTTGACACTGTTTAGTTTGTTGTGATCCGTGAACGCATTGTCGGCAGTGCTCGCCTCGGCACAAAGCCTAGATGTAGGGCCATTTGTCCTCCCCTGTCTAGCATCTATTTGAACACCTGCGCTCTCATGCCTGCTTAAGCTGCTGCTATTTTTGTCGAATGTTCGCCTCAGAATTGGGGACGCTAGTGGTTAATAATTGCTGAGCCACATGAAGCCTGCTAATCACCCTGGAACTGTGCTGCTAATGGACTGATGTGGCTGGATTCATTTCACTGACAACCATCACATCCTCGTCTTCAGTCATCCATAGCCACGCAATCTAATTTAACATTTGTGGAGTTGGTCACCTGACCAAAAGCGGTTGACAGAAACTGGTCGACATGTTCTGTTGCCCCAACAGCGGCAGAAACAAGGCCACAACCACGCTATTTACACACACTACAACTCGCTTACAATTCGCAAACCTGGCAACACTGCCCTGTGTTCATGCTGTTGTCAGAGGCCCGCCCCCGGCTCACACGTCACTATTTTCTCCGTCTCTCAGCTCGCAATCGGCAGCCATCTTGCTTTTTATTTATATGGGCGACTGGCAATTTAATGCAAATAAATTAATTATAGGTCCAGCAAGCAAATCATGATGGTCTGTAGGTCTCAATCACATTCCGATTTTAGGTGTTGTGTTTTGTATGACATTTTGGCCAGTAGTTTTATATCTATCTCAGCTTTTGCCTGATAGCACACATGCTAACAGTTAGCAAAAATCAGCGCCGTTTACATCCAAAAATAATGTGTCACTTTCTCGGTTCTGCACCGCTTAATGGAGAAGTATAGCACTGGCAGCGCTACGAATACCCCCCCACACACACACACCCCAGGGAGGGAGGGGGGAGAGAGAGAGAAAAGAGAGAGAGAGAGCGAGAAAGAGCACGCACGTCTTCACCCCAGCGAGGGAGGGAGACGGAGAGAAAGGGACAGAGCTCATCATCTCCAGTCCAGTAGTTAGCAAAGGGAGCTAAGTGCTAACTATAATCCAAATTGTTAGACAAGTAGTGTGCCCTGGCCTGACACAACTTTCTTAGAAATGTGCATGTTGCAGCCAGCCAGTAAGATGAGCCTATGGCATGCATTTCACGGTTTTCGGGAGGGCGGGGGGGCAGTCGGTTTGGGGGGGTTCCCGACGGCTGCGCGTCGCTTCCTCCTCTGACAGAGGGGAGGCGAGTAAGCGACACAGTCAGAAGCCCCCTTTGTTCAATCGAAGGCCCCCTCACTGCAGCTGTGTAGGGGTGAGGATCGCGTGGTGATTCTAATGTAGGCTACAGAATTCTATAAGTCACCACTTTTGGTGTGACACACAGCTTCTGTTTCTGTTTACAATGCGTTGTCAACACGTGTTGAGTTGACAAAGATTGACAGATTTCGGATAAGACTGATAGTGAGGCACACAGAATCACACTACTTTTGGATTTATTGGGATTGGCTTTTTGGGGAAAAGAGGGGGAGGAGGTGATCAAGCAGCTCCACAAGACCACAACATATTTGGTAGGCTCACGGCTGCATTTATTTTCCTTTTTTTTTCTCTCGAGGGTGCATGGGATGATGGGAGCCCCTCCAGCAGGCTAGGGAGCTCCGCTCAGGCTAGCGGAAAATGACCGCGGGCGCGGGTTGCCAGGTTTTTTTATAAGTAAAAAAAAATAAAAAAAATAAATAAATTAAAATTAAATTAAAAAAAATATTAAAAAAGATGGGGATCGGAATCGGCCGATCTTTTTTAAAAAGATCGGTGATCGGGATCGGCCCCCAAAAACGTGATCGGAGCATCCCTACTAACAGTGCTGACCACAACGTTAGCAGCATTTGATGACAGGTTGCCATAGCAAGTTTAGCAACGTACAGTGTGCGCAGACCTAACGTGAGCTTCTGGGACAGAAACTTGCGTTTTCATGTCAGCAGCAGCTGCTGCAGCCTCTGATAGCTACTGTGCTAAAGATGCTAAAGCAACACAAAAAAACATCCACACGCAAACCAAAACAAACCAGGGACCAGGGTTGCCACATACCGTGGATGTGAGAGTGAAACAAGCAACCAGGTCTATAAAAATGTTAAGAGGCCAGTTCAAAGTAGGTAAATCAGAAATGCTCCGGAAATTAGTCTTAAAATAATCAATTATAGTGTTGACTGTCAAACTTTGTTGTCTAATGTTGTTTCAGAGCAGTGGAACTCAAACATTTCCATGTCAAGGACTACCAATAGATAAACAAGTCCAAAGTAGCTTATAATGATCAGACTTGGCAACACTGTCTCTAGGTTGAACGTTCTACTTTACAAGCTCACACATATGAAATATGTTTTTTTTAATCTTCAAACTGAGACATATTTTATGATAATACTGTTAGCACAGTCATCATACTCCAAGAGCATACACATGGAACCAAATGGACCCTGATTTTCCCAGAGAGCAAATGGTATCAAATGGGGGTCTGTGGCCTAATGCATTTCAAACTGGGGGTTCTTGGTATTATATTCTCTGCATATCTTATCAACTTGGGGTGAATATTTCACCACAATACTTTACTGAATATTTCACAAGAATATAACACAAGAGTCAAATGTACGGTCAAATGTAATCACAATATAGGCTACAGATGTAAATATTTATGACACAGTAAAATGTCGAAAATTAGTGCTATCCCCCCCCCACACACACACACACACACACGACAGGCAAGGCTGTTGTTTGCATCGTTAGCAGGCAGCAGCTACCTTGGCACTGCTCTCTGTGACTGTAGTTGTTTCACCATGTTTGCGTATTTATGAGAAATAAAAAACACTTTCTGTTATTATAATAATTCTGTCAACTCCCGCAATTTCCTTCTTCCCATATTGCGCTGCAATGTAACTAGGATTCGCCGGCCGAAGGCCGGCGAAATTCTAGTAAGATTACATTTACAAAGAGGCTTACTGTACTAGCAAAGCGTTTTGTCTCAATGTCCCTCCTTGCTCACCGATTGATCAGGCTGTCTTTTTCATGCCTTCCAGCATGTTTATCAACAACTTAAACCCTATGTACCGTCCTTGACCCCACCCCGGGTTGCCCAAGGGTCCGGTATCGGGTCCCCTCGATCCTCCTTTACTCCCTCTACATCTAATCTCCTCGCCTGAATTACCCAACCTACAAGCTCACAACGTGTTGCAGCAGGACCCGTTGCAAGTTTGTAGATCGGCTGTTTTTGCGGAATGTGCACCTTCATTTTCAGCATTATGACCATTGTAATAGGATGCTAGGGTTCTATAGGATGCTAGGGTTCTTGGTCTTCATCATGCCGTATATCAGTGGTTCACAAACGTTTTCACGTCAAGGACCCCCAAACTGACACTAATTATCCCGCGGACCCCCATTCGAAAAGATTTGCCAGGGACCCCCATAAGAGAATATTTTTACGGCTCTAGCAGTGATTCTCAACCCATTTAATTTCAAGGACCCCCAGTTTGATATGCATTAGTCTACCCCCATTTAATGGCATTTCTATCTGTGGGACCCCCGATTTATATTGTAAAATCAATGTTAATTTTACTCTGAGACTGTACAATTGGAACCAAATGGACCTGTTTGGTTCAATTTATACAGTCTCAGAGTTACAGACCCATAACGATCCATTTGGTTCCAAACTATCATTTAGCTTGGGACCCCCTGGAACTCCCTCAAGGACCCCTGGGTGTCCCCGGACCCCACTTTGGGATCCACTGTCATATAGGACCATAGGATACTTTAGATTCCTACCACTACCAGAAACGTTAACCCAACGTTCTCCATAATTCCAGAGCATGTGTTACATAAGAATTAAAGAGCATTATCTTGTTAAAAGAACAAAAACAACCTCGGGCAGAACAATGGGTAATGTGTGTGCTTGCTGGCCCAGAATGGAGTGTAATCCTGGAGGTGTTTTATTGGGTGGTAGGGCTAGTTAGTGGGGTAAGAGTTCTAATCGCAGTGTAATCAGATTAATGGCATTATCAGACTGAGGCATGCAAGCCTGCAGGACACGTTTAGGAGAGTTGCTAGCACGGAAGGTTGATGGCCGCGATTTGTCTTTCGAATTCAATTTGTGTTCCTTTTTGTTTTCAATCGATCTCCGTGAATTTAATGTGTGAGTTGAGAAGCAAAATGTGTGTGGGCTGGAGTTGAATGTGTGTTTGAGTTTATAAGGCATCGAGGTTCCGTTTGAATGCCCTGCTGCGTGGATTACGTTATTTTCTAAACCCAAGCTGAATCTTCTGGAATTGGAATAACTTCTGGCTTTACCGAATTGTCTCATGAGGACCGTGGCCATGTTGAGTAGACGAAGTGAGTTCTATGTTTTCCTGGAGAGCCTTCGCTCCTCGGTGAAAACACAGCCTTTATCACAGGGGGATAAAGATGAGCACCAGCTAGCTGGAGCTGAGGAATACATGCACTCGGCCCTGCATATGAAGATGGTCACTGCTGTAAGTGGTCAAGTTTTTATTAGATTTTTTGTTTAAAAAGGGCTTTCCCCCACCCCACCCTCCCACCCCACAGGTTGAACAGCACTGCTGTGTAAGTGGACAAATGGAGCATACCGTAGTAGCCCTCATTTTAGGATTAATATGTTATCAGTGGTGTACTGTACTGTACTGTACTGTACTGTATTTATAATTTTGAGCAACTTTTTACTTTACTGTAGTATTTCCAATTTTCAGTCAAATCAAAGGAAATCACACAAACGTGTGTGAACTGAGCATGCGTGCGTGTGTGCGTGCGTGCGTGATAATCGATCATGTCAACAGTGCTCAACTGCGGTGTACTGCCATGGGCTGACTAAATGAAAAGCTGCTGCAACACAGCCTGAGATCAGTTACTGTCAGTGGTGTAAAGTTACATTCTACTAATGTAACATTCTAACAGAGGCCTTTCACTTGTAACTCAGTACTTCTATATGTGGTATTGCTACTTTTACTTAAGTAAAATATGTCTTAGTACTTCTTCCACCACTGGTTTCGGTTCAATAAAAAGTAATAATCCTGAAACTCAGGATAGGTCAAAGGTCAGGGCTTCAATGTCATGAATGAGTCGACTAGCCTTCTTCCAGTTACTGTGACTCAATACCAGTTTCCTGTTGCTCAACCTCTGAGTGTGAACAATGTACGGGTGATTTATAGTCGTGCGCCATGTTGTTGAAAATAGCAGATCGACGCGCTGTGTGTGAGAGCTTGCAGATCGGCTAGTTTCAGTTTGAACCCATTTAGACGATTCTACAAAAGTATTCTAAATCATGACAGTTTTCTGAAAGACCTGCTGTATGTTTCTATGTCAGTGGTACTCCCCCAAAATATATGTAATTTGCCACCGACCCTCATCTGAAAATATGTTGTTCCAGGGACCTCCCAGAAGCAAAGATTTGAGTAAAAAAATTTCGCTCTGAAAGAACATAATAATCAAAGATTTGTGGCACATTTTCGCAAATTTTCCAAAACACAAGCTCGTATAGCTTGTAGAGCTTGTAGATCTGCTATTCTTCAATAGCTAAAGTATAACATAAAGGGGTTCCCGTCCAGAATGGGTTAAGTCGAGCTGCCGTCACACTATAGTGAGCGTCGATACAGGCAAATGTTATTAATGTTCTGATTTCGTTCATTGATAAAATACGGCTATAGAAAAGGCATGTACTGTTACTGTACATGCTGGTGGTGGTGCATGTGAACTGCAGAATTCTACATGTGTCTGTACGCCAACACGAACATTTCTGAGCAGCTGTGGTGGGGTTTTCTATAAATAGCCGCATGCCATGGCATACAAACAAGTGCACATTAAGGTCATGCACACGCTGCCCCAAACGGCAATTCATATGGCAAGACAAGAATGTGTTTGTGTGTGTGTGGCATGTGCACAGCACAGTCACGTGAGCGTGCGTGCATGCATGGGTGCATGGATGTGTAAATTGTAAATGGTGCATTTATATTTCATTTAATTTAGCGCCTTCCTCCAAAGCACTTTACATTACAACGTGCATGAATTCAGACACCGACGACGGTGGTGGAGGAAGGAAGCCATGAAAGGCACCAACAACATGCTCATCGGTAGCAGTTATAGGGTTTCGGTGTCTTGCTCAAGGACACTTCGACACAGGGCCAGGAGGAACAGAGGATTGCACCCCCCTCCCCCTGTGGGTCGGTCCGTCCGTCTGTCCGTTGGTGTGTGTGTGTGTGTGTGTGTGTTGACAGAGAGCCGTATAGGGCTAATTGTTCTGCGGTCTGCCTCACTTATATAAGACTTTATATTATTATAAAGTGAGAAACATTTTGTATGTGACTCTCTCTAATCCCTGTTTGGTTTGGCAGCCTTCTCATGCAGATTTATCGTCACCTGCTTAGTTACATCGCTGCTCTTTTTCAGTTCACACAGGAAACCAGACCGAGATGTTGATCTGACTTGTAAACATGCAAGTCTTGACCATAAAACTGAAATATTTCACATTGTCACGCTTTTGTTTTCACTCCAATATCCAGAGTTTATACAGGATGACTCACAGATGTCTTGGAATTATCGCCCCTTCCTGAACAAACTTAGTTTTATTTTATTTTTTATAGCCATTTTAGGTATTTTGTGTGCAAGGGAGTACACCCCCAGACCCATTTTGGGCGGGAACCCCTTTTGGTGTTCGCATTGTGTTGTGCTTTAGCTATTGAAAAATAGCCACCGAGTGGCGCGCTACGAGCTTGTATAGGTCTGCTATTTTTGAAAAATCGAAGAACGACTGACAGGATGTAGAAGACATTTTTTAGAATCTGATCTCCGGTCAAAATGGGTTAACCCGTTCAGTCCGGGAAAAGATAGGGGTCCGTAGCCATATATATAAACATTTGGGGGTCCTTGGCACGAAACAGGGTTGAGAACTGATTGCTTTAGAAGGCATTGGTAGAATCGGCCTCTGTAGGTCTTCATGGGTTCAGAGTCCAGACTCTTCAGATAGGAAGTGTCTCAAGTAGCCAGACTATGTACAGTATGACCCAAAGCATTTGGAGATTGTGGGAGGCAACGGTCTGGCCACGTGAGACTAGGAACTATACACTATAGTGTTTGGAACCATACAGTATAGTGTTTGGAACTATACAGTAGTGTTTGGAACTACTGTATCTACAGTAGTGTTTGGAACTTTAGGATGGCAAGAGTTACTGATGGCAAAGTGCTACTTTTGCAAGTTGACTTAAGTCAATAAATTATGCTTTGTTTACAACAAGTAAGTCTATATGGGAGTGTTGTAACTCTCTCTCTCAATGTCTCTGGGCTGTAGTGAAAGCCGAGTGTGGGAGGGAGCGAGGATAGTGTTTATTGAGTGTGTGACAGTTGGGACATGCCTTCCCAGTTCCCACTGGGGGCTGCACAACAGTCGGAACCAAAAATATTGCAACATTGACTAAACACAATATCTGGGAGTTAAGAATCAAACTTGGCACCGCCGGTGCTCAGACTGGCTAGCTCCCCATGCAGTGCATGGGCTCCATTCCTGGCAAGCGGTGCCTCTGGCCTGACGGGGAGGGGAGCTCCAACAAACACAGTTTGCCAGCTGGTGTGTGTGTGTGTGTGTGTGGTGTGTGGGTGGGAAGAGAAGAGAAGAGAAGCCAGCAGGGCATTGTTGTGTTCTTGTTGCCGCACAAGCAACACTGCGTGTTGTTCGGCAGTGCAGGGATAGGAGGGAGGAACTGGGAGGGAGAGATAGCGTGAAAAAACCGCTGCACAGAATGCTAAGCTCTGCATAACATGGTAAAGCTTTATATATACTGTACGAGTCGCTGTCATGTTGACAACAAGCAGCTGGTGACTCGATTCAATTCACTGACTCCAGGTATCAGGGGAGGCATGGTGGCCTAGTCTATACCTTCCACGACTGTAACATGACTGTTAGCCGGCCACAGGTTTATCTTCTCCTCATCTCAAATGTGATCCAAACGTTGATATCATGGTATCGTAAGCTGGTGAATACGACCTTTTTTCTATAGATGAGCCTCATCCCCATAACTGTTTTATTTAGCAATATTGAACAATACATCACAATAATATATTATTATGTAAGCTCATAGCGCGCCACTGAGTGGCGAGCTATGAGCTTGTAGGTCTGCTATTTTAGAAAAATCAAAGAGCGACGGACATAGAAACATAGCTTTTTCAGAAAACTGTCAGGATGTAGAAGACATTTTTAGAATCTGATCTCAGGTCAAAATGGGTTAATCCAGAATAAACCGATAACCCAAAATCATATGCTAGCAGCTGCAGACGACGTCCTGGGCCACATGCTTTGATCGTGACGCATTTGTGACACATTTTACGTCATATCATAGTTTGTGAACGTGACTCAAACTGGAACAAACACTGGAGAAAGGGACGGCTCGGGGCCTCTCTGAGTGATCCGAGGTAACGGTGATTTAGAGCAGGAGGTTGAACGGGCATTTAAGTCTTCTTTGACTTTTACGGCACAAATTAAAACGTTTGTGGGAGAGACTCACTGGTTCAGCACAATGCTGCTCAATGTGGGCCTGTGTGTGTGTGTGTGTGTGTGTGTGTGTGCGTGTGCGTGTGTGCGCGTGCACGTGCACTACAATACGAAACGGGAACATCCAGTGAGAGCCGCTGGACTGCACTTAGAACTACTGTGTTCACTTGCATTGAACTCAGTTTTCCCAGAAGCCCTAGCAGCTCAGAGCATAGCTTGATTTCCGCGTTTTGTCATCTTAACGCGTTACCGTGGGTCCGCGACAAATCCGCTCTTTCGGTTTAAATATAAAAAAAACGCGAATTAAACACATTAAACAAATAGCGGGCTTAGCGTATTTATTACGCAGCACTGACACATGGATTAAATAGCAGGGAACGCGGGTTACGCAGTAGAACTGAAAGTGAAAAAAAATAAACATAAAAACCAACATTGAAAAAAGAATCGTGATAACATTGTGGATCGTGATATCGTGATATAATATCCTTCCATATCGCCCACCCTGCCCTAGCGCGTGCGCGAGCGCGCGCGTGTGTGTGTGTGTGTGTGTGTGTGTGTGTGTGTGTGTGTGGTGTCCACTGTCTGTCCATTAGTTTACTGTCCATTTTCCTTGGACTGCTCTCTGGCACGTGGAGGACTGCTACAGTGGGGGCCTTATGGAAGCATTGTTCTGCACCAACGTTGTCGGACAAAGACTCGTGTGTGTCCAGAAGAAGGTTCGGCATCCCCCCCCCCCCCCCCCCCCCAAATATTTGTCCTTGTGGTCGGACGCCCACTTCTGTGAGGCACGCTGAAGAAACGCATTGACCGACTCGCTCTTCTCCGACTCCTCTCTTATGGTCTGGTCATTGAGGGACACAGAAGTAAACTCACATTTCTTTACTTGAATTTAAGTAGCGATATTGTTGAAATACTCTGTTTGACCCATTTTGACCTGAGATCAGATTCTAAAAATGTCTTCTACATCCTGACAGTTTTCTGAGAAAGCTATGTTTCTGTCAGTGCTATGAGCTTGTAGATCTGCTATTTTTCAATAGCTAAAGCACAACATAATGCTAACACCAAAAGGGGTTCCCGCCCCAAAATGGGTTAAAAGATAAGTTCTGTATTCATGCATTTACTCAAACAAAGGCATCAAAATATAATACTTAAAGTACCAAAAGTAAAAGTAGGCATTGTGCAGAATGTCTCATTTCACGTTCACAAGGTTTTTTAAAAATCGTGAAACGCATCACGATCTTGTAGATCGGCTATATTTGAATAGATTTGTAGAAAATAGGGCTTAATTGGTTAATGTATTGTTTAGTGATAATTAATTATCCTCCAAATGGAGTAAAAAGTACAAGAGTTGCCAGTGGACATCATACAGTATACTCAGTACTCAATACTCGGTAGTAAAAGTACCTCAAAACTGTACTCGAGTACAGTCAGTAATTGAACAAATGCCTATCACCCCACTGGTTGTGCTAGCAGGAATTAAATGGTTGCTAAGAGAACAACCGCATGGGACAGACATTTGCTCATTTGCTGAACCATGCTGTTTTTGGAGTAGTAGTTTAATCCATTTTGGGCGGGAACCCCTTTTGGTGTTAGCACTATGTTATGCTTTAGCTATTGAAAAATATCAGATCTATAAGCCTACAAGCTCGTAGCGCGGCACAGAGTGGTGCGCTACGAGCTTGTAGGTCTGCTATCGAAGAACGACTGACATAGAAACATAGCTTTTTCAGAAAACTGTCATTTTCAAACAGACATTTTTAGAATCTGATCTCAGGTCAAAATGGTTTAAGTCCAGTTGATTCATGCATTTTCTTTTCTTCTCATTCCGTGTGCAATTAAGAGCATTTTTATTAACGGACTGGGTGAGACTGGGAGGCCGGGGGGTTGAGTCATACCAAAGAGTCTAAATATGGTGCCAATGCCCCCGGCTCCGTGCTTGGCACTCACTCAGCATCAAGGGTTGCACTGGGGGTAAGTCCCTGTTACAGACTATACATGCCAGGGGGGTACATCATATGACATCCTAGCCTCACGTCCAGGGGGTGTTCTACTGCTCTTGTACATAATAAAGATGCTTCATGGCTCGGGAACGGTTTGTTCCAGCAGGGGCTAGAGTTCTCAAATTCTTCCCAAATCGGACCATACCCGTCCCAACGTTTTTTGGGCCGGGCCGGGTCCAAAATGTATGCTAATTAGTCGGGCCAGAGCCTTTTGTGTTCCGTGAAAAAAACGAACAAAATCTACTACCCCCAAAAAATTATGTTTTTTGGGGCGGTAAGGCTGACAAATGGAGGTGGATGTGTTGGATTTGTCGCCGTCCCACCTTCCTAGACCGTGGTATTAAAGAAAAACAGGCGACAATGGCCAACACTTAATGGCAAATCTGCGATCGAAAATTGACGAAACTGGCCATTATCTCCGGAACGAAAGGTTTCATCTGGTCAGTTCAAAGCTTGTTTTGATGCGTGACTTTGAGGACATTAAAGTGCATATTGACACACGGTTTTCGGGCCTAAAAGTATGGTAATTGTTCGGGTCCGGCCAGGCCAATCCTTGAGCCGTCCCAATAAGGGCCCAGTTAGGGCAAGGCCTTCATTTCCAGGCCTGTTGAGAACTCTATCCAGGGCTACGTATACTTTAATAGAAGTACAAAAGTATTGACATCAAAATGATACTTATAATAAATATATGCCCCAAACATATTTGAGTGAACATGTGGGGGCAACATTCTTAACCACTTGAACCCTATATTCCCCAGGGGGAAAGAGGGGGGGGGGGTCTATACTTAAGTTGTGCCCACTTGTGGATCGTCTACTTTCAGCAAACATCTGCCGAATGTGACGATGGGTTCCATGCGGTCAAGTGGACAAAAGAAAAGAAAGGGAGTGACTCAGACAATAGCCTCCATAGTCCGTGTGTAGTTTGACAGCCATTGTCCTCACTCACTTCACTCCAGCAGCCAGTTGGAACATCTGCTCAGGCCTGCTGTGTGTGTGTGGCTATACTTTCAACCACCTCTCTGGCATCTGCTCTCCTCTCCTCTCTTCTGGACAGCTTTCCTGTCAGAGGGATAATCTTAAAGCCTTCTTTTGCTTTTGTTTTCGGAAGACTATCACTTTCAGACTATGATCCATGTTTTTTTGGCAGCATCCCTTATTATCACGGTACCGCATGTGCAGTGTTCAGTGTGCACGTATTGTTGCGTGTCGCATGCAAAGTCTGCATAGTACCTATTTTAGTACCTAATTACAGATTTCTTATTTTCAAAATGTGCAAAAATTGCACACAGTAGTTCACAACACGTCACACTGCGGTCCCATGTGAGCTTGTAGATTGTCTATTTTGCCTATTCATTGTACAACAATGTTTACGCTGTAGAAAAACATAATAGCATCGCCGTTTTCCTATTCATTCCCCTGAAACAACCATGAAAAAAATAAAACATATTTTACTGTCATATTCCTTTCTTTGTGTGCTGCTCAAAGCAGTAAAGTGACTTGTGCAGACTAGGTACTGTAATACAGCGAAGACCGTCTCAGGATGACCATGCCTGTTCTTTGAGGGCTACAATAGACATTCCTGTGATGTCATGCGTCTAGCGATACTGCTGCTTTGAAGTGTGTTGTTCAGCTATCGGCTCGTCGCTTACAGTTACAACACCTTACAGTTACAACACCTTACAGTTACAACCCACCATTTCAGAAACAAGGATGGCACTTAGCAGGAAGTCTTTGAGTCTGGCACCCGACAAGAACTCCATTAAACGGTACACTAGTCTGGATGCTATCGGTTTGTTTCATTATAACGTCTGTTGTTGCCTTTCATGTCCCAATGAGAGGTGTCCTTGACGTGACGTCACCAGCACAAGTAGTTGATGTATAGCATCACAATCATTCTAACCACTTTATCCAATTATATGTTGGCTATTCAAAAAATAGCTCTTTGTGAGCAGTGTGCAAAGAGACATGCAGGTGAGGAGATGGAAAGTCCATCTAACTAACAAACATGGCAGACACATGCAGTGTCACCAGACATGATGATGTTGTCAGAACTGCGTTGTCGAATCAGCTGCTTCGAATCTGCAGTCAATCCTTCAACGTGGATGTTAAGGTGTGATTGGTGCTGGAAGTAGGAAGAGTTATTCTGTGCACCCGTGTTGCATAATAGAGCCAATTAATCTGAGGCGATGGCCGAGTGCGAGTTGGATGTCAAATTGAAAGAATGAGAAGCAGGGGGGGGGGGGGGGGGGGGGGGGGCGTTTTGGTGCCATGGAGGTCAAACCAGCGCCCACCAGCAGCGCCACAGGCCCGTGTTGTGTTCCCATGATGCAGCACCGGTGCTTGCCCAACAGAACCTTTCAGTGTTCATGAGTGGGAGGGCGTCGGGGGGAAATGCGTCCTTTCCTTTACCGCTGAACCTGTGATCCCTACAGGTTTGATCCCGGGGGGGGGGGGGGGGGGGGGGGGTGTATGTGTGGGATATAGTGTGAACCTCTGCATGTCCATGTAAATAATAATAAGGGAATCCCGCCAATACTGTACCTTGTTATAATAATAATAATAATAATAGTTAGACCTATTTCATCCAGCGTGGGGGAATTCAGTTTTCAGCTTCACCCAGGCCCAGCTGAGTGCTTTTCTTTTCTTTTTTTTAATAATTTTTATCCCACAATTTTTGTAACCCATTTTTCACCCCTGTGTCAATTATCTAATGTGACATGGGGAGAGCAACGGACTTGAACTCATGCTTCCTTCCGTCCAAGTTGCTCCTTTACAGGGGGAGTTTCCCTGGTTGAACGTAGCGTGTGGAAAGGAGCACGTTATTCCAACCAGTTCCTTTCCCCTCCATCAGGCGCCCCGGCTGGCCAGGGGGAGGCAGTTTAGAGACCAGGATTACTGCATGTTTTTTGTGAGGGTGCCTACCCTAGGGGACACGGGGAGAACATGCTGAGTGCTTTTCACAGCTAGGGGAGTGCGGGGATCACTGGGGTTAAGTAATCTCTTTGCCGATGGGGTTAAGTGTCTTGCTCAAGGCATCTGGGGTGCCGCGCTAAGAGCTTGTAGATCTGCTATTTTTCAACAGCCAAAGTTTAAACATAATGGTTAAAGTGGTTCAACGCTAAGGTGACACAGATGCATTCACGTAGTAAATGTGTTACATTTACAGTGGCGATTACCGTATACTGTATGTAGTTATAAAAAGTATAAGGCCCTCAAAACGCTCCTATTGATTTTCATCCCCATATACTTGATCTGCTATTTCAATCAAGGGATCGGATTGGCGCAATGGGAGGTCAAATAATGCGCATTAGTTGAGATTAACTGGCACCGCACGTGCATTTAACAAAAAAAAGGAAAAACTGTAATCTCTGTGACCAGTTGGAAAGGCTGAGAGGCCAGTGGGTTGATCCTTAAACAAGCAGGAGTTGTGTTTGCTTGTTTTGGTTCGTACAGTATGTTGTACAGTATGTGTATCCTGCACATATCCTGGCTGTCGAGTGGAAACCTTGTATGTCCAAAACCCTCAGTAAATGGAAACATAATAGTAATAACCTGCCAATGTGGTTATTATTTACTTTTGTATTGGTTAAATGTAAATGGTATCATGGTGCATTTATATAGTGCTTACTGCTTTTATCAAAGGCGCTTTACATACATTTTGCATTCATTCATTCACCCATTCGCACGCACGCACAGCCACCACACACACATTCATACACCGATGGCGGAGGAAACCATGCAAGGCACCACCAACCTCCAGTTAGGGGTTCAGAGTTCACTTTCAAAATGTTTCGAATCTATCTGTTTTCGAATCTATCTGTTTTCGAATCTATCTGTTTTCGAATCTATCTGTTTTCGATCTACAAGCTCACAACACAATGTCCCGATGCCAAGCGTTGTGAGCTTGAAGATCTGCTATTTTTTTTATACAAAGTACTAAAGTAGACTAGTAGAGCATTCATTTACAAACAAAACACATTAAAGGTTACAACAGGGATATAAGGTTTCTGCCCGACAGTCAGCAACGATATATTTAGTACCACTACGTGCTATGAATCTCCTTTAAGACCGCAGAGTTTACAAATGCATTCTAAATCAGTGCTTCTCAAATGTGTCAAGCCCCCCCCCCCCCCATCTGAAAGTATTTTGTGACCAGCTAGGGACCCTTCCCCCCTGCCCAGAAGAGAAGATCTGCAGATCTGAAGTTAAAAAAAAAAACTCTTTCAAGATTTCTCCATAAAATTGCAGACATGCAATGCAGACGGGAGTTGAATTGGCAGCCCGAGGTGCCCGGACCGCTAGGCCGGCCTGGGCCAGTATAGCTAAATTATAAAATGACACAGATGCTTCCCCTCACTTCTAATGGGTTAAGAGAGAATCCTGCATGAAGCAGCTGTTGTTATCCTCATTACTTTATCCTTTTATTACTTCCTATGGTTTATCTACAAAGCATGAGTCACTCAATGATTCATTCGTACTAGGAGTCATTCAGAACCGTAGAGTACAACAGCCGCTGCAATAAGTGTATTTAAATTACAGCAACAAACCTGAGGTACCCTCACAAAAAACATGGGGGGTGGCGGTGGTTCAGGGGTAGAGTGGTTGGATGGGGAACTGCAAGGTTGCCAGTTCAAACCCGGGCTCCCCCAGAGTTAGTGTCAAAGTGTCCTTGAGCAAGACACTGAACCCCTAATTACTCCCGATGTGCAGGTTGGTGCCTTGCATGGTTTCCACCGCCATCGGTGTATGAATGTGTGTGTGAATGGGTGATTGTAATGCACAATCTATGTAAAGCGCCTTGGATAAAGGCGCTATATATATGCACCATTTACCATTTACATGCAGTAATCCTGGTCTCTATACTGCCTCCCCCTGGCCAGCCGGGGCACCTGATGGAGGGGAAAGGAACTGGTTGGAATAACGTGTTCCTTCCACACGCTACGTCCGGCCGGGGAAACCCCCCCCCCTGTCAGGTGAAAAGAAGCAGCTTGGACTCCTCATGCATAGAAGGAAGCATGAGGTCAGAGAGGCTAAATCAAAATATTGTTTAGTTTTCGATCTAAGAGGCTAAATCTCATCAAATGGTGGTCCGTGGCTTAAATGCCAAATACATAATGGACCTTGATCTTGATATGCAAAAGGTTGAAAAACACTGCCCTAAATCCATATATTATAACATACTAAGACAAAATATTCACATGCTATAGTTTGTGGGGTTTTTCTATACTCAACAGTATCCCAAGTGTATTCTGTAGTTCTCTCTCTGTGGCTTTCTTGATATTTTCCTCACCATGGTTAATAATTTATTAAGGTCCACTTTTCTCTTGCACTCGAGGGCTTGTCTTGTTACCGGTGAATTTTCCCTTTCAGTGGAGCAGGCATCTCTCCCACGCCACGCCTCCCATCTTCTGTCTCACGCACAATGATTTGTTTGTTCAAAAAGCAGACGTCATCGCCATACATTATATCAGTGCTGTATGTAGTGGAGGTTATATGGACAAAGATAATATGCTGTAGTACAGTAATTCTCTGCAAAAGGGCCAGGGACCCAAACCAGTGAAAACAGCAGATCTACAAGCTCACAACCCCGCCTGGATCCCCATCAAGGACCCCTGGGTGTCCCCAGAACCCCCACATTAAAAACATCCGCTGCAAATACACTCACTAGTGATGCACAGGTCTACCCACAGGTAGCGTGGTATTGGTCCGACCTCCCGTTAGTCCGAACATTACTAACAATATCCCTAACCTAACCCTAACCTCACAGGAAGCCACGAGTGATTTGTAACCCGCAGCACGAGTGATTTGTAACCTGCAGCACGAGTGATTTGTAACCCGCAGCACGAGGGATTTGTAACCTGCAGCACGAGTGATTTGTAACCTGCAGCATGGGTGATTTGTAACCCGCAGCACGAGTGATTTGTAACCTGCAGCACGAGTGATTTGTAACCTGCAGCATGGGTGATTTGTAACCCGCAGCACAAGTGATTTGTAACCTGCAGCACGGGTGATTTGTAACCCGCAGCACGGGTGATTTGTAACCCGCAGCACGGGTGATTTGTAACCCGCAGCACAAGTGATTTGTAACCTGCAGCATGGGTGATTTGTAACCCGCAGCACGGGTGATTTGTAACCTGCAGCATGGGTGATTTGTAACCCGCAGCACAAGTGATTTGTAACCTGCAGCACGGGTGATTTGTAACCCGCAGCACGGGTGATTTGTAACCCGCAGCACAAGTGATTTGTAACCTGCAGCATGGGTGATTTGTAACCCGCAGCACGGGTGATTTGTAACCCGCAGCACGGGTGATTTGTAACCCGCAGCACGGGTGATTTGTAACCCGCAGCACGGGTGATTTGTAACCCGCAGCACGGGTGATTTGTAACCCGCAGCACGGGTGATTTGTAACCTGCAGCACGGGTGATTTGTAACCCGCAGCACAAGTGATTTGTAACCCGCAGCACGGGTGATTTGTAACCTGCAGCACAAGTGATTTGTAACCTGCAGCACGGGTGATTTGTAACCAGCAGCACGGGTGATTTGTAACCCGCAGCACGGGTGATTTGTAACCCGCAGCACGGGTGATTTGTAACCTGCAGCACGGGTGATTTGTAACCCGCAGCACGGGTGATTTGTAACCAGCAGCACGGGTGATTTGTAACCCGCAGCACGGGTGATTTGTAACCTGCAGCACGGGTGATTTGTAACCCGCAGCACGGGTCTGACTGGCGGGAGGTCTGACTTAAGAGCAGTCCCCGACGACCCACCCAATAATTTGTGCTTAACAAAGGCTGCTGATGACACCATTACTGGCTAGTACACTATATCTGTTCTTGAGTTGTACAGCAAATCATACAAATATGATGAGCCATGAGACGGATGAATAAAACCTGAGTCAGCGTTCTTCTGCGCCACAGAGTAAAGAGCAAGCCACTCTCTACAGTCTACACAGGCCCCTTCTGGTCGGCAGCGTTCTACCAAGAAAGAACACAATTTGCCACTTTGCAGCAGAACATCTGAACTCCTGGGATGAGGATGTGTGGAGTTCTGCTATACTCTGCCCTGCGGCTGTTTGATGTGGTGGTGTAAGGGCTGTGTGGGTCGGCTCAGGTTCAAGTGCTTAACCCCTTTTGGTGTTTTAATCATTAGGCATGTTATACTTCAGCTATTGAAAAAGAAGATCTACAAGCTCATAGCGCGGCACCGATCTGCTAATTTTTTTAATCGTGAAAATGTGGCACGAATCTTTGAATATATATTCTTTCAGAGTGAGCGTTTTTAACTCAACTCTTTGCTTCTGGGAGGGGGGGGGGGGGGGGTGGGGGGTCCCTGGAACAACATATTTTCAGATGGGGGTCGGCGGCCAATTACATATATTTTTGACATGAAACTGTTTGAGAACCTCTGACATAGAAACATAGGGTTTTTCAGAAAACTGCCATGATTTAGAAGGAATTTATAGAATCTGGTGTCATGTCTAAATGGGTTAAGGAAGGCATGCATATTTCTGCATATTAGCAATAATTTGATGAGTCTATCCGGTACGAGCAGCCACTCGGTCATCAGACTATTGGCTCAGGAATGTGGTATAAAACTAAAAATATATAATAACAATAATATTAATAATAATGGATTTGTATTTATAATGCACTTTACATTTGTGAAAATCTCAAAGTGCAAAGCTACATGAATTAATTCACGGGTGTGTAATTTGATAGAAAATAAGTACTATTTTGGGCTGAACTATTCTTTCGAAACCAGGTTAAATATGGAAATCTCACTCGCCACACAGGATGTTTGTATGTGTTATATTTATCCTGCAATGTGGGCTAATGCTTCACCACAAAAAAAAAAAAAGTGTCCCATCAATTTAATCTCCTCCCATAATCCCTCCTCTTCTATTCTTTGCGCGGTGTACTCCCTTTTGTTGTACCTCCGGTCTCTCTCCCCCTCTTATTCCCCCTTATGCCTGACGGAGCATTAAGCTCCAACGCTGCCTGGTGGGAGGCTCTGGGGCTGCCCCTGACCTCAGACGCAGTCAGTGTGTGTGAGAGAGAGAGAGAGAGAGAGTAGCGGTCCCGGCTTTTGCTTCCTGCTTGGAATTCTCTCCGCTTCCCGACAATCAGGGGTTACTTACTCACTCAGGCAAACCGCGGTGTGTGTGTGTGTGTGTGACTGTGTGTGTGGGTGAGTGGGTGGGTGCTGTGCCTTTGTGTGGGAACGGGGTCATGGAACCAAGTTCCTAATCTATAACGGGGGGTCCTTGGAATCTTTACAGCCCTCCTCGCTCCGTTTCGGATACACAGAGAGGATATGGGCTCACCGCGGATACCCTTTCTAACCTAGACCGCCGTACGCCGTCCGTCCGTCCGTCCGTCCGTCCGTCCGTCCGTCCGTCCGTCCGTCCTGCTTCTTTGGAAAGGGAAGAGGGTGGACAATCGTTTGGGATTTTGGATAACCGTGTGAGACACATCGGACACAATGGTGCCCCTGCAGAAACGGCCGGTAATCTTGACTTGTCTGTGTGGAGAAATGCACGTGCGTGCGCGTGCACGCGTGTGTGTGTGTGTGTGTGTGTGTGTGTGTGTGTGTGTGTAGTACTGTGTACAGTACTGTGTCTTTGTGGCCAGGGGTTTATTTAATATCATGATGAGACCTTCAGGATTAATCAGGAATGACTGACTGCTGCCCAGCGTTTAATGAACTAAATGCTGCAATAAAATGGGCTGACTGTGTTTGAAACGTAGGTGGAACAATGGGAACACACTTTAAGAAGACAGATACTACTTGGAGAGAATGACAACAACAGAACAAAAGAACAGAGAAGGCTTAAGCCTTAAGGAGTGTGTGTTCAGTCTATTTGTTATAACTAACTATATAATTTGCTTTGGTCGACGTACAGCAGACATAGCCGATCTACAACCTCACAACTGCCTCCATGTGAAATATTGTGAGCTGCTATTGTTTTTGAGAATTCAGGGGAGTTTGTTTTCTCTCTTTCTCTTTTTTAAGTCGTTTTGTAAACCTAAGCTTATAGTGAGTAACGCAATGCCCAGAATGGATTGCCAATGTGAAAGGGGTTATTAAACAATGTGAAAGGGGTTATTAAATATTGACTAATTGTTTTTGTTCCATCTTGCCAAAGTTGCTTCCGCTGATTACCACCGAGTAATGACATGGAATAATGATGATAATAATAACTGGAATACCCCCCCGTTCATCAAATCGGGACTGCATTTGTTATCATTTTCTGTTTAACATAATGTGGCCTAAGTCTAAGAGACCAACATTGGTTCTCAACGCAGGGTCTGGGGACCACCAGGGGTCTAACATAGACACTTCTCTGTGTTCATTTGACCCTTTTCGACCTGAGGCAGAGTCTGCTTATAATAATTGAGAAACACTTGCTGAGACTATACAGTAGATGAAACAACTGGTATCAGTGATATGTACACTAGTACTTAGTTGTATGATCCTTGTAGCCAGATTAGCCAAACAATATGCTCATTGTGGCATGATGATACAACATGGGCTTGTTGAGCAGCAGTGTTTTCTTGAACTTTCCCTCTTCGACAACCACTTCCTGCATGTGTCTCAGTCAGTGCAGTGTCAGAAATGGTTGTATAAAGGTGTACAGATGGGGTTAGTTAGTGGTAGTGTGCAGGAATAGTGCAGGCTTACTGTATGCACCTCCTATTGTTCCTTCTGACTGGGCTCAGACGGGACGGACCGGTGTACTACAGGAGGCGTCGTTGGAACCCGGAGGGTTCACAAAGAAATGTTAGTAGCGAAGATGGGGGACTGTTGGAGCCAAACCAAGGTCATATTCAATTATATCATAGCTCGCATATCATCATAGCTGTGTTTCATTTTTATGTTTTCCTAGGTGTGGCTTGGAGGTGATTTGTATCATATGTATGTCGCTGTGTGGACGTGTACAAAATGTATGACATCCTTTTGGTATAACCAGCATTCACCACCGATGGTAACGTGTAATGATGGCCTATTTGCGCTGTGGTGAGTTTAGCTTAAAACAAACTAGGCTTGAGCTTTTTTTTTTAGAGGTTTTCTAAATTAGATGGCTGCTTATTCTATTCGATAATGGTGGTGAGGGGCGGCAGGGGGCTCAGGTGGTGGAGTGGCCGACCGCCTTGGGATCGGAAGGTCCCAGATTCCATCTCCCTGCTCCTTCTGCTGGCTACGTGTCCTTGAGCAAGACGCCAAAAACCCCTAACCGTTTCCGATGAGCAGGTTGGTTTTTTTTGCCACAGACATACAAAATGAGTGGACAATAAAATGACCAGAAACACAAATTGATAGCCCTGAATAACAGGTCTGTGACTCTGAGAGTGTTCAAATGGAACCAAACGGTCCGTTTGTGTACGGACATGTTGGTGTCACCTGGGTTGGTGGCTTGCATGATTTTCTTCGCCTGTGTGTGTGTGTGTGTGTGTGTGTGTGTGTGTGTGTGTGTGTGTGTGTGTGTGTGTGTGTGTGAGTGTGTGAGTGAAAATGCATACATTGTAAATTGCTTTGGAGAAAAACACTGTACAAATGCAGTCAATTTCTTTAGAGGCTTTCTAAATGAGATACTCATAATAACAACGTCATGCAGCCAAGGGTTTGGAGATCACACATGATGTCTTTATTTCCTGGAAGCTACAGTTTACAGTTTACACAGTATCAAACAATGCTGCTTTGCCGTGATGCTGTGGTACGAAGCGGAGAGACATTGTCTGGCTCTGCACAGGAAACTGTTGCAGTGTGGGGGAGCACATGTGACGGCCACGATAAGAGAGATGACCTCAAGCTGTCGTCACGTCAGCCATGTGATTTGTGCAGATGTCACAGAAGAACAAACGACCCCACAGCTTGAATAGCTCCACGGGTTATTAAATCTGTAGGGCAGGGGTCGTTCTTCAAGCCAAGGAGAGAGAGAGAGAGATGAAGCGGGGACCCCCCACTACATGTTGTATACAATTGTGTTGCTGTTGCACTGTTGCTGTTGCACAACTTTTGGCACTGGCCTACTTGGAATGATGCAAGTTGGAAATGCATGCCCCACCCAGTTATTACGTCTGTGTCCCTTTTAGGCCCATATATGGAGTTCTTTGTCAGGCTTGCCTTATGGAGTCTATGCAGATGCCAGAATTTCATTGTGATGTCAGAACAATTTGTGATGTCAGAACAGGGCCACAGGCCTGCTTCATACGGTATATGGAGATTAAAGCCCACCACACACCGGCTGCGTCCGCCGCGCGGCACGGCGGACACAGCCGCCTCCATTGTTTTCAATGAAGCTATCGAACACCGGCTCCGTCTGCCGCGTCGCGCCGCAGACGGTCGCAGACGGTGTGCGATGGGCTATACTGTAGGCGGTGATCAGGTCCAGTGTCCGGACAGAGGCATTTGTGCTGGTTCTGGAAAACCCGCTATCCGATGGACTTGACACCGAGCACTGGCTGCACTCCCTGTGGGGGTGTGGAACAGTGGACCGCGTGTGTCGAATTTGAAGTCGATGTGACAAACGGTTCTCGGGTTACAGTACATGGATTACAGACGTACGTACTGTACAAACAGAGATATAGATTTCACAGATAGCTTCATAGTGTTTGGCAGCTCTATCGTTGTGTTGGATTCACGTTCATGTGTATAGACAGTACAAGGCAGTACATCGGCTATGTTCGGCTAATAGTTTGAGTAGGTAAATGTAAAAAAAAGTACTATCGCACAAATATTTGGCGGGCCCCTGTAGTAGCTCTGAGGAGTGAGGACGGCCCTAAGTCCTAGGGGGTCCTAGGGCCTAGGACTAGGGGGTCCCGGACCCCTGTTGAAGACCCCTGCTGTAAACTATCAGTGCCCTAGTAATGTAACTAGCCCTTAGTTACATTTGCAAAAAGTTGTTTAGAGATAGTAGAGGTCATTTGCCTTTACCCACTTCGCTTCTGCTTCTGACGAGTGGAGAGATAAATGATTGCTCGTTGAAACTGAGTAATGTCATTAACTAGAATAGGCATTATTTCTGTCTGGAAAGCCCCAAACTGATGTCTTTGATCACTCCAATTATAACCATCACACTACTGTATGTGAATGGCCTGCGTTCCTGCTGCGTCATCCATTCCACATTCTTCTCTATTCATCAGAATGTGGACAAGACTATTGTTCGTCTTTCTTTACCCACTTAGATAAAAATTCCATATCAGTAATGCCTTTAGTTTATAATATAATATCTAACAAAACTCTTGCTGTGTAAATGTTGTGTCAACAAACCAGCTAGTCTTCAGGTATTTGGTTTAGCATTGGGTTTTTTTGTCCATAATGCCCCGGCTCTAAGTGACTTCACGTTGGTCCATACAGAACATGTATACTTCTAGTATAGCCTACATAGTTGTTGTACTGTATACGGTTGATGATTGGCGGCTGTGGCTAAGGAGGTAGAGCAGGTCGTCCAATGATCCATGGGTCGGCGGTTCGAGTCCCGGCTCCTCCTGTCTACATGTCGAAGTGTCCTTGGACAAGACACTGAACCCCAAATTGCTCCCGATGTGCTGGTTGGTTGGTGCCTTGCATGGCTTCCGCCGCAATCGGTGTATTAATGTGTGTGTGAATGGGTGAATGTAATGCACAATCTTTGGATAAAGGATAAAGGGTAAAGGATAAAGGAGCTATATAAATGCACCATTTACCATTTATGAGTACAGACGTAGGCTACTGTTGCATTTTGCACAAAGTGGAGAGATAGATAGATATTTTTAGACACGCCTTCAGGCTGGATTACCGGCCTAGTTGCCGGGACCTCTCAGCCGCGGCCCAGGCCAGTTTAAAACTGAGATTTATTTATTTATTATGAATATAAAGGTTAAAAAGCATTAAAAAGGTGTCACTCACTGGGAATTATAATCCTTTGTTATTACACATAGCCCATCTGTAACTAAAACAGGTGTCCAGTTCGTAGTATAAGCCATAGCCACACAAGCTTCTGCAGCTAGGCTTAAATAATATAGTAGTACTAGGGAGCGTTGCATAATATTATTCATTATTATTTAATTTCTTATTTCTCTATGCTTCTTTTCATTATTGCAGTGGATGATGCAGCAGATGTTTGATCAGTTATACCAGTGGTTTTCAACCAGTGGTCCGGGGACCACCAGTGGGCCTTGAGGGGGTTCCAGGTGGTCCCAGAGTTGGTAACCAAATGGACCCTTATAGATCTTTAACTCTTGAGCCGGGTCCATTTGGTTACATTAATGTTACATTAATGTTAAACATCTGCATTATTTAATTTACAAAAAGTGTACACAATTCAACGTTTGCCTGTTATCTCTCCTATATGGCACCAACATCAATACAGCATGGAATTGTGGACAAAATCTTGTCCAACGACAACAAAATATTCAACATTTTGAGGCTAAATGTCATCAAATGGTGGTCTGTGGCTCAATTACCCAATAAATAATGGGCCTGGATAAGGAAAAAGGTTGAAACCCACTGATTTATACTATCGCCAACACTGCTCTCTGTCTTCGTCGTGTTCTAATCGTCCGTTCTGTCTTTCTCTCCTCCTGCAGGATCAATTTGACAACTTGGAGAAGCACACGCAGTGGGGCATTGAGTTTGTCGAGCGGTACACCAAATTCGTCAAGGAGAGATCGGAGATCGAAGCCAGCTATGCAAAGCAAATGAGGTAAGCACTTATAGGTCTTAGGAGGAGGAGGAGGAGGTCGTGATTCACGCTGGCCGTGTGAGCGATAGTGTGTTCGGTTCGGCGTCCATCACCGTGCTGCACGTACAGTACTGCTGTAACCAGGGTGACGGTATTGGATCGGGTCTGTGTCCATCACCGTGCTGCACGTACAGTACTGCTGCAACCAGGGTGACGGTATTGGATCGGGTCTGTTTCCATCACCGTGCTGCACGTACAGTACTGCTGCAACCAGGGTGACGGTATTGGATCGGGTCTGTTTCCATCACCGTGCTGCACGTACAGTACTGCTGTAACCAGGGTGACGGTATTGGATCGGGTCTGTTTCCATCACCGTGCTGCACGTACAGTACTGCTGCAACCAGGGTGACCTTATTGGATCGGGTCTGTGCCCATCACCCTGCTGCACGTACAGTACTGCTGCAACCAGGGTGACGTTATTGGGTCGGGTCGGTGTGTCCATCACCGTGCTGCACGTACAGTACTGCTGTAACCAGGGTGACGGTATTGGGTCGGGTCTGTTTCCATCACCATGCTGCACGTACAGTACTGCTGCAACCAGGGTGACGTTATTGCTCCTCGGTGAGAGATGGCTGCTTCTTTATCCAGGTGTTGTAACGAGCTATAGGCGATGTTATTGTTCCTCAGTGAGAGATGAGTTCAGGTGCAAACCTCGGCCTGGAGCATAAATCTACTGTAGCTCCGGCTCTTGTTTGCTATGCCTCGATCTGCCTCGCTCTCTCCCCCTCTCTCACTCCCCCCCCCCCTCACTCACTCTCTCTCTCTCTCTCTCTCTCTCTCTCTCTCTCTCTCTCTCTCTCTCTCTCCCCCTCTCTCACTCCCCCCCCCCCCCCTCACTCACTCTCTCTCTCTCTCTCTCCCCCTCTCTCCCTCAGTCCCTCAGTCCCTCTCTGGCTCTCTCCCACGTCTCTTTCTCTCCATCTCTCTCTCTCTCCCTCCCTATCTCTGTCTCACTCTCAGTCCCTCTCTCCCACCTCTTTCTCTCTCTCTCCATATCTCTCTCTCTATCTCTCTCTCTCTCCCCCTCTCTGCCCCCCCCTCCCCTCTCTCTGTTTTTGTCACTGGCGTGTGCTTCAGGCTCTGAGAGGAAGTCAGGTTAGGTTAGTGGGGGATGGGGGAGGAGCTTGTGTTTCCATGGTGACAGTGGTATCAGCGTTATCATCCTCCAACTGTCTGACCCACATTTGTTTCTCCCTCCGACCACAAGTGTTGCCCCCCCCCCCCAATCACATACTGTGCATGCCTGACGCCTCCACTGGGTTTACTGGCGAAGAGACGAGGCGTGTGACTGGTCCCTTTGCTCTGAGAGATGGGCCAATGGGCTTAGGAGATCCCTCTCCTACTGCATTTACATCCCAACAACAGGCTGCAGGAGACCCATCCTTAAAACCTATTAAAAAAAAACCCAACCTAAAACCAAGTATTATTTGACCCAATTCCATATCGTCTGACCGACATATCTATACCCATTCAGAATGCCAGATTGTCTACAGCTGTGGTTGTCAACCAATTGTACACACTCAATAGTTAAATTATTGTTAGAAGTCTACACAGTTAGAGAATGTGAAGAAAGTGAGATGAGAACGTTTTGGGTCTGAGAGGCAATGTCATCCAATGTGGCTCAAATGCCTAATAAATAATGGACCTTGAAAAATAACCATGCCATGAGGTGCGCTCACCACTGGCATCACCAGGAATACTGGTCCCTCATTGCCTGTTAACAATGACGTTGCCAGAGATGCTGGTCCCTGATTGGGCTACGGTCTTAAACAAGAGACACCGACATACATACCACGACATACATACATACCCAGACGATCGCAGTACTTGCGTGCTCTGCTTGTGCAAGTAAATATTGAAAATGTTAGGAAAATATTGAATTTTCTTTGTTTTATATCTATAAATCTTATAAGTCTATATAAATCTTCTCTTCTGGTGGTCCCTAACACAAAGCCTTTTCAGAGGATGGTCTGTGGCCAACTTCTGGGGGTCCCTGTCACAAAGCCTTTTCAGATGGTGGTCTGCGGCGAAATACGTATAATTTTGGGGGTCCGAGGTTACAGACCCGTAAGGGTACAAATTGTTGTTCCTAACTACCAATCATTTAGCTGGGGACCCCCCTGGATCCCCAGGGGGTTGGAGGTTTTTTGACCCCCAGGGGTTAGCTGGGGACAGGGAAGAACTCCTTATGAGGCTTATATGGTCAGCACACTCGGGAGGGAGGATTATCACAACAAAACAAAAAAAATAAGCAATATTTGAATTAAGTGACATCACTGAATATACCTTTAACATTTGACTCTTTCTACATTGAAATATAGGTCTATATATACCATAAGTTTACTGGCTAGAGTTTCCTTTTTCTAATTTGACCTTCATTCTGCAAAACAAACATGGCAGTGTGAGAAGAATACTTGAGGTGCACTCATAGACACACAAGTACATACTGTACTGTACACACTGTACTTATAGCCTACTGTATGATACCTTATTGGTTACGCAGACACACACACACACACAAAAGAGGAAATTACGTTTGACAGAGATGATGTATGTCAAAATATAGCGTCTACTGTATGTCGAAAACTGTTACTACTCCATGATTCATATTCAAAGGTTTTCTGAAAATCACATTCACATTTTCACGATTTTTCCAAAATAGGGTGCAGCGCAACGTGCTTGTAGATCTGCTATTTTTCAATAGCTATAAAGTATAACATAATGAAAAAGGGTCCCCGCCCAGAATGGGTTAATGGTATTGGCCATTCCACTTTTGTCTATTCAATTTTATTTATTAAGGGCGTCAGTGGCTCGGGAGGTAGAGCGACCGCTTGCCTTGGGAATCGGAAAGGTTCCCGGTTCGATCCCGGGCTTCCCATGTGTTGGTGTCGAAGTAAATAAAACGTCTGGGTTTCCGAGGCTAGTGTCGAAGTGACGTCCTTGAGCAAGACACTGAACCCATAACTGAACAAGACACTGAACCCATAACTGCTCCTGATGAGCAGGTCTGTGCCTGTCTCATATAAGCAGCGGGCACATTAATATTTTTGGCTAGTACTCAAAGGAGCACCTGTACGTATCCTGCCACAACGTTATGCTGCTTTCACACGGGAAAATGCAAAAGATGCAAAGCTGCCCAGTGTATTTGTAGTCGTTAAGCAGCAGGAGGATCCCACTAGCAGCAGGTGTCCGTTTATCATTAGCACAACCACAAACGTCCAACACATATACAATGAATTACTCACCTAATGCTGCAGGTTCCATGTTTAATTCCGTGTGTAAGCTACATTGTTTAAGTGACAGATCATGCATAGTTTTCATATTGTAGACAGCCTATGGTCGCTAACGTGGCGACTAGCACTTTGACAGCTCATCCATCGTAGCTTGTTTACAAGTGAAACGGACTTCCTGTGCAGAAATTGCCTCATCAAAATAAGAGCCACTTGAACAACACTAGTCCTGTAAATCTACTTACAGGACGTTAATTAACATGGATAATATATAATATATAAATGTAGCATTTACTATTTTATTTTGTAATAAACCCTTAGTGTTCCTTTGCTTTTGTCATTATCAGCATCTTAATGAAAGACGGGTTGAGCGTTCTGTATTTCATGAACATTTTAACCCACGTGAACCCATGAGTCCCTATTCTGGGCATGTCTTAAAAGGTGAAAATAGCGGATCTATATGCGAGCTCAAAAGTTGTCACAATGCAACGCGCTGTGCGCTTAATGTGTAGATCGTCTATTTCCAACAAATACAATTGACCACGTGAACCCTATTCTAGGTGAAAAGAGCAGATCTACAACACGTCGCGCTGCGATGTGTTGTGAGCTTGTGAATATATAAATATATAAATGTTACAGACAGACCACACTAGAACTGTGCTAATGCTTTTACTATCACCCACCAATCTCTCTCTCACACACACACACACACACACACACACACACACACACACACACACACACACACACACACACACACACACACATGCACGCACACGTGTGTAATCCAGGATTAATCCTCTTCCACTGTAATGGCCTCTATCCTGGTGCAGGGCAATGTGAATGACCTTCCTCCCCCAAAATTACACTGACCTAATAATCCATAGTACAGTAGATAGAGTACAGTGGTTCTCAAAGTGTGGTCCGGGGACCCCCCCTTTGGGGTCCTTGAAGGGGTTCCGTTCCTGAGCTAAATGAGTTAAGAGAGAGAGAGAGAGAGGATGACTGAGAAAGGAAGAGAGTGATATTCTGCCTAGCAACAGAGCAGACAGGGAGGGGTGTAGTAGAGAGAGGAGGATGGAGTGCAAACAGAGTGCCAGGGCAATACTGTTTTGGAGCATGCATTATTAATTTCCGTTGGAATTATAACCATGCACCTCTACAACAACAGAGTACGCTGTAGACATTCAGTTTAGTGTCCATTACTGTCTAATCCCTTCAGTGCCTGGTGGTGGTTGAGTTATTGTATTTTCATGTAAACTGGTGAGTGCCTCATATAATTAACTGTTGTAATTATGGTAAGGGTTTCATCAAACATTTCAAACGTGTCTCGGAAACACTCTATAGTGTCTATATATTCTGGGGTAAACATTCAGTGAAAATAGCTGATCTACCATGAGGCTCACCACTT
This sequence comes from Protomyctophum bolini, assembly GCF_963924005.1. Taxonomy (NCBI): domain Eukaryota; kingdom Metazoa; phylum Chordata; class Actinopteri; order Myctophiformes; family Myctophidae; genus Protomyctophum; species Protomyctophum bolini. The sequence goes on along the minus strand of NC_137883.1, from coordinate 23,466,398 downwards.
TAGGATCTGCTATATTTCCGGTGAGGTACGAAAAGTAGGGAGGGGGGCCTAACGTAGACCCCTGGAGGGTCCTGGTTAATATTAATATATTACTGATGTCGCACAGATACCTCGTATCTCCAAATTGTCATGTTTCGTTTGTGTAAATGAATACCCTATTTCTTCACCCAACGGTGTCGTCGTGTGCATAACAAGTGTTACTTGTTACACAAGTCTTGGCTGGTATAGATCATGTATTTTTTGTTATGTTTAAGATTTAACATTTAACATTAATTAAAGTGAGACCCTTCACTGTCAGGTGAAAAGAAGATGAGTACCGGGTGGAGAACCGAGGTTATATCTTGACCCTCCCAATGACTTATTGTGGCGGTCAGCAGAGATGGAGCACTCGTAGAGAGGCTGGGGAATTGGGAATTGGCTTACATACCAATTGGGACAAAATCAATCAATTGGGAGAAAATTATTTTTTTCTTTTGTCTGGGTGTGGCATGTGTTGCTCAACAACATAGTCCCCCCCCCCCCCCCCCCCCCCCCCGAGATCTCTTGAGATTTCTGAACATTTTCTAAATAACAACGACACTGGTTCCATTGGAACACGTACAGGGCCTTTTCTCAGTTTTCTGAAAAGTATAGCGGCTTTGAACAAGGTTTCCACCCGCCAGCGCTTAACGGGTTAATGAGAAACACAGTGACATCATGCATCAGACGACATCATCGCTGTGCGTGAAGGCCAGAGTAATATTAGTAAGAGAGTGGCGACACTAGCGTTGACTCCCATTGTAACAATGGAATGCGGAAGTGCTCATTCTATCTCAATGGGACAGTTCCAAATGTTTGGAACTATAGCCCATAGGCAATAGTTCCAAGCGTGTCGCTACTCTACACTCTGGTGAAGGCTACACATTGGTGCTTAGTTTTGATGTGTCACTATGTGATGTGTCATTATGTGAAATGTGTCCTTATGTCAGACATGTCCCCCTATACCTGAATGCTCACCTCTCATTGAAAATTAATGACTAGGCGGCAAGTGTGTTCAAAGGCCTTCAGGCACCTGAACAACACCTGGAAAGAGACAAGAGTATACTATAAACCCTTGACTGTCCCACAAAGTCTTGGGAAGAGGCCTCTAGGCGTGATCATTAACCACGTCATTCAACATAACGTCGTTATCTAGGCACAGATTTTCATTTCAAACGATCCCCACTACATTGTGCAGGCTCTGGGGGCGTGTTCATCAGTGCCAATACCCTTGGATAAAGAGCATCTGCTAATTTGTAAATTGTATGCATAGCGGCACACTAGGGCTTTAAGCAACTAGTCGAATAAAGGAAAGGAAAGGTACTATGTTTACCCAGGGTAACTGGACTAAGCTCAAGAACTTGTTTACAGCCAGGCCCTGCTCATAGAACATTTCATGGTAGGGGTTCAATGACTTGTCCAAGGGCACTTCAGCGGTGGTAATTTTAACGTGCCGGTCCGGGGATACGAACTAGCAACCTTCTGATATCAAGACCGCTCCGCAAACCGTTCGGCTACCGCTGCCCACTATTCAACTAGTCGACTAGTAAATCCACTAGTTGACCTCGTTGTTCATGAAAAAGAAATCTCCTGTTTTTGTAAAAATATTATATATATTCTTTTTACATAATAGGTTGGACTAGTTATACGGAGCGCTGTCTCAGCCATACTTGTGCCACACGCTGCCTGTCCATCCATCATCCATCTCCTCCTCCTGCTTCGTGACAGCTGTGTCACCATGGCTGGCCTGGCCTACAATTCACTTAACTCCACGCCACGGGCCCAATGCCACTCAATGTCAAAATGGGGACATGGCCAACATATAGTACTGTGTACGGAACTCCTGCTGCTCTCGTTCCTGACTGGTTCTGTATGTCTGTGTGTGTGCTTCTCCTCTTGAGTCCTGGGGCGATGACTTATACTGCTACTGGAAGAGAGGGGGGGGGGGGGGTCATTCATTAATATGAGAGAGTAGTACTGTGGCAGACCAATTCTGCAGTGGACCATGTGACATGTGTACACATTCACAAGGACAGTAATACTAATAGGACGAAATGCAGTTAGCATAATAAGTGACCATACCATTAACATCCTGTATAAGGCAACAAATAAATCAAAATGTCATCATGTGACGTGTCAAACTATAGGGGGTTTTCATGATTATGAATATGAATCCATTCCAATCATTAGTTTTTCACAAAAACACTCCTTGGGCTCAAATAGCCACTTTTTTTAGCATCATAAAAAACCCCTAGTTTGACACATCACATGATACTTAAACAGCCTTAAGCATCATGCCTTGATGTTAATGGTATGGTCGCATATTATGCTAATTACTCACATTTCTCAACGTGCAACTTTTAGCAACCAAGCTTAATATCATCTGCTAAGCCTATAGATGACATTTGAATCATAAAAGTTTAAACTAACCCACATTTCTGGGTCTAACATGGTACCTATGGTATGGGCTATGGGGGCTTCCAGTAGACTAAGTACGTTTGTGCAACTGTCTCTTACCAATGAACGGAGAAAGTGTGGCTATAGTGATTCTCAGCCTTTTGGATTATAGTTTAATATCCGGTAGGCTAGTGGTTTTCAACTTTTTGTTGTTGTTGAGAAACAGTGGTTGTGTATTCGTATTTCAAAACTCACTGGATCTTTTTTTCCTTACAGAAATCTATCAAAGAAGTACCAACCCAAGAAGAGCTCGCGAGAAGAGGAGGAGAGCAAGTGAGTTTATTTTCATTTTTCTACTTCCGTGTTTTTTAGCAGACAATCCAGGATTTATTTGAATGAATACAGCTACTTGAACTTTGAGTTAAAAATGTTCGCTCTGAAAGAATATATTCAAAGATTTGTGCCACATTTTCACGATTTTTAGAAAATAGCAAACCTACAAGCTCGTATAACAATGCTTGAAACACCAAAAAGGGGATCTCGCCCAGAATGGGTTAAAAATGTTCATACTGTAACTGCCTCGCCACCTAATCGTCTCTGTGATGTCACTTCCTGTGTTACAGATACACATTCTGCCGAGCGTTCCTGGCGAGCCTCAACGAGCTGAACGACTACGCCGGTCAACACGAGGTCATCTCGGAGAACCTGAACTCTCAGATCATCAGCGTGCTGACCAGTTACCTGCAGGAGCTGAAAACCGAGAGGAAAACGGTAAGACGCCTTTTACGTTTCTGTGTTGTTGTCACTGCTGTCGCATCCTAGCCTCAAGTAGCGATACTGATATCACTGCGTGGATATTATTCTCGTCCTTCTCAGTGTTTGATGTTTGGGCGGGGTTATTTTGCCTTTATTGATAGTTATTAGTTAAGACAGACAGGAAAGTGGGAGTGAGAGAAGGGGAGAGACATGCAGCAAAGGTCGTCATGAACGGGACTCGAACACGCAACACGCTGCCAGGCCAGAGCCTATATTATGTGGCATGCGCCTGGACCTCTTGGTCAGCGGGCATCTTGGTCAGTGTTAGATTTCTTTTCTCGCAATGTCCCGCGACTCCCGCCCCCATATTTGAATACTGGGCCCTGGTTGGTTATAGCCTGGTTCCAGACGAATCTGGTTGGCCGTCGTCTCCATTTCGTCCTCCCACTTCAGAGACTTAATCCTCCTGGGGCAATATGCATTGCTAAAGGCAGATGAAGGCTGGCTACGTGATGCTAGTTGCATCCTCACCTATACCACTGAGGAGCCCTCACCGGGAGGACATAGAGCCTTCACCCTGCTCCTTCCGGCCGCCCCCAACGCTCCAACTTCCACCCCAGATCGCATAGGAATACGTGCTTCCCCTCCCTGAACAATCTGTTGACCCCCTCCCCTCCCCTCCCATCTATTGTTGTTACTCTACAAAAACATATTTCACTTCAGCCCATCCTGCCGTACTGTTCTGTTCCTCATGATTCTTCATCAACATAGTGACCGTCTCCAACTAAAACAAACTCAACCGGCATCGTCACACACATGGCGCTTCTAAAACCCTCCCCATACCCTCCCCAACGCTGAGATCACCCCCTTCAGTCGTCACTTCATAACGCTGAGATCACCCCTTTCAGTCGTCACTTCATAACGCTGAGATCACCCCCTTCAGTCGTCACTTCGCAATAATAATAATGCCATCTGGACGGAGACACTGACGGGGGGGCTTTTTCCACTCCGTCATTTGCAGCATTAACCCATTTTGACCTGACAGTTTTCTGAAAAAGCTATGTTTCTATGTCAGTCGTTCTTCGATTTTTCAAAAATAGCAGACCTACAAGCTCGTAGCGCGCCACTCGGTAGCGCGCTGTGAGCTTGTAGATCTGCTATTTTTCAATAGCTAAAGCATAGCATAATGCTAACACCAAAAAGGGTTCCCGCCCCAAAATGGGTTAAGCAGACCCCCCCCTCTCCCTGACATGTTGTGGTGTGTGTGAAGCCTGATTTATACTTTATTTGCACACTGGTGTTGTCCTCAGTAAATAGCAGATGTACTCTAGACTGTACGGGTGCAGTATACTGTACTTAGTTCAGGCTATAGTCATTGGTCCGACAAATGACAACTTACTGTACCTCAAACCCTAACCTAACCATAACCGCAAGCACGGGAGCATGAGCGCATGTTTGAGCGGAATTACTGTACGTGCGGATCCCGTACTGTACAGGCTCACAACGCTGTGATGTTGTACATCTCTGCTGTCGGGAGTAAACCTCATAACTCCAAAATGTTCATTTTTCAGGAAATGAAAAATGTAAATTTTTCAGGAAATTAAGAAAACCTTATATATTTTTTTAGTTAGTTGCTTTAGCAGACATTTTGAGGGTCCAATGGAGTTAAGAGGTTTTGTCCAAAGCACTTTCTACTACTTTCCATTGGTTCAATATTTTCGAAACAACACACAGACATAAAGGGTGTTCAATAGCACTGATTTATGCCAAAAAGAAAAAAGAAAAAACCTAAAAAATGGAGGTTTCTTCTCGACAGAAACACGCAACAAGGAATGGTAGCATCGTTGCTATGTTGAACGGGCTCTGAAAACCAATATCACTCTGGGCTCAACGTCTAATCTAAAAACTAATCTAGTTGAATATTACAGTCGAGTAGGGGGTTCCCAGACCCCCGAGTCGAGACCCCCAAAAGACACAAAGTAAAATAAAACAAACAAACATGACATTATCAATTAAGCACTTAAGCCCTACATAAATACAAATAGTGTGTTGCAGTTTGGCTTGTAGATTGGGCTCTTCTCACCACAGTTTTTAATTAGGAAACATTATAGGAATTAGGAAAACATGGACGTTTATATTTTTTGAAACTTTCTGTTATTTATTTTTGCGACCCATTATAATGGGACACACTGCACTATTATCACACACACGCACACACACACACACACACACACACACACGCACACACACACACACACACACACACACACGAACACACGCACACACACACACGCACATGCACACGCACGCACACGCACACACACACGCACACACACACCCACACACACACGCTAGTACGCTGAAAGAGAGAGAGCAGCCGTTCCCTCCTTCCGTCCATCCGATCCTTCCTGCGCTGTGAGGTCATGGCTGAGTAAATATAGATACACACTCTGGGACAGCCGGAACGCCGGCCAACAGCAGCAGGCCCGAGTCATGACTGGTCCGGGACCCCTGTGTCCTCCTGGACGCAGGGACCATGACCGGGACCCCTGTGTCCTCCTGGACGCAGGGACCATGACCGGGACCCCTGTGTCCTCCTGGACGCAGGGACCGTGACCCGGACCCCTGTGTCCTCCTGGACGCAGGGACCATGACCGGGACCCCTGTGTCCTCCTGGACGCAGGGACCATGACCGGGACCCCTGTGTCCTCCTGGACGCAGGGACCGTGACCCGGACCCCTGTGTCCTCCTGGACGCAGGGACCGTGACCCGGACCCCTGTGTCCTCCTGGACGCAGGGACCATGACCGGGACCCCTGTGTCCTCCTGGACGCAGGGACCGTGACCCGGACCCCTGTGTCCTCCTGGACGCAGGGACCATGACCGGGACCCCTGTGTCCTCCTGGACGCAGGACCGTGACCGGGACCCCTGTGTCCTCCTGGACGCAGGGACCATGACCGGGACCCCTGTGTCCTCCTGGACGCAGGACCGTGACCGGGACCCCTGTGTCCTCCTGGACGCAGGGACCGTGAACCGGACCCCTGTGTCCTCCTGGACGCAGGGACCATGACCGGGACCCCTGTGTCCTCCTGGACACAGGGATCGTGACCGGGACCCCTGTGTCCTCCTGGACACAGGACCATGACCGGGACTCCTTGACGCAGAAATAATGTATTATCTTATACTCGTCGTCTCGTCTCTTCAGAGATTACATGTCTGGGACCACATAGAATTCTTTAAAAGCCATAAGTCACTCTATACGTCACGTCCTCCCTGGTCAATATCACAGCAGATTATCTCTGTTGGGTGGAAACCTTGTGTGTCCAAATTAAAACTGTTACTTTTCACGATCCAACTATTAAACCATCAAAGGTAGCAGAAACTCAGCTATACTCCTTTTTCATGTCAAGGACCCCCAGAATTATCTGTATTTGGCTGCGGACCCCCATCTGAAAATATGTAGTTCCAGGGACCCCCCCAGAAGCAAAGATTTTAGTTAAATACGTTACGTGAAAGAATATATATTCAAAGATTTGCGCCACATTTTCATGATTTTTCAAAAATAGCAGCTCTACAAGCTGGTACCGCGGCATTCGGTCCCGCACTATGAGCTTGTAGATCTGCTATTTCACAGTAGCTAAAGTATAACGTAATGCTTAAAACACCAGAATGGGTTAAAGTTGTGACACATTGTGAGGGCTTGGCGATCTGGCTGAATGTTAGCCCCCCCTCAACAGGCCCCGAGGGTGATTAATCTAACTCAGAGGAGTGTACTGTAACAACTGTAACCAGATGGACTCGTGCACTCGCCCAGAAACACACAAACATATTAAAGAACACCTGTTCGCATTATGAACACAGTGTAGAGACTGTGAGCTGCAGCGGCGGTGTCACTATCTAAAGCCCATTTCCTGTGCTTATTTCTGATGATTCCGCACGCACAGGAAGCTCTAGTGCAGACGCTGACTCCAGACCAGCACAGTACAAGCTGTGCTGGTGTAGGATAGTGGATAGTGATACACAGGAAGCTCTATAGACGCTGACTGCAGATCAGGTCCTTAAAGTAGAAGCTCTGCTGCTGTAACGGTGGTAGTAGCAGCTTGGTGAGTAGTCTGAGTACACACGCACGGCTCTCACAAATGTACAAAAAATTACTTTTAGTGTGTGTAGTAGTGTACCTTCTCGGTTATGCTCTCTCGGTTACATTTTCTATCCTCTTGGTTGTACAGTATCATCTACAGTAGCAGTTGAATGAACAGCATATTGATTCCTCTGGGCGCCCCCCCCCCAGCCTGTGATGGTTCACTGCTCCTTAGGAGGACAGATTTCCCAGGGGGATAATGAAGTCAAATCTAATCATCGCAGTCTGAAGCATTAAAGCTACAGGCTAATAATAATGACCCCACCATACCGACGTTATCGTTGCCGTTTGCATCTTCAATATTTCCACATTGTGTTATCGTTCGTAGATGTAATGCCCTACTTCATCGTCACAGAGGAAACAGTCGCTCTACAAATTCACAGTGCACCACGATGTGGCACAGATTGGCTACTTTCTCTATAGAAAAACAAATCACACCCGTGTGAAGTGAGGGGCGCTCTTATATGATCGTACATCATCATGACCTAAAATAGACACTGTGCCTATTTGCTCAGACGCTATGATGTAAAATTATCCATTCATTGTCAATGGGAATTTAATGTTTGTGTAGGACGGAAATCTACACTAATAGCTGAATATACCGGAGGGGCTAGCGGTCCTCAAAAACCCATGTGCAGGTTGGTGCCTTGCATGGTTTCCTCTGCCATCGGTGTGTGAATGTGTGTGTGTGTGTGTGTGTGTGTGTGTGTGTGTGTGTGTGTGTGTGTGTGTGTGTGTGAATGGGTGAATGTAATGCACAATCTACTGTATGTATTGCATTCCCTGAAGAAGACCTTACAGGTCGAAACGTTGGCTTCTTTTTAATACATTTCCAGCATGGTGGCTATGAGTGTGCAGCCTTTTATCGCCTTAGACCTTCAGCACCTCACCAATACTGGTGTGCACCCTTCTCCTGTTTGTCTACCAATGTATGTAAAGTGCCTTGGATAAAGGTGCTATATAAATGCACCATTTACCATTAGATTTTTTTCCCCTTCAATTTCAGTAACAGTTATTTGGAGGTACAATAGTGTGCTGGTGCTGCTGCTGGTGGTGCGTGTTGGAAGCAGACAGGGTTAATATGGGATGAACGGCCTAATAGTCTCAGTGGCCTCTCAGTGTTTGTGCTGAGGAGAGCGGCATTAAAAACGTTGGGCTCAGCACAAAGGCCGCTCCGCTCACCCATCATGGCTACCTGAGATCACACAGGGCTTAGGTGTCTCCTCTAATGAAGCCTGATAAAGACCCTTAAACACCACCAGGCCAGCCAGTCCCCATGGGGGAGTGACAATCATCCGCGACACTTGTCGTATAAACTGTACACAGTGCAGTAGTTGTAAAGTGATACCTGACCGTTTATCGACCTCCTCCTCTCTCCTCTCTTGTTGTTGTTGGAGTACGGGGGGTCACCAGTGTTGTTTTCGTCGACTAAAACTAAGACGAGAAATGTTCGTCGACTACCTTTTTCCACTGACGGAAACTAAATGAAAACTAAGCCATGATGACTAAAACTAAGACTAAATGTATTGACAGATTTTAGTCAAAAAGTTTACTCTGAAAGAATATATTATTCAAAGATTTGCGCCACATTTTCACAATTTATTTTTCTCCAAAATAGCCAAAGTATAACATAATGCTTAAAACACCAAAAGGGGTTCCCGTCCTGAATGGAGGTCAACCACACCAATGCAACTCCTTGAGTTGGTGTGGTTGAACGGTTTTGTTGCAAGGAGTTGCAACTGCTGTGGTTTGGGCTTTAGCCTGCGTCATTATGTGAAAGACCAACATCCTTCAGTTCAGCACACCTGGCCGTTGAAATGGATCTGCTAACGACGTCCCCTTTCCTTTAAAGAGCTCAAGTACTTCCTCCGAGCACGGTGGAGCACTTCCTTATTTGGCTTATCTTCCCTAACATTGTCAGGGAAGTGAGATCGCGTCAGTTAAACCATGGTCTCACATACAGAATCGACAGTATCCTTTTATGCAATCATATCCACACTGGGCTTGCTTATAAACGTAACTGTTATCTTGCAGTTACAAGATTATAATGCATTATAATCTGTCAATCATACTTGACCTTACTTATCTTACTTATCTTATCTTTATAAAGGATTCCGTGTATGAGTTCATATAACTATAATTCTACAGTAATATTATGTATGTATTTTTGACAGGGGGCAGGCAGTCTTCCTAGGAAGATTCACCACACTTTGAATACTAGTGAGTGAGAGCCTCCACTTCTTGCAATTAGAAGCATTTGAAGTTCCGGTGAAATCCACCCAGCGGCTTTCCGTCGTGTCCGTCTGTGTCTGTCACTGAATGGCAGGAGAGTCATCAGTATTCAGCTCAGCTATACTGTTGGCACCACCGACCGGTGGCCTGGGGGAACAAAACTAAATCAATAGCCTGTTCTCTGGGACACTTAGATTCTACATTGCTGATACACTTGTATTGATACAGTAGAGTAGCTGATATACCTACAACACATGATCAGTTAAGCCTCCGTTATACTCCGTTTGGTGGCGGTGTCGTGCTCAGTAAATTGCAGATCTACAAGCTTGTATAGATCTGCTATTTATGGAATGCAGCACTAGCCATGAAGTATAACTGGGGCTTTAATCAATGTCACCTGTGTCATCGGTACAAACGCCAAAGGGTCTGCAAAAGATATGCTCATTATGCAGAATAAAGTTTTAAAGTACAATATTTGCCTCTGACACGCAGTGGAGTAGAAGTAAAAGAGTTGGAAATACACCAGTATTTGAGTAAATGTACAGAGTACCAGTTAGGTGTTTTTGTGGTGGTTTTCCACTGGGTCTGGCTGTGTTCCAGGATGCACACAGGGCTGGGTGTGGACAAAGTGCTCTGTCTGCTCCCCTGCTGGAGTGAGTCGGGTCACAGCGTCACGTTTCCAGTGTGCAGCGAGCGTACTGCAGACAGGACCAGCTGCCTGACTCCGGCTAATGAGACTCGTGAGCTGGCTGTGGTGATGACACACCTGTTGTGCATCAAGCTAATCGATGCACAAGAGCATGAATCAGCCACCCCGCCCACGCACGCACGCGCGCACGCACGCACACACGCACACAAAGGGAGAGAGGGAGAGGAGAGCTTCTGTTATGGCAGTTGTTGTGTGTTGTTGCCGTCGAGCAGAAGCCTCTTATCGCCATATTATTCTTCGTGTTCTTTGGTACATTATTAACGCCCTACTTGATCATACCTCACACAAAGGTATCCAAGATGGCAGATCCACGAGGTCCAAACACGGCTCGAAGCGACGCGTCTTGACTTGAGATCTGCTGATCTGAGATCTGCAGATCTGCTGCACATACAGTAATGCTGCTAGAAATCCTGCAAAGTAACCCTTTTGGTTTCCACCGGACAGCAACCATGTCTGCTATTGTTTTCATGGGATGATACATGCATACTCCCGTGACGACAGAATGTCGTAGGGTTTGCGATAATATCGATATTAACGATAACACTTTATCTGTATGTAATATCACAATATCCTAGATGATATATCTAGTGTCATGTCACAATATTGATTATAGTAGGCCTTGCCGAGACATCTCCTCCTGTTTCTGACGCTTGTATGTCACAGGGACTTTACCCAATCCAACCCTTGATGCTACTGTACCAAGCAGGGTCCCATTTTTTCATAGTCTTTGGTATGACCTGACCCCGACCTCCCAGTCTCAGGGGCAGGGCGGACACTCTAACCACAAGGCCACTGAGCTTATTGACATTGATTATAGTATTGATGAATTTGCCCAGCCTAGTTTGAATGGAAATGCTGCTGTCATGTATATTATAGACTAGAGTGTCGCAGTCCCGCCCCCTTTCATGACGACGACAGGCCCAGGAAAGAATTCCCCATTAATTTTTCCCAAAAAGTATTTATTTAAAGTCTGTAAGCCTCAAACTAATTTTGCCAACTCAGATCGTGACAAATCATGACAACAAACACTATGTTTTTGGGCCGATAAAAATAATTAGAAAGAAGAAAAAAGGGGGCAGGGTACAATACTTTTTTTTTGTTGTTTTTCATTTTTGTAATTATTTGCTTGGTTTGTTGTCATGATTTGTCACGATCCAAGTTGGCTTTATCCGACGCTTTAAAGGTCTTTAAATAAATACTTTTTGACATTATTGAATTATTTTCTGGGCCTGTCGTCGTCATGAAAGGGGGCGGGACTTGCAACGCTCAATTCTGCAGGGTTTCACTGTCTGTCCTACCCCTTCCAACGCACGCACGCACGCATGCACACTCATTCACCCTCTGGTGGAGCACACAGAGTTGAAATGAGGATGTGAGAGTTGGAGGTCACGTTTAGAACCTCTGGGCTTTTTGCACTGGATCTAATTCTCACTGCAGTGCACACTTCTCTCTGCAGCACACTTTACACTCTCTCTCTTCCCATTTATCGCTCTACGTTAGGGGTGTAAATCCATATTTCGATACAGTTACTATATACGTTACACCCCTACTTTCCGTTGCTTATATTTTTTATTTCATTCGGAATGTTTTCTGAATTAGAGTTGAGTCTCAATTCCTCTGATTCGTGCAGGTCTTTGCTGTTATTTACCAAACAGCTTTTCGTCGTGTCCGTCTGTGTCTGTCACTGAATGGCAGGAGAGTCATCAGTATTCAGCTCAGCTGTACTGTTGGCCTGGGAAAGAACACCAAATCAATAGCCTGTTCTCTGGGACGCTTAGATTCAACATTCCTGATACACACACACACACACACACACACACACACACACACACACACACACACACAGAGTGCAAGACTTTTGTCTCGATAGCTGATACACCTACAACTAATGATCAGTGTTGTGCTCATTAAATACAACAGCTTGGGAAGTATGCTGCATGCGTGCGCGTGCGTGCGTGCGACAGAGACTTTGTGCAGTTAGTGTGTACTTGTGATCAGGATTATAGTTTCTATGTGATGTGTTGGCCTTTTGGTTGAGGTTTTGGTCATGAAGTATATTTCATACTGCTGCTGTTATACTCTCCATTCCACATGATGTATTAATACACCTAATCTTCTTACACAGTGTGAATATTCATTATTCAGTAGATATATAAGTACATAGTAGGTCATAAGCGGACTACTTCCGTGTTCTTTTTTTTTGCCGTGGGGGAACCCGGTGACACTTGCTATTGCTATAGAAACCATAACCGATAAATATTTTTATGAAACAAACGCGTCACATGGTTGGACCATTTCCTCTTCTGTGTTTTGACTCGGAGGCACAGTGTTGCTATGAGTGGAGATTCTGTACACTACTGTTTGTACGTATCAGGTAGAAAACTAAGACGAAAAGTGTTCGTCGACTACCCTTTTTCACTGACGAAAACGACATGGAAACTACATGAAAACTAAGCTACGATGACTGAAACTAAGACAAAATATATTGAAAATTTCGTCAACAAATAAAAACTAGACTAACATTTTAGGAAGGGACTAGTGGACAAGAGATCCAGTATAAGTCATTTTACACTTGGTTGCATACTGAAAATAGCAGATCTACAAGCTATAAAAGCACTAACTCCCGCCTCTCTTTCTCTCTCCTTGTTGTCCTGACAGCATTTCCACGATGGAAGAAAAGCACAGCAACAGATCGAGAGCTCGTGGAAGCAGCTGGAAGTGGTGAGTGACATCGACAACGTCTCCTTTTGCTCCATTCGTTTTGCAGAAAAGTAGGCTGCAAAGTGCAACATATAATAAGTAACTAATACTTAAATACATTGCTTTGTGGTATTCACATGGTTGTACTGTACCAAGGTGCTGTTGACAGTTTTCCCCTCAAGGTCATTCTTCACAGAGTTTGCAGCATAAGCACGAATAGCAACATTGTGTGATGTGTGCCATTTAAAATGTGCCAAAAGCTAATCTCGCGGCCTGGGCCATGGCTCAGCGGTCCAGGCACCTTGGCTGTCTAATCCAGTCTGGCAGTGTGCCGCGGGTTCGACTCCCGATCCCGACCGCCTTTACTGCATGTCACCCCCCCCCCCCCCATCTCTCTCCCCATTTCCTGTCAGCCTACTTACTGTCTGTCCCTCCATAAAGAAATATAAAATACAGGCGAAAGCCACAAAAAAATAAACTAATAATAATCTCGCATTCTTTATGGCACATTTTTGCACCAATATGATTAATCCAAGTACAAAATAACAGAAGGCTAAGTTCATGGCCAGCAGATACTCCTTTAATGCGCCAGTGCACTGGCCACTGGCCACACGGTCCCCGGTTCAATCCTCCTGAAGTGAGTGACCACCACTCAGCCATCCTTGAGCAAGGAACTGAAGCACAAACTACAGTAGAACTGCTCAGCAGTCAACTAACAGTACAGTATGACTGTGGTTGTTGTGGGGCCTGGGCAGCTCCCAGGCGTGTGTGTGTGTGTGTGTGTGTGTGTGTGTGTGTGTGTGTGTGTGTGTGTGTGTGTGTGTGTGTGTGTGTGTGTGTGTGTGTGTGTGTGTGTGTGTGTGTGTGTGTGTGTGTGTGTGTGTGTGTGTGTGTGTGTGTGTGTGTGTGTGTGTGTGTGTGTGTGTGTGTGTGTGTGTGTGATTTTTGAAGCGTGTTGCAGATGAAAATTCATGCATTCGTGCTCACCGAACATACCCTGGATAAATAAATAAAGATTATATAAATTATATAATAATAATAATAATAGGCGAATATTCTGCAAAAATGTAAAAAGAAATTGGACTCTGTTGGAATGAGTGTGTATATTTAGTTTCTGTGATGAGAGCTAATCTTCATGTTGGTTTGAGACTGTACAGGAGAGTTGTCGGGCACAACTTGTATCTCCACATAAAAGAAGACAGAGAAACGACATCTGAAAATTACTGCCCTACTTAGTTAGAGTGTATATAAGCACAAAAGTAGTGAAAAAGCGGATATATATATATACAAGCTCACAACGTGTTCGCATTGCGGCGCCTTGCGAGCGTGTAGATCTGCAAACAAAAAGTAATAATTATTCATTTGGAACACTCTCTCCACAACCTGAAAAGTATTGGATTTTGGACATACAAGGTTTCCACCCGACAGTGACGATGTACAGTAATATATGACTGCCTTGTCCCTTTCTGCGTGCGTGCGCCTGTAGCGTGCGTGCGTGCGTGCGCCTGTAGCGTGCGTGCGCCTGTAGCGTGCGTGCGTGCGGGCGCCTGTAGCGTGCGTGCGTGCGCCTGTAGCGTGCGTGCGTGCGTGCGTGGGCCTGTAGCGCGCTCAATGATTCCATTGTGTGCGTGGCCAGCCCGGCAGAGGGTTCAGAGGTCACACTCACACAACAACCAGTGATTGTTCAGTCCGAGGCTCAGAGAGAGGGACGGATGAATCGCCGTTCTGTACACAAAGAAATGGCCACCATGAACATTTGTTTAATGTGCGGACTGTAAAACTCAGACAGAACCCGGCTTTTTGCTGCCGAGCCTCTGCAGCCAGAGACAGACAGCAACTGGCCTCTCTGTTGCGTTTACAATGCACGCTCTGATATGCATATGACGAACGCACATATGCGCTCTGACGTCCATTGAAATCCTTATTCAAAGGTCGTTGCATATATAGAGAGTATAACGCTGTATAACTGTGCTTGTGCTATATCAAATGTACATATGTATGTAATGTATATCAAATGCCGGCTAAGGTTTTCAGTCTAGTTAGAATCTAGTTTTGCGAGCCAGACCGTCGCCTCCCACAATGTTCAAATGCTTTCCATCACACAGTCTGGAGCAACGGAAGAGCTGGAAATGATCGCCCCCGCCCCCCCCTTAAACTGTAAATCAAAAAGCTTCAAAGCATACTATAGCTTGGTCCTTAGCAGAAATTAAATTAGTTCAGAAAGGGCCGGAAATGACGAAGAGATGACGGGAGGTGTAGTTCCAGACTCTACAGTATAGTCGGTTGGCACCAGTAACTAAAAGTAATAAAATTGTAGCAGAGTAAAAGTACAATATTTGCCTAGAAGTGGAGTGGAAATACTGACAATTGGAAATACTCCAGTAAAGTAAAAGTACCATAAAATTGTACTTAATTACAGTACTTAAAACTCATTCAGTGCCACCTGGTTGCCACCGAAGCCCATAATAAATAAAAGAAAGAAAATGTCATTCTATTGTGCATGTAATCATGTGCATATCATCATTCACGAATATATTTAAAAATAAAAACTCCTTTCCACCATGTGGTAAACCTGGTGGCGTGAGACCTGCAGTCAGGTGATGTGACTGTGTTTTTTTTCCTCCAGTGTAAAAGACGGTTCGAGAGGGACTGCAAAGAGGCGGACAAATCTCAGCAGTTCTTCGAGAAGATGGACGCTGACATTAACGTGACTAAAGCCGACGTGGAGAAGGTACGTGACCTACTGTAGCATCATTCATTCAGCAGAGTTACAGACCTGTAAGGGTCCATTTGGTTCCATGTGTACAGAGTCACAGACCTGTAAGGGTCCATTTGGTTCCATGTGTACAGAGTTACAGACCTGTAAGGGTCCATTTGGTTCCATGTGTTACACTCTCAGAGTCACAGGCCCGTAAGGGTCCATTTGGTTCCATGTGTACAGAGTCACAGACCTGTAAGGGTCCATTTAGTTCCATGTGTTACACTCTCAGAGTCACAGACCTGTAAGGGTCCATTTGGTTCCATGTGTACAGAGTCACAGACCTGTAAGGGTCCATTTAGTTCCATGTGTTACACTCTCAGAGTCACAGGCCCGTAAGGGTCCATTTGGTTCCATGTGTTACACTCTCAGAGTCACAGACCTGTAAGGGTCCATTTGGTTCCATGTGTACAGAGTCACAGACCTGTAAGGGTCCATTTAGTTCCATGTGTTACACTCTCAGAGTCACAGACCTGTAAGGGTCCATTTGGTTCCATGTGTACAGAGTCACAGACCTGTAAGGGTCCATTTGGTTCCATTTGTTACACTCTCAGAGTCACAGACCTGTAAGGGTCCATTTGGTTCCATGTGTACAGAGTCACAGACCTGTAAGGGTCCATTTGGTTCCATGTGTACAAAGTCACAGACCTGTAAGGGTCCATTTGGTTCCATGTGTACACTCTCAGAGTCACAGACCTGTAAGGGTCCATTTGGTTCCATTTGTACACTCTCAGAGTTACACACCCATAAGGGTCCATTTGGTTCCATGTGTACACTCTCAGAGTCACAGACCTGTAAGGGTCCATTTGGTTCCATGTGTACACTCTCAGAGTCACAGACCTGTAAGGGTCCATTTGGTTCCATGTGTACACTCTCAGAGTCACAGACCTGTAAGGGTCCATTTGGTTCCATGTGTACACTCTCAGAGTCACAGACCTGTAAGGGTCCATTTGGTTCCATGTGTACACTCTCAGAGTCACAGACCTGTAAGGGTCCATTTGGTTCCATGTGTACACTCTCAGAGTCACAGACATGTAAGGGTCCATTTGGTTCCATGTGTACAATCTCAGAGTCACAGACCTG
Organism: Protomyctophum bolini; assembly: GCF_963924005.1. NCBI lineage: Eukaryota > Metazoa > Chordata > Actinopteri > Myctophiformes > Myctophidae > Protomyctophum > Protomyctophum bolini. The sequence goes on along the minus strand of NC_137883.1, from coordinate 23,449,604 downwards.
TAAGGAACTGGTTGAGTCCAGACTCTATTTAATTTTTCTCAGAACGGTCCCGACCAATCGGAGGCTCTGCGGCTTCTGATTGGTCTCCAATAAAGTCACTTCCTGACTTGCCTACATATAGGTGACGTTAGGTAAATCCAGCTCAACAGTATGATAGGACGTTAAGGAAATCGGCCTATATACACAGATAAGAGAAGTGTGTTTGTCTCTGCACATCTCATGCACAGTAAATCTATGGTCAGCATGTGCTGAAGTGTAAGTGTGTGCGCGTGTGTGCGTGTGCGCGTGTGTGCGCGCGTGTGTGTGTGTGTGTGTGTGTGTGTGTGTGTGTGTGTGTGTGTGTGTGTGTGTGTGTGTGTGTGTGTGTGTGTGTGTGTGCGTGTGTGTGCGCGTGTGTGTGCGCATGTGCTTTCTTCTGGCTCATATCCATCAGTAGGATCAATGCATGCAGTGATGAGCACACAATCAGATAAGACATGATGCAGCCCTCTGGCAGCTGATATGTCACGTCTATGTGGGTGCAGCAGAGATTAATCAAACTCATTGATTTGACCATAAAATTGATTTTGAGTGAAACATTTTTCCCTTTTTCATTCAAGTTCATTTTTTCTCGAAATTACACTGAGTAATTAAAGTCATTTTCAGTGTCGTCGAGTAATACAATATTATAGAAAAACATTACAATACATCAGAAGTTCAGAAAGAAAGAAAAACAAAAGGTAATGTGAATTAAAACAAATCTCAAAAATGTGATCGAAAGTCAGTGTGAGACTATTCATTCCAATGGAAGAGTAACCATGAACACAGCTTCTGAACCATTCTTTAGCCCACCATGGTCACTGAACAAAGTATTGGACGGTTGGACCCAATAGTCACAACAAGCCACACAATCTTCCCAAGATTTTTCATAATAAAAAGGCATTTTTTTCTCCCCCCAGAGGGAAAATCAACTAGCAGGGTATATTGACCTTTCGCTGTCCCAGCAACGCACTCTCGCGGGATCTATAGCACCAGTAAACGATACATAAAGGAGGACGCCCACTTAGGAGACCATTTGTAGGATTTGTGGGACCATTTGGCCTCTAGTGGCTCCCAATGGAGCGTTGCAGTCCCGCCCCCTCGAGAGACCCGGAAAATAAATCCCCGTTCATTTTCCTCATAGACTTTTCAGAAAGTATTTATTTAAAGACGTTTACGCCGCGGTCAAAGCCAACTCTTGTCGTGACAAATCATGACAACAAACACAATTTTTCGGGCCAAACAAAGAATTAGAAAGTAGAAAAAAACGGCAGGTTATAACACTTTTTTTGTTGTTTTTCTTCTTTGTAATTTTTTGTTTGGTCCAAAATATTGTGTGTGTTGTCATGATTTATCACGACAAGAGTTGGCTTCGTACAACGCTTAAAAGGTCTTTAAATAAATACATTTTGAAATGCCTATGGGAAAAATGCATTGGGATTCATTTCCTGGGCCTGGCGTCGTCAGGAAAGGAGGCGGGACTGCGACGCTCTATTGGGATTTAGGTCTATCTTCCTAAATCAACCATCTTTGGTGCTGGTGCTTCTCCATTAACATTCAGAGCAGTGCGAGCATTGCAATGCACTGTGGGTAATGATTGTGTGCTGGTGCTGCTTCATCAGCAGTCAGAGCGGGGCGGGCTCAGAGTCGACGCGCTTTTGGACCCGATTGTTATGCTAATATGGACCAGAACAACGGCTCCCTCTGTCCCTCCGGAGCCCGCGGCCAAAGAGCCACAATAGGCTGAGAATAGCCCTGACTGGACCCAGAGTATCGGCCTTTCTGTCTGGACTGCATGTATGTAGGGCAGGCTATACAAGATTAGAACACACACACGCACCCGCATGCGCACAGGCACACACGCACACAGTGTGTGAGGCTATTTTCGTCAAAGAGTTTTTGGTGTAGAGGCAAAATAACTCTAGTGGACCTAGAATAGAGTCATGGGGGAAACCAGTCAATGAAGTATACAGTATAGTTAGTTCATCCAGGTTTGTCTATAGATCACACCAGCATAATTTAAGTATGTAAATTGATCTCTGGTTGTAAGTGAGGAACACTTGCTGTATGCTAGAAAGACCGATGCCCGATCGACAGCCTGCAGGGCGAGGTGGACAAAGTCAAATGATTTAAAGTAATTTACTGTAGATCTGACAGCAATACATTATAGTACGCTACATTCAGGGCTCGAAATAGCGACCATTTTGGTCGCAAATGCGCCTGAATTTTAACCTTTGCGACCTAAAAATATATTTGGGAGCACCAGTGCTACTACAAATAATTACTGTGGTGCGCCTGGCTACAACGATCAATTCTCGAAAAACGGGCGCTCTGAGCCGCAGCCGCTCTATCCAACTCCACTGCAGACTCCTGTCTGCTAGCTGCACTAGCACTTGATGCTAACAAACCAACGTGTGTAGTTAACTACTCTTTGACACAACGGTACGGGACAACGTTGAGCGCTGCATCGCTCACATTCCAGAGCGCCTCGGCTCGCAACTTCACTATGTGTCAGAAAGTACATTATTTCAAGGCAGCGATTCAGAAAAGACCGGAGCGGTACGCTACGGACTCTGTGATTGTGAATGTAAAAGAGGAGGAGGCGGACCGGCGTGTGTGTGTGTGTGTGTGTGTGTGCGTGTGTGCGTGTGCGTGTGCGTGCGCTCGCGCGCTTGCAAGAGAGAGAGAGAGGGAATGAGAGAGAGGTAGGGAATGAGAGAGAGGGAGGGAGAGAGAATAGCAGACTTGTAAGTGTTTCTACCTGGTTTCTACATAGCAGCAGTATTGCTACTTTTACTTAAGTATAACATTAGAGTAATTTTCCAGCACTGAAGTGGTAGGCATAGTGAGTAGGCATAGCTATAAATACCATGTTTTACATAGAAATTATTTTATATTAGAAATTCTAATTATATGATCTAAATAGGCTATGAAGGTGAAAAACACAAAACAAAGAAAAAGAAAACGGGTGATGTGACTGGCTGGAATCAGTGTAGACTAGATCGAGGGTCCTCAACTGGAGATGTTTGATGCCTCGGCCTCTTTGAAGAGATGGATGGATGAGGGACAGAAAGTCTGGACACTACATTTTAAATTCTGGCATGTATTTTTATACTTTAGTCATTTTATGTTATTTGTAAACCACACGTTATATTATTGTTTTTATGAATGTAAAAAATCGATTACATATTAATGCTCCTTAGATTTTGGTGGGTGCTCCTAATTTTTTTCTGGTGCTCCTTAATTTTGAAATTGGGAGCACCAGTGCTACCAAGTAAAAAGGTTAATTTCGAGCCCTGGCTACATTACAATTAGGTTAGGTTAGGCCAATCCTTTTTATCTTAATTCAGTGAAGTCTTGACTGCAAAATCACTGAAATAACGGGCCTTTGGTTTGACTTAGAACAGGCCTACATGTGTGCAGGCATGTTGATGTGCGAGTCTGTGTTGTCATCCGTCTCTAGGGGCAATATACAGTAGGTCAGCTCTCGGATTATAATCATATTACGCCTTATTTATACTAGGCTATAGTATAAAAATAAACATGTAAAGGTCAGCTGGAATATATCCTTAACATTAACCTTTTATTGTGCTGCCGGTATTCCACACGGGAATCTGTTATCTGTTTTGGATTTAGTTTGATTAGATTTCCATCTCTCGTGGTGCAGGGCCCGATCTGACCTCGTCGTTCCCAAACGTGACATACCGCACACGGAGAGCAAAAATGGCTGCCGTGTGAACATGCCATATTATATTATTCCCCCCAAGAGTCATCAAAACTCTATTAAAAAGTGAATTTCAGAAGGCCTCCTTTGTTCCCTGATCTGCATCTCTCCCGGTCAGGGCTAATGAATAGAGACAGGGTGTTTATGGAGCTGTGCTCTTTTTGAGGTTTGCTGTGTAGTTTCTAGCAAACCTCAAAGTGCTCCCTCGGTCCTCTCGCTGGAAGACAGAACCCTCAATTTGGGGTCTGGATTCTAACGGCCCAGATATCCGGGCTTCCCTTCATGCGGTTCTGTATAGGCTAGGCAGGGGATCCCTCAAACGCACGCACACACACACACACACACACACACACACACACACACTGGTGGGAAGTAACTATGTACATTTACTCAAGTACTGTACATAAAGATATAGTGTAAGTGATATTTTCATGATAAAAATAAATACAAATCGCACTGCTGGATTACTACAATGAGCAGCCATAATGCTTTGGTGCACTGCTCCTCCTTGTGGATAAGGGGGGGGGGGTCTGACTGAGACGACATGTAGTCCAGGAAGTAAGTGAGCCCAGTGTCCATGACATCACGGACACTTTGAAATACTAAAATCACACCTGTGTGAACTGAGTGGTGCAACTCCCCTCTCCCCCTGCCTCTCTCTCTCTCTCTCTCTCTCTCTCTCTGTAATTAGCACTAGGCAACAGTGCAACACTATATCTCTCTCTCTCTCTGTTTCTGGCACAACAGCCACTTTTTCCCCTACTGGTACTCATAGTCGGGGTGCGCACGCTTTTCCGACACACCGAAGATCCGAAGCGGGGGGACATGCGATGCGATGCGAAAAAGCGATGTTCTGACATGTGCTGCTCCCGTGCTTGCGGTTAGTAGGGTTAGGTTAGGATTGAGGTTTCGGATCAATAGTATGTCGGAACTAAAGCCTGCACCCCTCATAGTCACATTGTCACCCCCCCCCCCCGACTGTGGAGAAGCGTAATTGTAAACCTTTGAGGAACAGGAAACAACGGTCCCGCCCCCTCCACTTCCCCGACAGTTGAAGTGGTTTCACCGTCATGTGGAGGGTGGCTGTGTTGATACTCATTCCAACATACCCACTCACTCACTCACCCCGTCTGTGGTGTATGTGTATGTCAGACCCCGTGGAAGTCCGCGGACTCCCTGGCATGCTTCTGTAACAGGATATCGTCATGCTGGAAATGGCTTTCTTTTCGAGGGGCGCCGCTAGCCCCTCCTATATCCAGCTTTTGGTGTATGTTGTTCACACACTTTGTCCGACGCAAACATTAAATTCCCATTGACGATGAATGGAGAATTTTACGTCATAGTGTCTGAGAAAATAGACATAGTGTCTGTTCTATGTCATGATGATGTGCGACTGATTCACAGGGGTGTGATTTTAATTTGTTTATCCCACGATTTTGCAACCCATTTGTGTCAATTATTTAATGTAATTCTGCTGCGCTACACTTCCTCTGCCTGGGGAGAGCAGTGGACTGCTGGAAATGGCTAACAATTCTTTCTGCTTGTGTGTGTGTGTGTGTGTGTGTGTGTGTGCGTGTGCGTGCTTGCGTTTGTGCGTGCGTGCGTGCATTTGTGTGTGTGCGTGAATGTGTGTGCGTGTTTGTGTACATTTGAATTTTCTGCCATGCCTTGAAGCGATGTTCGAAGGTAGGTAGGTCCACTGGACACTGGAATGAGTGGGAGCACAGTGTGGGAATGCACGCACACGCACACACACACACACACACACACACACACACACGTACACACACACACACACACACACACACACACACACACACCTACTGTATATATACAGTGGCGTCTGAGACACGGCCGCAAACATGTACACACAAATCCACAGTGTTGATTTAACGCTTAAGAGTTAAAGGCCTTTCCCTGTGTGTTTATGTAACAAAACAATACATGTTTTCTTTACCCGTCATTTCCCTATAGTTAGGGACAGTTGTTCTGTCCCTATTCCAGCAGTCAGCCACTTCCCGTAGTAGCTGTATATATTGGTGTTTTCACTGTTTATTAGTGGTACAGTACTTCCTTGTCAGCGGTAGGATGTGGGGAGGTTATGGTGACATGAGTAGTCTCGCGTTGCCAGACTGTTGCCTCTCGCACATTTTCAAACGCATCCGTCATAGAGACAAAAGGTATCCTTCCTCCAAGTAGTACTGCTTGTCAAAAATGTGAATTGCAGACTTTAAAAGAAAATAATCCAAGGCACTCCGTCTTTGGTGAAAAATGTAATAGTTTTTTTGATGATGAGCAAGGCAAATAAATAACAGGACCTACGCGTTTCGACAAAAATGTCTTGGTCAGGGTCTATCCGTCATAGAGGCTGGAGCAACGGAAGCTCCGTCATGAGTAAAAGATAAAGAGGAAGTGGAGCCTCCTCCCCACTTCCGTTTTCCTCTTCACGGTCGCACAAATGTTTCCTACTGTGATATAAATAGAAGTAATATAAGCATATATTGCTTGCTTGATTGCTGCTTAGCAGGAATGGAAATAAAAATGTATTTTCGTGAACGGAAATGTCAGTTTCTTTACTCAGATTCCGGGAGCTGTAGTTCCCGACTCTATGTAGCATTCAGAGATTGTGGAATAGTTGCGAAACTAGGGTTGCCATGGTGACATAGTGTACAGAATCATGCCTCGTCATATGACGCATGCTTTGCAGTTCAACTTGCATGCGTACACACACACACACACACACACACACACACACACACACACACACATACACACACACACACATGTAATACATGTAGTGTGCATGTCTGCACCACATGTGCACGGTATGTGAAATGTGTTGTGAACACATGCAAGCACTCACACACGCAGTAGGCCGGCCTGGCTGTCACTACATAATCCTAAAGCCTGGATCGCAATTATTCTAAATAATCGCTATTATTTTTGCATAAATACCCCGCCCAATTGGTCAGCTGATTGCCACGTCAGCGTATATCTGACATGTGGGTCTTGCATAACACCGAATTCACCCCTCGAGTACATCTGACTGAACTATAACTCTGCAAGCTAAACGTATCATTTATTTGTACAACAAATCTATCGCCATCAAAAAAATGACGGTGACCGTCCTTGTTCACACCTTAGAGTATACTCTAAGGTTCACACGCCGCGGTGGAGATGTTTCCTGGATTAGCCCGTTCTTCTTTTTATTGGCCGCAGTGGATCGTGTGTCATTTTCCACTGAGGTATTAATTGTCAGGCTTCCAGTGGTGGAAATAATAGAGCATCTGTGTGACTGTCTGTGTGTGTGGGACGTCCGGCTGAAGGTTACCTATCACTTAACCATGTGTGCATGAGAGAGAGAGAGGGGGGGGGGAGAGGGAGGGAGGGAGGGAGGGAGGGAGACAAAGAGGAGAATCAGGACACAGACTCAGACATATTTGTCTGTGTGCGTGTGTGCATGCGTGTGTGTGTGTGTGTGTGTGTGTGTGTGTGTGTGTGTGAGAACAGGTACTATTATACTGTACTTCTGGGGGCCAGATGTCCCCTTAAGACTTAAGTAAAGTACAAGTTGCGAGAGAGAGAAATGGGACCTTGTGAGAATCATTTTACTTGAGCTGTGAGCACACAAGGGAAACATTTTCATGGTAAGAAAAGAGTTGACGTCACGATGAGGAAAAGATTCATGCTGGGATTTGACATTTAGGGGTTAACCCATTTTGGGGGCGGGAACCTCTTTTGGTGCATGTTTTAACCAGCATTATGTTATACTTTAGCTATTGAAAAATATAGCAGATCTACAAGCTCATAGCGCGGCACCGAGTGCCGCACTATGAACTTGTAGGTCTGCTATTTCTTTGAAAAATAGCGAACATTTTAACTCAAATCTTTGCTTCTGGGGAGGTCACTGGAACAAGATATTTTCTGGTGTGGGGAGGGGTCGAATTATATAGTTTTTGGGGTCCTTGACATGAAATATTGAGCACCACTGCTACAGAAACATTAAAAAAAACTGACATTTTTTTAATTTCGATGTCAGCCCTAAATGGGTTTAGTTAAGGGGTTAAGATTAGAGTTAAAAATGCTAAAAAGGGGTAGAAATGTCATTTAGTAATCCCATTAAAACGTAGCCTGGTTTCCAGCCCATAGACCCCGCCCACTCCACTGAGCTCACTGAGCTCAGAGTCTGACAATCAGGCTAATTAAAACGGGGAAAGCTTCTGTCATGTTACATTTTTACCGTCGGCTATTCAAAAAGCAGCAGATATACAAGCTCACAGCACGTCACTTCGTGCCACGCTGCAAGCTTGTACATCTGTTATTTTTGAACATTTCAAAAAAAGAGAGAACTACTGATTCAGAAGAATCTGCCTCACGCGCCAGTGCACAAAGCAGATAATTATTAGCTTAAGAGACTAGACATTCTATCTGTCCCCCCCTAGACTAATTTATAATCCAGTACTGTTTTACAGTATGTGGGAGAAAACAGGACCAGCCCCTTAGGACTGTATACTGTACAGTAGCAGGCCTCGGTTTCATCCATCCTCTTCCTACGCACTGATATGCTTTTTAGCTGCTACACTAAACCTGCGATTATACCTCATAAGATACCACATTTTAATAATATCTCTGCTGTCGGGGCAGTAACCAGATACATTACCAAAATATTAACTTTTCATAAAATGAAGAAAAAGAAAGAAAGATTTTTTTTTATATATATATTTTTGGGTGGATTTCTGCCTTTATTGACACAGTAGAGAGAGACAGACGGGGAGTGACACGCAGCAAAGGCTGCCGGGCTTGGGAATTCGAACCGACGACTCGCTGTCAGGCTGCAATATAGAGCCTTTATATGCTGTATTCAACTTAACCACTAGGACAGCCTTTGGAAAATATCACTTTGAGTGTCTAAATGACGGTGCATTAGGGTGCGCACGCTTTTCCGACAGGTCCGAAGCGCGGGGACATGCGTTGCGAAAATGCGATGGTTCGACATGCGCTGCTCCCGTGCTTGCGGTTATGGTTAGGTTAGGGATTGAGGTTTCGGATCAATAGTATGTCGGAACTAAAGCCTGTACCCGGTCCTGCAATGTCGACCTCCAATGCATCGAGACATATTCTGAGCTTATATAGATGATCGGCTATTTTCAAATGGCCGAAATGTATAGGCAGGGCTGAAGTGGTTAATGTATGTTTAGTAATAATCTTCTAAAGTAGTCAAAAAAGTAGAGATGTAGTGGAGTAGAAGTAAGAGTTATACCTGAGGGCACTACAGCTCCGGGTCGCTGGGCGCATGTAACGGCTGGGATTCGAACTCAGGCCTCCCGCGTGAAAGTTCAACATCTTAGCCACTAGATCAAAGGGATATCCCTCTGGACCGGGGGAGATCTTAGACTTTTCTGGCCATCAGGCAGAGGCTCTGAGCCACTCTGCTACACTGACACGGTCCATTATGGATGAGCCTGTGTAATCAGTGTGGGGGCTCTGGTCTGCCAGAGGACGTTCAGTCTGGACTATGTCCACTGCTGGAGATAACAGACACACATGAGGAGGAGGAGGTCCAATACAGCAGTGGTGGAAAAACCAATCACTCACTCACTTTTTTTTTTACTGCAATGTAGAAATTGCAGTAACATTTAACGTTATGCAGAATGTCCTGACGTTATGTCAGAAGGTATCATAATGTATAACGTGTATTAAAATCTGTAGAATATAGCAGATCTACAAGCGGTGCCAATACGCACTGTGCGTAGGGCAACACGCCGAGGTGGGGGGGGCAACTAAAAAGCCGACCCTCATAATAACAATTTTCTCCGCGTAATAACGAGCGGCCGCGTGTGTGCGTCAGTCCAACAAAGCGCTCTCGTTGGGAGGGGGGGTTTAAATAAGTACCAGTGTTTCAACATTGCAGTATTGATACTTTTATTTTAGGGAAAGAAATTCGATTGATTTTGTTGCCAGTTCAGAGTGTGCGGATGCTGCTTTTTTCATCCACTGTGTCACTTGACAAAATGCACACACCCATGCGTTCCACACACCCACACACACACACCCACGGACGGACGCACGCACACCACATGTTGTCTGGCTGAGATAATCTGGTCTCCATCTGGTCATGATTGATCTCTAATAGGCTGCTATTCTCTCTGCCTTCTCTTCCACTGGCTGCATGGGCTCAAATAAAATCATCCACATTTCTGTCAGCACAGATATAGGCTTGACTGGCGCAACCAGACTGTATGATTGGCTTAATTCTTCTGATGCCACGATCCCCAGGGTAGATTTGTAATAATAATAATAATTAATAATAATAAGCTATATTTGTAGCATCTTTCATATTATACATGTACAGTAGTGTGAGTTAAGTGCTTCACAGTTTAAAAAAGTATAGTTCCATAAGACTACACTACATATAATAACTACTTTCATAAAAACTATATTCTGTACATTATTACAGTACATTATAGAGTCTGTAACTATTTCAAGTGCTAGATATAGACAGATAGATAGCTAGCTAGCTAGATAGATAGATAGATAGATAGATAGATAGATAGATAGATAGATAGATAGATAGATAGATACAATGGACAATTTGAAAGTGCTAGAGAAATACACATGTAAAAAAGAGGGTCTTTACCACACAAAAAAACATAAAAAAGAGGATCTTTAGCTGCTTTTAATCGTTTCAATCGTTTAAGTAAAAAAAAAAAGAAATAAAATATTTAGCTTCTCTAATATCTTTAGGAAGTTTGTTCCATAGTTTGTAGTAGAACTTGAAAATGCTCCGTCCGCAGTTTTATTTGGCCATGGTTTTGTATGTCTAGTGGAGAACCCCAGGGGGGCTGGTGGTGAGGGAGGCACTAAGGAGACAGTGATAAATACTGCATGGCCGAGGAGGCCGTTTAGAGCTTTATATATGAGTTGGGGAGCTCTGGAATCGATGCTGTATGCCACCAGGGAGCCAGTGCAATATGTGAGGCTATGTGAGAGAAGTGTGAAAACTGACCTGTATACTGGTCCATTTGCGTCCATTTTTACTCTCTCAGAGCATCGACAATAAATAAAATAAAATAATACATGCAGACTGCCAGCCTGCGCGTATCGGAGCAAAACTTTAATTCAGGAAGCTAATGTTTCGGACACAACTTTCCCCTGTATTACAAACTGCCACAAACGGCATCATTAAAATTACATGAGACAAGTGCATCATTATAATACGATAAATACGTCATTGAAAGTGTGAACACCCAAAATTACAACGATGCAAAGAAACAGTCATACAATTAGAACAATTACAAGGAAGTCAACAATAAAAAATCCAACGTGATGAAGTCACAAAGTCACAATCGGAAATGGTACAGCGAGTACAGTGACGTGAACACCATTTCACTCTCAAATTAAAATGAAAACTTTGCGATTCTGATTGTTCTGATGCGAGGAGATCAATATACCTACAAAGTATGTCTTCTGTGAATTTCTCAGTGAAATGACTTGAGCGTACGGAATGTATATACAGTATATACGCCCAATGACGTCAACAGAGAAACACACAGAAGAACAGGGCATTTATTTAGTTTGACGTTTTCCTTCAACACTGAGGGTTTAACTGTGTTTACACATACGTACAGCGGCCAGTGGCCGCTATACTGCAGCACTGCATTGAGTTACAGAGGCAGCACACCTGTCATTTTGTGTGCTATATATGTGTGTGCGTTGCATTCGTGTCCTGCGCATGTGCATGCACGAATGAGAGTCTCCAGTAATACGTGAGGGGGGCAGGCGTGGGGCCTACCCATGATGTGCCTGTAAATCTGTCTGTAATGTTTTATAAGAGGACATTTCCTGGGTTATCTATTTGTAACTCTTGCAGGTCCATTTGGTTATATTTTAATGTACACTCTCACAGTTAAAGTGATGTTAAAACTTTGGTAAAACAAAACCTGTATAGTTAAATAGGTAAAGCTCTCATAGTAATTATTGCTATAGAGTGTAGACACCTAAAAGACACCTGTCTTGTCCGTGTCTTGTATCTTGTCCGTGTTTAATGGCCGCCCCCAATGCATTTCCAATGTAAGTCACATGGTTTGACCGAACATTTTTGTTTGATGGGGGGGAGGGGGCCAGAACACAGCCATCAAACAAAAATCTTTGTCCGTGTCTTGTGTCTTGTCCGTGTTTAATCGCCGCCCCAATACATTTCCAACGGAAGTCGCATGGTTTGACCAAACATTTTTGTTTGATGGCTGTGTTCTGCCCCCCTTTCCCCCCATCAAACTAAAATGTTTGGTCAAACCATGTGACTTGCATTGGGGCGGCCACTAAACACGGACAAGACACGGACAAGACAGGTGTCTTTTAGGTGTGAATGAGGACTTCTGCCCCACCCTCCCCCACAACACAGCCACGGAGGAACTTAGGAACTTGGTCCAATCAGGAGATAGACCCCACCTACAGTACAGATCATTCATCAGCTTGTGTTCAAGTTCCGGCTGCTCATTGGCTGCTCATTTGTTTGTTTCATCACTGATCCAATTGTCACTTGTTTATCTTGTTTTTACTGCATGAGTTCTCTCTCCTGATTGGATGAAATTGGTATCCCAAAACTGAAAATGTATGTTCTTCTGTTGCTAAAGAACTGAGAAGATGGACAGACAGACCCAGCATGTTACTGAATGAACTCTGTATGGAAAAGACTACTAACAGGATGATATAGAGCTAACACCATGGCTATTATTAACCAAACATACTCTTTGCCTTTACAGTTCCTTTACCAGGGGTCTTCAACAGGGGGTCTGTGACCCCTACTAGGGTCCTCAGAGTTACTGCAGGGGGACCACCAAATATTTGTGTGATAGGAGTTTTTTTATATATACATTTAACACTTGAACATTGCATCGCTATTCTGAGGAGAACTTTTGCTCGCAATGCTCACAATGCCTCCGCACCGTGAGCTTGTAGATCGACTATTTTCTGCAAAGGGGTTTGGTATATAGGGTAAAGAGAAAACAGACTAAGTAGCGAGTGAAAGGTGAGGTTGACTAAGTACTGGCGGTTTTATGTGGTTGAATGTCTGAAGATACACATTAATGAACATGAATCCAACATCATACGCTGATGTCACAGTGCTGTCAAACAAGTCTATGAAGCTACCTGTAAAAACGTCCAATCTGCAACACGAATGTATACAATACTGCTTATGGGGGTCGTTAATTGGCCTGAAGAAATGTTGAAGACCCCTGTTTTAATGGAACACTCAGGGTTTCATCATTGTGCGTGCAGGGTGTACAGTGAGGCATTGCGAGGACGTTGTGTTTGTGATGATGATGTGTTCATGTGTTCATGTTTGTGTCCTCAGGCACGGCAGCAGGCTCAGACACGGCACCAGATGGCCTCCGACAGTAAGAATGAATACTCCTCCTACCTCCAAAAGTTCAACCAGGAGCAGAACCAACATTACTACACCATAATCCCAGACATATTCCAGGTATGTACAGTCGAGTCTATAGGGGCGTGTGTGTACAGTGTAGGCAGGGCCATATTTGGAAAAAAATATGAAAATGCCTCAGGGCCTCATGCTGTACACAACCTGTTTGGACCATGGCACATGCAAATACATCGCACAGTGCGATATTGACAACCTTGCAGGCTTAAAAGGCTCAAATGTAATTTAGATAGCATGTTGTACTATGTAGACTGATGCCAGGTATATATAGTTTCAATGTACAATATACATATACCGATATATATCAGATTAATATATTATACTGTTTAGACTGATGATAGTTTCTTAGTTTACCTACTGTATGATCCTAAATTACTATTGCTATGTGTTTGATGTACAGTATTATCTCGTGTTTTCCTCGCTTGCTGTAAATCGTTCTGGATTAAGAGTGTCTGCTAAAGGCCTAAATTGTAACAATAGTCCTTTGTAGGCAGTGTAGCCTGCATGCACACACTGCATACTGCATACACTGCATTGCTATTGTTTACAGTCCAATACATTGTCTTTTGCTTAAATGGCAATGTAGTACCCTGATGTACAGTATGAAGTGTGAAAAGGTAACACCTGATTCCCCTGGGAATCGTGGTGATTCCCAACGCTGCGACACGTTGTGAACTTGTAGATCAGCTATTTTCAGCATGCAACCAAGTGTAAAATGACTTGTGCTGGATCTCTTGTCCACTAGTCCCTTCCTAACATTTTAGTCTAGTTTTTATTTGTCGATATACGTAGTCTTAGTTTTAGTCATCATAGCTTAGTTTTCTTTTTGTTTCTATTTTGTGAAAAAAGGTAGTCGGCGGACATTTTTCATTTAGTTTTAGTCGACAAAATCAACACTGGAAGGAGCAAGCAGTTAGGAATCCTTAGCACATTCTACTGAGAAATATAATTTAAAAGAAATACAAAAGACTATTACGGTATTCTTTGAGGCATTGAGTCACAGCAGTTGACATGTATATATAACACTATATTCCCCCCCCCCCCCCTGCTGTGTACAGAAACTGCAGGAGATGGAAGAGAAGAGAATCGACAGGATAGGAGTGTGTATGAAGTCGTTTGCGGAGGTGGACCGCCAGGTCATCCCCATCGTAGGGAAGTGTCTAGACGGGATGACGACAGCTGCTGAATCCATTGAGCCCAAGAATGTAAGGAGAAACTTTATATCATCCAGTCCTGGTTTACTGTATATACTCCGTTGCATGCCGGTGTTGCAAAGGGTGTTCAATAAGCATTGATTTATTTAAAAAAGAAAATCAAAAACCTTGATAAATGGAGTTAGGTGCTTTTTTCCCGGACAGTAACCATATGCCTTTTGAGTACTTTGAATGCCAACCTGAACCACGTGACAGAAAACCAACAGTGAGTGTATTACGTAGATGGAGATGTCTCATGTTGTCTGTCTGCCTTCCCTGCGTGCGTGTGTGTGTGCGTGCGTGCTTACGTGTGTGCGTGCGTGCGTGTGTGCGTGCGTGTGTGCGTGCGTGCGTGCGTGCACATCTAGCTGTGATCGTGGACTAGCTCCAAGGAGATGACTAAGACCTATGACTGTAGTCCAGTTTTCAGTAAACAACAGCGGAGGAAGAACAGATCTCATGTCCGCTGTATAGCATCTCTTTCTCCGACTGCTCTCTTTGGTTTAAATTGCACAACAATAGCCAGGCGTTGACCTTTTCAGACCCTTAACCCGACCATTTGCCCCCATCAGTTCCACATTGCCCACTGATGATGAAGGTGCTTTTTCCTCTCCCTCTTGACACGTACCTGTGTTATTTTTTTGACCTAATTGTGTTCGTCATAACTCCAGCTAGACAGATCTAGGTCTCCGCTTCCTTTCTCTGGTCAACAGAGTGAGTGAAGACAGCCTTTCTCCTCCTCACTGTGGAGGGGGGAGACAAAAAACAGAGAAAACTTTCCATCAGGTCAACGGAATGATAACGGAAAGACCCTCAGTATAAACAATTAAGTCACCAACAAGTCACACATTATCTGGAAGTTGTATGTTCACACAACCTCTGATTAACCTCAGCTAAATGGCCACTCTTGGCTATTGTATGATTCTTTATTTACATAACTAGAATGTGGATATAGTTTATATTTGTTTTGACATCAAACACAGTATAAAAATTATAAAGTATAAAAGAAACCTTGTATCTTCATACAGTATGTCATGTTTTTATTGTCGTCATAAACTAAATCCCTTATGCCGTACAGTATATTGTATACTTAACGCCATCGCACAGTGTTAGCTAGTTTTTAGACTTTTTTAGGCTATAATAACAGCTAGGCCAGGTTGAAAGTTATTACGTTTGTCTGTGGAATTTTGAGAAATATTTAACCAATGAAAATTATTAACAAGAGCTTGTGACTAAATAATAAGAACTACATTTGGATCCATTGGAACACATTTTTTCCATTTCCTGAAAAGTTCACATTGTTTTTTCCTTTGGACATGCAAGGTTTCCGCCAAAAGCAACAACAGACAAAATATCAGTCTGTCATTGGTTGTTCTCACTGGTGGAAGAAGTATACTGACATTTTGTACTTGAGTAAGTACAAACGTACTTGGCACCAAAATATACTTATAGGCTACGCATTTTCCACATTTATTAAATCCTTTAAAAATAGTAGATTGACTATTTTCAAATAGCCAAAGTAGGTATACGGTATAGGTCTGAACTAGTAACTTAAAGTTTTCAAATAATTGTAAGTAAATGCAGTACACGTACAAGTATTGATAACTAGTGGAAATACTCCAAATAAAAAGAAAGAAAATAAATCACATCACATCATCTCATTCCGTCACAATTTGCGTCCTCACTTTTGTCCTCAATGTTTGAAGACAAAGGTTTTGTCCTCAAAGATGGACATATGAAAGGGCTATAGTGCCCCTCAAAAACTCAAAGTCCTACTCAAGTACAGTGCTTGAGTGCATATACTCTCCGTCTCACAGGACTCCAAGCAGGTGGTGGAGTCCTACAAGTCGGGCTTCGAGCCTCCGGGCGACGTGGACTTCGAGGACTACGGCCCGGGCCAGGCCATGACGAGGACGGTGTCGGAGACCAGCCTGGGCAGGGAGAGCGTGAGGGAGAGGCCGAGCGGAGGCAAGAGCAAAGGCAAACTGTGGCCTTTCATTAAAAACAAGAACAAGGTAGGAGGACATGATGAGTAGCGGAGTACGTACTAGCTCCCCCATTGGGCCGAACCTGTAGTAGTACGTACAGTACGCGGGAGGCGTATAAATACTGTACTTCGTTTGGTTTCCATCGTACAGTATGTGTCCCCGTTTGAAGGTCGGCTTGTGCTGGAGTCCGTGGGGACACTCTGGGGACATTTTTGTATGAGGCAATACCGTGTAATTAGTGGCTTACATTTTAAATGCCCTTCAAACGTTCAATTCTTGGTAACTGTTACATTGTTGATAATGACATGGTTTATTTGTTTGTTTTCGTCTTTATTTTTGGTCTATAACTAGAATACGTAGAGTTTTATTCTGTTCTGTTTTAAGTTTAAGAAATGAGTTGCTGGCTCACTGTTAAGCCTCATTTATAACTTTGTCGTATGGCGGTGTCGCGAGTCGAAAAATAGCCCATCTGAAAGCTCACTTGATTGATCGGCCTATTCTTTCGGCGCAACACACTGCCGTACGGCGAAGGTTTGTTGTTGTTGTTGTAGTTATTATTTGCCACCCCTTTCTGTATCCCTCCTCTGCTGGTCATTCACTGGCATTACCCCTCACTGGTGGTGTGTGGAGCCTCCCCATCTGTAACGTTAACACACTAATGCATCTCTACCCCTCTCCCTCTCTCTCTCTCTCTCTCTCTCTGTGGATGGACTCAACTGACAGATCTTAACGTGCTCTTTGTAGATGTAGGGAATAACAGTCTGCGTCACCTTGTTCCATTGTCTGTCTGTCTGACTGACTGACTGACTGCTGATCAGCCTCTAGCGGTCAACCCCCTGCTCATAGTGTCTGACCGACTGACTGCAGATCAGCCTGTAGCGGTCAACCCCCTGCTCACAGTGGTAACCGGAAGGCTCGCCCCAAAACACACTCGCCCCCTTGTATTTCTTGTATTCATTTTTTTACTGAGGATAAGGTTTGGAAATAAGTTTAAAGTTAGGCATAGTTTTACTGAGGTTACGTTTAGGAATAAGGTTAGGTTTGGGCATAGTTTTACTGAGGTTACCTTTAGGAATAAGGTTAGGTTTAGGCATAGTTTTACTGAGGTTAACGTTAGGAATAAGGTTAGGTTTAGACATAGTTTTACTGAGGTTAACATTAGGAAAAAGGTTAGGTTTAGACATAGTTTTACTGAAGTTAACGTTAGGAATAAGGTTAGGTTTAGACATAGTTTTACTGAAGTTAACGTTAGGAATAAGGTTAGGTTTAGACATAGTTTTACTGAAGTTAACGTTATGAATAAGGTTAGGCTTAGACATAGTTTTACTGAGGTTACTTTACTTACTGTTTAGGAATGCGTGTTGGCGAACCGCGCTGAGGATTTGACCCCGGGGGCGAGCGTGTTTTGGAGCGAGCGCTCTTGTATTCCTCACAGCTGGCCTCTAATTGGCCACATCGTTAATGGTCTTGTGGTGGAAGGGTGTAGTAGGGCTGAAACTATCATTTATGTACTTCTCAGCCACCACTTCTATCGATTACGTTTGTCGATGAATCGAAAATAATGGAGAAGTCTAGTTTATTCTAATGCATGATTTAGAGATGGAGATGGTGTGTGAGTGAGTGAGTGCTTTCCTGAGACAGAGAGTGAATGAAGGAATCAATCAATGGCAAATCAAAGGAAGGTAATTGTGTCTGATTGCTTTTGTAATCCCAAGATTACCACACAACGGTACCACTGCTTTAGTAACATAAAGTAAGTTACATATTGCATGGGAGGGATCAGGAGCACCGAAATGATTCATAGTACAGGCAGGTGCTATGGCCCCTAAAAATAAACACACAGACAACCACACACGCACGCACACACACACACACACACACACACACACACACACACACACACACACACACACACACACACACACACACACAGACAACGTCGGTTGACTATTTCTTCAGGGTCACTTTAAAATGAGATTGTCTTTCCCCACGGAATTATCAAAACTATCTCATTGCCTTCTTAAGTCCCCCCGAGCACAGACGTACAGTATAAACTCAGTGAATAGAAAATAGTAGTAATTGTTGGAGCCTTCGTTGACACTGGTGTGAACTCCTTTCTTTGATTCAAGGAAAAGGGTTTCTGAATCCCTTTATCGCCCGGGCCGTGCCGTGCATGCTCACCACGAGGCCTATCAGAACTAATCACAGCACCAAGCAGAACCTATCAGAACTAATCACAGCACCCAAACCCACTAGCTTATTAACTGGGCAGTCGAGAGCTTTTTTTTCTTCTTTCTTTTTTCCAGAAAGCAAAAGAAAAAAGGCAATTAGGTTTGTGTGATGATGATGACCTAACTTTCGGGGCTGCTAGCCGGGAACATCCCGCGGGATGTGGGTGATTTTCTAGTCCAAGAGCTTTGCATGTGATGAAGAGGTTGGAGGAATAACAAGGATTCCTGCTCAGGGATGGTTGCATGTGCTTAATGCGATCCTTGTTCGCTTCGTCGCAGCCTCGCTTGCTTTGATACCCCCCCTAACAGCTTCCTGTACTTATACTTACTCACTCCTTCTCTGGTTGACATGTCGTTGTTATAATTGTTGTTTTGACTACGTTTCTTTCTTTTTTTTTTACATTTTCGTTTTATGTTTGATTGACAAGTCAGAAATTGCATAACAAACAACTGGATTCAATATGTCACTAGTCACGGTTTTGTCCTTCTCGTGTTTCCGTTTTGTGTTAATTTTAACATTTTGTTGGCGGCTTATTTATTTCGTTTTGTGTTCCCCTCCTCCTCCTCCTCCTCTTTCTTCTTCTTTCTTCGTCTTGTTTATGTTCGATTCTCGCCTCCCCCTCCCCCCCCCCCCCAAACCCCCCACCACCCCCCAAAAATTCCTCCCCCCTCTCTCTCTCTCTCTCTCTCTCTCTCTCTCTCTCTCTCTCTCTCTCTCTCTCTCTCTCTCTCTCCCCCCTCCTCTTCGTCGATGGCTCCTTGTCTTACCGGTAGCTTATGTCCCTGTTAACGTCCCCCCACCAGCCCCCCCCTGCCCCCCCACCGGCCCAGACCCCGCCCTCACCCTCTGCTGTTCCCACCGACCCCCTCCCGTCTCCCAAGCAGCACAAGGAGCCCCTCTCGCACCGGCTCAACGACTTCATGACGTCCAAGCCCAAAATGCATTGCCTCCGGAGCCTGAGGCGCGGGGTAAGTCGTGTTGTGATGCTGTGTTGTTGTTGTTTATGTTGTTGTTGTTGTTGTGGCTCGTGTTTGTTTTGCATGGTCCCTCCCCCCTCCCGCCTCTCCTCTCCTCTCCCTTGTCAGAGCTTCTTCCTACTTGCACCGCTGTATGGGATAGGGTCAGTAGGGGGTTCCCCAAAACGTCTCCATCATGCCAAGGAAGGACCACCGCAAAGCAAAGTTAAAGCAAAGTCACCATGTTTACCCAGGGTAACTGGACTAAGCTCAATAACTTGTTTACAGCCAGGCCCTGCTCATAGAACATCCCATGGTAGGGGTTCAATGCCTTGCTCAAGGGCACTTCAGCGGTGGTAATTTTAACGTGCCGGTCCGGGGATACGAACTAGCGACCTTCCGATATCAAGACCGCTCCGCAAACCGTTCGGCCAGCACCAGCGAGGAACTAGGGTGTGACACAACCCTCTTGTTTTTTTAAACCAGCTCAAAATAGGGACACCGGGTTGAAAGTAGATGAAGTGGCACACTAATCTTTGTGTGTGTGTGTGTGTGTGTGTGTGTGTGTGTGTGTGTGTGTGTGTGTGTGTGTGTGTGTGTGTGTGTGTGTGTGTGTGTGTGTGTGTGTGTGTGTGTGTGTCCTGTGTCCTGTGTGGGTCCCCATCCACGTCTTCCAGTGTCTTCCAATGTTCATGGTGGGTGGTAGTCCGGTCCTATGCTACAGTATGTTACATGCTACAGTATGTTACATGCTACAGTATGTTACATGCTACAGTATGTTACATGCTACAGTATGTTCTGATGTTTTACTTTACGCCAGTAAAAGTAGCATCTGATGATGCGATGATGATCGGAGTAGAAGTATAAAGTGTCAGGTAATGTTACCTCGGTCAGAATTGTACTTGAGAACAAGTACTTGGGTAAATGTACTGTATTTACTTACTTTCCACCAAATGGCTAGCTAAATAGAAAGGAATTATAAAGCTAATATCCTGAATCCTGAATCCTTATTAACCCATTTAGTCGAAATTAAAAAAAGTCTTCTGAAAGAATATATATTCAAAGTTTTGTGCCACATTTTCACGATTAAAAAAAAAATAGCTCGTGGCGCGCCACTCGGTGGCGCGCTATGAGCTTGTAGATCTGCTATTTTTCAATAGCTAAAATATAACATACCACTTGGTTAAAACACCAAAAGGGGTTCCCGCCCCAAAATGGGTTAATGGACAAATTTCGGGACAAACATGCTTCCTCCAGTTAACACCATCAAAAAGAAAATGATGAATAACAATAATAACAGCCTCCTATATGCCCTCACCCATACAGTGTCTGCCAGCTCTGCTTCTAAAGCATTCTTCCATATCAAGACATAGTTCTGTAACTTCATGGTCCGTGTCTGTCTCAGCAACGCCACTCCACTCTCTGTCCTCTTATCATCCTCCATGTTTAACACTGCAGTCCTCATAATGACAGTCGCACGGGGGTCCACTCTCTCTACCCCCTCCAGTCCACAGAAGACATCAAGGTACCCCGACTCATAGTGGCGATCGTATAATAGCGGTGGCTGGCACAGATTATGGCTTGTGCCAAGTGTGCATGTGCACAGCTATAGGGGCCCTGAGCTAATGGAGGCTAATTGGATTCAGATTGTCCTAAAGGTCACACTTCCAACAAGCTATGAAGCAGATTGGACTTTCCGTTCCAGAGATAATGGCCAAAACATCTTGAAAACGGCCTATTTTCGATTGG
Organism: Protomyctophum bolini; assembly: GCF_963924005.1. Lineage (NCBI taxonomy): Eukaryota > Metazoa > Chordata > Actinopteri > Myctophiformes > Myctophidae > Protomyctophum > Protomyctophum bolini. The sequence goes on along the minus strand of NC_137883.1, from coordinate 23,428,302 downwards.
ATTTTGGGGGCCTTTGCGATTTTGTGCACACGTCCTATTTTCACTTGATTCCATGAGCCGTGGTGTGGAGATCGTGGTCGTCTTTTCTCCGTGGCAGAATGATGTAATCTTTTCACATGACATTTATTATATAGAATAATTTACAACATGACAACAACACGCATAGTGCGTATACGTTAGTGGTAGTGTAAAAAAACACATCCATGGTTAAGTCCGACTGTCCTAGAGCATACAAAGGAAACCAAAAAAGGACCCTTTCATGTCTGTAACTCGGAGAGTTATATTTACACTTACGATTTTTTACTTGCTACTATCAGCTTTTGATTGGATCACTCAGGATGGAGTGAGACAGTGTACAAAATATTTTAGAGGCTCTTGAAGGGTAGCTTCACCCAAATGTATACATGTATTGTAGACTTCACTTTTACCGTAAACCGCTTTAGTAAATAAAGGATCTGTTTTTGAATTAAAAGACTTTTGGCTGATTCCAACATTATGGAAAGACAGCATCTAGAAACCAGGCAGCATCACATGGTGGTGCTCTGTGTTTTTGCTGTTTTTTATTTTTATTCTAAAAATAAAATAAAAAATGGTTCCATGTGGTTAATGGAATATGGCGAGGGAGGTTGTGGCAGGTCAGCGAATGCGGGTC